>NC_084538.1:20626125-20948625 GCF_024500275.1 Phycodurus eques | reverse complement strand
CCCTGAAAATAAATAAAATGATTAATCATAGTCATAATTCTAACTGGGGGTGCCATAAAGTGATGAGGATTTTTAAGGGCCCATGACTGATGGAAACCTAGAAAATTGTATTTTCTATTTGTGGCGTGAAAGATTGTTTTTCACAGGGAACAGGAGCGTCTTGGAGCCGAGTTACTTTGGTGCGGACGATACTTCGAAGACCTCAATTCCCATGGCAAGCCCACCCCTCATTGCTTTTTGCATATGCGATTGTAGCCATTGTGTTCAACTTTCACCGGAGCAGTTCGCAACTGAGCGTGAAGCAGCCGGAATGAAAATCAGCACCTCCAAAACTAATATTAGACAGAAGAGTTCCACTATGTTGAGCTCTCTTGAGGGAAGAAGGAAGCCGGCGATGAGCAGGCGGATTGATGCAGCATCTGCAGTGATATGGATCCTGCATTGGTGTCTTGTGAAGACAAACGGAGCATTATTACCTTTGTAAAGGCAGAGGAGTTGATACAAATGTTGGGTCGGATATCATTATTTTCTGCAAGTGCATTTTCTGGATGAATAGACACAGATTCCCACAGACACATACAGTATTTTCTTCGTGAAAGCGATCCAACTTTATTTGAAGATGAGACTAACTATTCCATTTTCACACCCTGTATGTGTAATGGTTCCTCGGCATTGAATATTTTTTCCCTTCTTAACCTGCACAGGAGAATATCCAATATCAGTAAAAGGTGAACTATCCCTATGATTAAAAGAAAATGTTTCCATTCCATCTGTAGCTTCCCTGAATCCAACAACAACAAAAAACAAAAACGCTCCAAGCGCAGGGGAGGACTCTCCACTGGCGACTGTGTTGTAGTTGAAAATTGAGCAGTACGACTTCGAATGTGAGGAGACTCCATTTACTAGTCATTATTCATTACCCTGTTAAGTAGCACGATGACATTAATTCTGTATAGCCTGAACCACAAAATAATTGAGAGACAACTCAAATTCCTCGAAACTGGTACCTTTATTGAGCCATCGGAACAAAACAAAATAAATCAATTCCCATAAATGACTTTGAATTCATGTAAAAAAAAAAATATGTTGCATGCAAGACAAGAATGTGACCTCACCCGGAGCTGTTACGCCCTCCCCAGGTGACGCTGCCGTAAGTTCAGGCGTCGCAGAGGGAACCTCGACTGCTCTGTCTTCTCACAATGTGCTGCTTTGGCTCTCCTGCAACTGCCATCAAAAATTCAAACAAGCATGGCATAAAAGCCAAAAGTGGAACACGGCTGGTGGCGTGTGGGGACCCCACAGTGGAAGAGATGGGAGCTGGCGGGAAGTCAGCGGAGCAAGTATTCTCATTAAAAACATGAAATTAGTAGTTGTCAACAATAAATGATAGGATAACACGTGCAGACGTAAACATAAGCCACATTAGTGCCAGAAAACAAGGCTTTTATTTATCCGAATAAATGCGAGACATGTCCTAACAAGCTGAGCTGCCATTGAATGGAGTCAGGGGCGTCGTTTTACGGGGGCTATAGACCCCCCAAATTATTTGGTAGTATGTGTTGATGGTGAACTTTTGTCTTAGCTCCCTCGAAACCGATGTTCAGCCCCCGCTAAAATACAATCTGATATCCCAAAATTTCCCCAGTCAAAGATCAAATTCAGTGTTCTGCCTCCGATTTCTGAGGACTTGGCTTCAAATCTGGCGTCGCCTGTGTGGAGTTGGCATGTTTTCCCCATTCTTGCGTGGGTTTTTCCGGGTACTCCGGTTTCCTCCCACATTCCAAAAACATGCATCATAGTAATGAATTGAAGACTAAATTTCCAATAGGTGCCAATGTGAGTGTGAATGATTTTTTGTCTATACGTGCCCTGTGATTGGCTGGAGACCAGCTCAGGGTCTAGCCCGCCCCTTACCCAGAGTTAGCTGAGGTAGATACCAGCACGCCCGCGACCCTAGTGAGGATAAGCCGTCCACAAAAAGCACACTGAATAAAATACCGGTACCACCCCGCAGGTACTGCTTTGTGAATTTCTGTGATATATTTTGGATTGTGCATGCTAGAAGCTTTCATGTCAAACTATCATGTGACCTCAGTGCCTAAGTGTGAGCTGTCTAATATTTCAGTGAATTAATTAGTTCCATGAGAACGTCAAGAATATTAAGACAAAGCTCTCAGTCTGATTAATAAATGTCTACATCACTGGACGCAAACCGTTAACACATTTGTTATTACGCCTCCGATTATGCTCTTTGTAAAGGCAGAGTACTAGTTACAGCTGTTGTATTGGATATCATATCGTGTATCTGGTCATAATGGTTGTGGCTCATCGGTGTACTGCAAATGTAACTAAAAACGGTAGCGGTTAACCACGTCTGAGCATACAGCGATGCAAAACAGCCAACAATGCGTCCAATACTGTCGTTTTGTGACATTCATTTCAATGCTGGCTTTTAAACCTCGTGGCACTACAATGTTTCAATTACCAAATCGTATGCCTGGATCTGTGGACGTGAAAAAGTTTTTATTGCTCATCACAGATTTTGTGGGTGTTTTACAGCTCAGAAGACAAATCGGTCAGTGCTTTCAATGTGAAGTGGAGGCTTTTTGTCGCCAAATCAAAGATAACCTTGAGGACAACATCAGGCTATATCATTGTTTCGTTTACCGGCTGCGACGTCTTTTATTACAAACATACAAAAAACTAATTAAAATTCACTAACGGTACTAGTTATGGCATTGAGAGTATTTTAAAGATAAATGCAGGACATTTATATAAAATCCAGTGGCATTATTTTATTAAGTTAGGAAATCAACACATTTACGAAATTTCATTATATACACCAACTAAACAAAAAAAAGCTTGACCCATCAAGCTAATTCATGTTACAAGATTTCCATTCCACATATCCATAAATAATCATAATAAGAGACTCATGATGTCCTCATGACAGATCATGCCCCAAATCTCCCAGTGTGCATTTGTTCACATCAAGGGGGAAAAAAATATATATATCGGAACTATTAAATACATAAAGTAAAGCATCATTTACCATGTGTTCCATGGGAAACAAAGAAAAGGCAATGTTTAAGAAATCATTTCTCGTTAAATATTGGAAAGCCTTCCAAAAAAAAAAAAGATTCAAGCGAGGTCATTTACAACATGTAAAAGAGGCAGGGTTGGAACCATTAAAGCAATCAAAGTAGACTACGCTAATTGCTACTCTTTTCAAACTCTACACATGATATCAATGCAAAAAGCCTCAGTCAGAGCTGCTAGTGGTGGCGCGCACCGCAGTAAACAGCCATGCTGAAATTCACAAGGCGGGCCGAGTAAAGATCAGTCGGAAAACAGTGTAAAAACAGCGATCCAGTGTTGGCGCTCGACGTTGCCCAGTAGTGTTGTACTGTCCTCAGCGCTAGTGCTCCTCCTTCTCTCTGCCTTTCTTGTCCTTCTCATCTTGCAGGGCGGTGCCCAGCTTCTTGATGAGCATTGACAGCACCTTGTCCAGCGGGTCCATCACGCCCCTCTGGAGCCACTTGGGAATTGTAGTCCTGGCGTGGTGGAAGCCCAGTTTTTGCAAGATGTAGTCCACCCCCACTGGATCAATCTTACGGCCTGTCCACGAAATGAGCCTGAAGACAAGTGTTGTCGGTGTTTAGATTAGTAATTGAATACATTTGAATAATCATTTTCAATACCCTGCGTAAATTCAGCTAAAGAATTTGTTTTGGGAGTCATGTATCTCCACTGATTACAGTACAGTCGCATCCCCCTCCGCTCCCCCCAAATATTTGAACATCATAAAAAGCTTAACTTTTGTCACTCACTCGTGTCACTCAGAAAGTGAACCCATATATTATTTTATTTTATACAGCGTGAAAAGAAAGCAGAAGCCTTCATTCCTTTCCAAATTGATAACTAGGTCTTGCAGATAAGGAAAACTCAAAATTCAATGTCTAAAGAAAAATCGAATTTCACAATAAGGACATTAAAAAAAGTAGATTTGAAACCGAAATTTCAGCCTTTTGAAAAGTATGTTGTTCATTTATATGCACTGCCCCCTGCTCCAGTGTGCTCCACTGTGATGGGTTAAATGCAGAGAACACGTTTCGTGTGCGTGCATGCATGTTCATGGCAATAAAAGGTGATTCTTCTTCTTCTTCTTCTTCTTCTTCTTCTTCTTCTTCTGACTATTGTGCAGGTCTGATTTGCAACGAGAGGAAACGTTCGGTTGAGGTTATTCCTGCCAAAGGAGGCTCAACCCATTATTAAATGAAAGGTTAACCTACTTTTTACACCCAGCATTGTGACATTTACATAGTGTGGAATAAAAACAACATGTAATTGCTTGAGGGGCATTAGTTTAAGTGTTCATTGTTGTGACTTGTATGAAGATTAGATCAAATCTTGGTGCGAATGTATGCAGTAATCCAGGTCCTTACAAAGGGTTCACATACCTTTTGTCACAACTGTATGTGACCACCACATGTAAGCAAAAACAGATGAAGCCCAGCTGACCTGAGAGTGGGCTCCAAGTGCCAGGTGTTGCACATGAACTCCCTCCAGTCCACCGTGGCGTAGTTGATGCTGTCGTCTTTGTCCTTGCCTGCGGAGGCGTCATCGTGCACGGCCGTGGGACTCTTCTGGCCTGGCCGAGCCGCAAACATCCGTGGGGCGAAAAGGGCTAAAGGGCACAGTGAAGACGACGACAACTGTTCTATCGCACTTCCACTGAGCTAATGTTCTCTTCCGACAAACCTTCTCTTTCTGTGCTTTGCACGCGAATGGAAAACATTTTGCGTGTGGTAAAGCGCCATTTACCGTTTTGCCTCCATCGATAGGCAATTAGCACTCTTGACGAGTTTAATTTAGTCTGTTGACTTGTGGATTTGACTGACGAAACAAAAAGACCACAAACCTTTCTCTTTCTCTTTCAGGTAGGCAGACACCATGTCGTGAAGGAACATGATGAGCTCGGCGTCCATGGTCACACAGATGTGGTCTGTGAATTCTGTCACCACGCTGCACTCTACCTTTGGTTTGCTGTTGGAATCTGGGAATATAAAAAAATATATAAAATTAGTCACATCGTCTTTCTTAGCAACAGATCTGACCTTTAACAACACATCGGGTCACAAGAACTAATAGAGGGATCAAAACTGTGGAGCCTCTGTTCCGGGATTCTGGTCCACCCGCGATTTGCTCACGTTTCGAAAAAAATTATTTATAGTAATCTTGTCTGGCGCACGCCCGGATTTGTTTGTGTGCATTCACGCCTGCACAAATGGTCTAGAGTCTAGACCAAGGAGGAAACAAACTCTGGTGCATTAAAAGCAGACCAAACGTGGCAGGTGTGAATCCACCCTAGAAATAAGTCAACGCCTATTAACATTAAAGGGATACCGCAAACCGGAAATGACATGGCCAGAAATATTGTATGCACACAATTGTTAGTATCAAGCTGTTGCTTTAATAAAAGTGTTCAAAAATACCAACACGTTGTGATTGATGGTACTTTTCATCCTTGTACTCTGCGTTCTTACAAACAATCATATAGTGCCTAAAATTCTCTCGAGACCTGAAGGGGTCACGTGTCAGAAAGATGATTTTTTTTCCTGGGTGAAAAAAAAAAAACCTTGTTCCCGTGCCACCTGGATGGTCTCGAACATAAACCCCGCACGTTTCATACGGAGTGCACGGAACACTTCCTAATTTGAAATTCAAAACAGGTCTATATTTTATTGTCTGTGTAGATTCTCAGTCATCCAGGTCATGCACAAAAAAATGAACCACGCATCAGTTGCGCACAAAATCACCGTTAAAAGAACAAAACCAACAAAACATGAATTTCACACACACAAAACAACAAAAACAAAAAAAAATTCAATTCAATGCAAATTTACGGTAAGGAAACAAAGTGTGTTCCTTTTCTTTATGTTATTTCTACAATCCTCGAAAAGGCTGAATTACTGTTACATGACACATTATATTGTAATAGAAAATACTTGGGATACTAGAGTATTTTAAAAGTAAGTACTTTTGTACTTCACTATCCTCACCTGTAGTTGTAGCAGCACGTGGTTTTGAGTCTCAACATAGACAAGGTCTCGCCACACGCCTGACCCGGGCTAAGGGATCCAAAGGACTGGTTCTGGACTTACTTTTGGGACGAGGCTCTACCTCTCTGAGGCTGAGATGGACAATGCTGACAGACTAAAAATAATATGAATGTCTTATAGTAGAATGTAAAATGTACACGCGTATCCTTTTTGTCCGACTACTGAAGAGAGTTAGAAGCCGAGGCGAGAGTACAGGTGAGTCCAGGTCATACAGAAAGTATTCAGACCCTTTAGATTTTTCATTCTTTATATATTGCAGCCATTTGCTAAAATCATTTAAGTCCCCCCTCTCGTTAACGTACATACAGCACCCCATGTTGACAGAAAAAACGGAATTGTTGAAATTTTTGTAGATTTATTAAAAAAGAAAAACTGAAATATCACACAGCCATAAGTATTCAGACACTCATATTTAACTCGGGTGCTGTCCATTTCTTCTGATCATCCTTGAGATGGTTCTACACCTTCATTGGAGTCTAGCTGCGTTTGATTATACTCATTGGACTCGATTAGGAAAGTCACACACCTATCTATATAAGCTCACACTGCATGTCAGAGAGAATTGTGGCAAGACGCAGATCTAGCTAAGGATACAAAACAATTTCTGCTGCACTTAAGGTTCCTAAGAGCACAGTGGCCTCCATAATCCTTAAATGGAAACCGTTTGGGACGACCAGGATCCTTCCTAGAGCCTGGCCGTCCGGCCAAACTGAGCAATCGGGGGAGAAGGGCCTTGGTGGGAGAGGTAAAGAAGAACCCAAAGATCACTGTGGCTGAGCTCCAGAGATACAGTCGGGAGATGGGAGAAAGTTCTAGAAAGTCAACCATCACTGCAGCCCTCCAGCAGTGGGGGCTTTATGGCAGAGTGGCCCGACGGAAGCATCTCCTCAGTCCAAAACACACCCACTGTAAATACTATAAATTTCAAGTTTAGGATGAAAGTATGTAAGAGTGCATGTGAGTGTGTCTAGGCAGAACGAGAGGTCAGGAGATTTTACACGTGGAGACCATTGTCTGAGCCCTCATACATAAGATTCCTGAATTCTAAGGCCTGCACCCTTCCCCAACATACACAAGTAACAGCCAATATAATCCGAATATAATCCAGTCCCCAAGAAACCTGCAATCTCTGGTCTGAATGACTACAGGCCTGTCGCTTTGACATCTGTGGTCATGAAGTCCTTTGAACGTCTCGTGCTGGACCACCTCAAGAGTGTCACAGGTCCCCTGCTGGACCCCCTGCAGTTTGCCTACCAAGCTAACCTGCGGATGATGCACTCAACATGGGACTGCACTTCATCCTAGAACACCTCGACAGTGCAGGGACCTACGCGAGGATCCTGTTCGTGGACTTCAGATCAGCGTTCAACACCATCATCCCTGAACTCCTTTCAACCAAGCTTCTCCAGTTCAGCGTCTCACCTGCCATCTGCCAGTGGATTTACAGCTTTCTGACGGGCAGGACACAGCAGGTCAGGCTGGGGGAGGCCACCTCATCCACACGCAGCATCAGCACTGGGGCGCCCCAAGGTTGTGTCCTCTCTCCGCTGCTCTTCTCTCTCTACACGAACGACTGCACCTCAGCGAACCCGACTGTCAAGCTCCTGAAGTTTGCAGATGACACCACTGTCATCGGCCTCATCAAGGACGGTGACGAGTCTGCATATCGACAGGAAGCGGAGCGGGTGGAGCTGTGGTGCGGTCGACACAACCTGGAGCTGAACACGCTCAAGACTGTAGAGATGATCGTGGACTTCAGGAGGCATCCTTCGCCACAGCTGCCCCTCACGTTGTCCAGCTGCCTTGTGTCAACCGTCGAGACCTTCAAGTTCCTGGAAATTACAGTCTCTCAGGACCTGAAAGTGGGCGACCAACATCAACTCCGTCCTCAAAAAGGCCCAGCAGAGGATGTACTTCCTGTGGCTTCTGAGAAAGCACGGCCTGCCACCGGAGCTGCTGAGACAGTTCTACACAGCGGTCATCGAATCGGTCCTGTGTTCTTCCATCACAGTCCGGTTTGGTGCTGCTACAAAAAAGGGCAAACTCCGACTGCAACGGACAATCAAAACTGCTGAAAGGATTGTCGGTACCCCCCTACCCACCATTGAGGACTCGCACGCTGCCAGAACTAAGACAAGGGCGTGCAAAATCCTCTCGGACCCTCCGCACTCCGGTCACCAGCTCTTCCAGCTCCTTCCCTCAGGTAGGCGCTACCGATCAACGCAAACTAGAACTAGTAGACATTCCAACAGCTTCTTCCCTCTTGCGATCAACTTCTTAAACACGTAACCTATAACTCCATTACAACAAGCTGGCAATGTTTTGACTTGAGTTCGTTGTCACATTTCTGTGGGGCCAATTATGTATTACTCGTGCACTCACTGTAGTTGTCTCGCCATGCTGCACTATTTGCATATACTGGCCACTCATGCCAGATGAGCATCTGCTCCATTTGCACACTGATTGAGGAGTATCTGTAACATTTGCACAACCAACATTGTCCCAGATGATCGCACTACTCGTCACTTTAAACCGCATACACTCCTTGAAGTCTTTGCACAATGGTCTTTGCACCGGACTATTGCAATATTAGTCATTCGAACTGCTCTAAGTGCTAGAGGACTCTGCATCTTTTTGCACAATTGTTTTTTGTCAATGTCTTTATGTCTCCAAAGTGTTCTGTAAATTGACTGTCTGTTGTACTAGAGCGGCTCCAACTACCGGAGACAAATTCCTTGTGTGTTTTGGACATACTTGGCAAATAAAGATGATTCTGATTCTGATTCTGAAGTTACTTCAAAAACCTGCTAAATCTACTTATGCCATTAACTATATTTTTAATGAATTATCAGCATCAATAGCATGTAGGTTAATACAGTACTTATAAATAGTCCATTTAGCCTTAACCTAAGTGGGACAGCCAGTCTCAGAACGAGGATAGGGTGATATGGTCAAAAAGTTGTATTATGGTAGGAAGTGAATTTTCCAGATGTTTTCTATGAAAAATAAATAAAACTCAATCAGTATTTAACAGTTTACCTTTAGTTTTCAACACAGACTGTAAAGCAACAAATGAGTGGTTAAATCCTCATATTTATTTATGCAATTAGTACACATATGCTGACTTACTAACATCCATTGTTCGAGGTTTTAAGTTGTTTTTTTTTCTCCACACCTGACCACTTAAAATCAGTATTTTATAATTGACAATTGCAAAAATAAGACTTCCATGTATCTCCGGAGTATTAACAACACATCTGTTACATCGCAGGCATTTAACAAAAAATGCTAATCTTTTCATTTTAAGAAAACAGATTTGTGGTATTATGAATAATGCAATTATTACACATTTTCTGACTTACTAACATGCACGATTGAAGTTTTTTATATTTCCACCTCGACTTTAAAAACAACATCGGTATTTTCTGCAGTCTATTGTTTTTGACATAAGTACAACTAATGTACATTGTGGATGTGCATGCTCAGCTGTAAGCCATCTACTGCATTCTTAAGTGTACAACAATGCTCGTAAACATTTAAAATATTAATAAAGTCTTCAGGCATCATAGTTTTCGGTGTATTTTTGGTTTAAACTATCAATACATTGATGCCTTGAAAAATGAATGTTCTGACTTTGACGCTGAGGTTATTGCTGTCATAATAATTAACGTTTCAAGTACTTATTTGTGAAACTACTTTTTACTTCGATTTGAGTCATATTATCTTAAGTATCATCATCATCCTACATCAGTAGCCTACTTTTTTTTGACTACTCCACCTATCTCTCCACATAGACATTCCATAAATTACGAGAAAAGAGACAGGACATTGTACACTACAGGGGACAAAGGGGAACTACTTGCGTTAAGGAGTAAAAAATCCAAGTCAGCAACTCAGCATCCCCGCTTATTACAAATCGTACCACGAGCCACTATGATGATCCGACAGTTAAAGTATTAATGTATAGTTGTATTTATTTATTTGATTTTACCATTCAGTTTATTTGTGAAGTTTAAAGAACCCTATGGTTTGAGTTGAGTTTGTAATTATTGTTGGGTTAATTATCATATACAATCCCCTTCCAGCTTTTATTTCGTGGTCTTTACATCCAGACGTTAAACTACTAAGGACGGAGCACATTTTGTTTGAAGCCACCCACTTTGGAAGTGAGCAAAGTTATTGGAATGTGACTGATGGGCATTTCTCAGGTGTTGCCTTTTAGATTGAGTGCTTAAAAATGAGATAGATCTTGTTTTTCGCTTTGGGTTTCACCTGCGAAAACTGTATTTGCTGTTAACCAAACATGAAGACCAGAGAGCTATCTATGGGATAAAAGCAAACCATTTTGAAGCTGAGAGAAGAGGGAAAATTGGGCATAGCCAATATGATTTAGAACGTCCTGGGGGAAAAAAAGAAATTACTGGTGTACTGAGCAACAGACATAGAACAGGTCGGCCAAGGGTATCAACAGTAGTTGATGACAGATACATTGTGAGAGCTGTGAAGAAACACCCAAAGACAACACTCAGTGACATCACTGCCAACCTCCACGGGGCAGGGGTGAAGGTATCACTATCCACTATTCGAAGAAGACTTCAACATCAGAAATTTACAGGCCATACCACAAGATGCAAACCACCCATCAGCAAAAAGAATCGGAAGGCCAGATTGGAATTTGGAAAGTAGTACAGAGATGAGCCATAAAAGTTTTGGAACAAAGTTTTATGGACTGATGAGACCAAGTTTAACCTCCACCAAAGTGATGGAAAGGCCAAAGTATGGAGAAAGAAAGGCTCTGCTTATGATACAAAACACACAAGCTCATCTGTGAAACATGGTGGAGGTAATGTCACGGCTTGGTCTTTCATGGCTGCTTCTGGAACAGGCTCACTATTCTTTATTGATGATGTAACTGATGGTAGCAGCAGAATGAATTCTGAAGTCGTCAAAACAATTTTGTCTGGCAGTTTACAGAAAAATGCATCCAAACTAATCGGGGAAAAGCTTCATCATGCAACCTGACAACGTCCCAAAACACACTGACAACACAACAAAGGACTTCATCAGGGGGAAAAAGTGGAAGGTCTTAGTCTGGCCAAGTCAATCACTGGACCTTAACCAAAAAGAGCATGCATTTTGCCTCCTGAACAGGAGACTAAAGGGAGAACCCCCTAGAAACAAACAAGAACTGAAAGAGGCTGCAGTAATGGCCTGGAAAAGCATTTCAAATGAAGAATGCAACAGTCCGGTGAAGTCAGTAGGTCGTAGGCTTGATGCAGTTTTTGCAAGTAAGGGTTATGCCACCAAATATTAAATGCTATTCACTTTAAGGTAATTTAATAATGTCTGTTCCAATTCTTTTGCTCACATGAAAAGTGGCTTCAAACGAAAGGTGCTCTGTCCTGACTTGTTTAACTACCATGAAATAAAAGCTGGAATTCTGAACTTTTGCCTCATATTCATCATTTGATCTGAAACCCAAATATCTTCAGTATACAACAAAAACAAAGGAATTGACATTGCCGTTCCAATACTTTTGAAGGGGACCGTGTGTCAAAGGAAATTCAGAGGAAATATCGGAACTGTATCCTCATCAAACAGCGTTGGGATGTTGAGTGAGTGAAAACAATTCACCCTGCCATCCTGACGTGAGTTGTTGAAGCAATGTACTAGGTATCGTCATTCATCTGTCATGTTGAAATAATGTAGTGTTATATATCGTAATGTAGTGAGCGGAATAATTGCATCAGGAGTAATGTATATGAAATTGTGTAGATACACATTGAAAGTAATGCCTTTGGGGTTTTCCATTGTACTTCTAACAGACAGTCTGCTCTACTAAATTAAACGGCCTGATTAATTACAGTATTTTTGACTATGCATCCTACCTGACAGAGAAGGCTCATCAGGATCTTGTACATGGATGGACTTGAAGTCCAGTTGCATTCTGGGAAGGGCAAAGATGGTCTCAGTCTCGTGGTTGTAGCTGGAGTTGCTGCGGAAGCTGCTCAGCAGACTGGAGCTCTTGGCAGCAGCTCCACTTTCTGGGTTGTTGGCTTCCACATTCCTTAGCAAGTTCAACTCTGAAGAGAGTGATATATATATATATATATATATATATATATATATATATAAAAAGTCAGAACTCCTTTGAGCTTCAAGCTTTTCTAACACGGCTAGTTTGCATTAGAGATAGCCTGCTTCAAGGAAGACTGAAAGTCACTCTTTCTAGGGGGAATCATTACCATCAGCACTGTGTGAAGTAAAGAGTTGCAAAAATGTTAAAAGACTGCACTAAGATGCCGTATCATTAGGTAATCCTTCAGTTAAATTTGCGTTCCTCGAATTGTTCAATGAATTCAACAATGTTAATGTTCAGTTACTGAATATACTGTAAGTTGCTGTTTTTTCCCCCCCATTTTATCACAGATCATCATCAAAAAAAACAACTCAAGTCACCTTCATTCCTCATGGCAGTGACATAGTTAAACCATTCTTTAACTGTGGCGACGCCATGTGGAGGGTTTTCGTGCCTACGCCGGGTTATCTTGGTTATGGTGGCCATCGGACTTTCCAGTGCACCACATGGTTTGGTCACCATTGTGTTATGACCGAGATGGAAGTCCAGTGTCTGCACAATGTATGTGGAATCATCCTTGGAACCTGTTTTAGAAAACAGATTATAGCGCCACACAGCACTTTGCATAATAGAGGCTGGTGAAATGAATGCTTTCTCTCACCATCCTCCAATATTTTCTGTGCCTCTGTCCAGAAGGCGATATTGGGCTCTTCCAGGTGGAAGAGAGCCCACGACTTGGAGCGGAAGTTGGGCCCGTGGAAGCAGGCCAGGGTCATGTGATTGCCATGGAGGCTCATTGAGCCACCCAACTGCACAGCATCCTCAGGCAGAGGCATCTGGAAGAGGGATATGTGGCAACCTGCGATTACCTTCAGCACCCCGGGCCAGTGACGGTGATGTGCTGCATCCATGTCTGCATGAAAAAGAATTATGGGGCACAAAGTGAGATCATCTTGAAGAGAAAATAGTTGATTATTATTAACACTCTTTTCTAGCCACTCTTTTTTATTTGCTCTTAATTGAAAAAAGAAAAAAAACAGACAGCACCTAATTGTATAACCACCTTTGTCAACGATTGTGTCTTCTCTACTACGCAGTACATGCTTGGCTTGGCTCAGTCCTCCTCGCTCCAGGTTATGGCAGTAATTTTTCCATTTCAAAATAGTAACACAGGAAACTGAAAATCATGCCGCAGTGAACACCTCAGTCAGAACCCGCTGATAAACTAAGGAGAACACCATGGAATCAGAATTGTGCCAAAAAGATTCATACAAAACCTTTTAAATTGCAAACGCGATGACGATTTTGCGCTTACGTTTAAGTTGTTTTGGTTTTTTCGCTGACTTTTGGCACAAACCTCTCAGGTGGGTGGGCTTTATGAGGAATGCGTCCTCATTGGCCAATTTGTTTTGAGTGACAGCTAATGCCTCCGGATGTGATATTTTTTTTGTTTTGCGTTACACTGAGCAGCAGATTCAACGTTAAGAATGCAAGATTCGATTTTCGATCACCTTAACGAAGTGTATCTATCGTATATGTTGTCAATGCCGTACTAGGAAGAAGTGATGTAACATTATGCTAGTAACATGTTTTCTAACACGTGCACAGCCACAGTTTATCAACAATTTAGCAGCTAAATATTGTTAGCTATATTGCTTACATCAGCTACCATACTGACTCGTCCGTGCGGTACACTATATGGCCACCGGCCACATTTCTTTATCATCTTATGATGATTACATTACTAAATAAAATTCAACACTTACAATCAGTACGTGTTAAAGACAGAATTAGCCTAAAAGGGAAGCACAAGCACATTGTAGAATTGGGAAATGTAGTGTCGTGTTCAAAAACTATTTTTGATTTGACCTATATCGGGATTAGGGGGTAGGGAACAAGTGCATGTTTCCGAACACAGCCAATGTTATGGTGACGAATGAGAATCTCCTCAACCAATGAATGATCAGCAGTGGTTTATAGCACACCATATGGTTGCCCTTAGTTCCCTCTGGAATAAAACCTCTCCTTTCAGTTGCCAACAGCCACAAGTTGAAAAGAAAATACAGGCGAGTGTTCGAGTTACGCTACATCTAGCCAACTGTGCTGTGGAAAAGGTGCATATCTAAAAAAGGTTTTAGTGAATAATTGAAATGTGTTACTTATAAAACCCTTCTGGTGACCAGCAGGACTAAGCACTTGCTGAGTGTGTAGCTTAGTACAGGCTAAAGGGCATACTTACACAGCTCTGCTGCTCCTTTCTCTACGTTGATGACTGGGGTTTTCGGAGGCAGGTAGGGGCCGGGTCCCCACGTGGAGAGGGCCCGCTTACTGGTGTCAAATTGCTGAGTGAAAAACTCCTGGAGCTTCATGCCGATCTTGATTAAGTCCGGTGTGGTCGACCGTGAAATTATCACTTGGAATATGTCCCACTGCAAGTCTCCATGTACAAAGATCTCACTGAATGGACGGGACGGAGGGAGGGTGTTGTATTTAATCAAGTGCATAGCTGATTAGTTGGATTTTTACAATAAAACGTCATACCTTTTCTCAGATATGCTGGAGTCAACACTGCACAGGTTGACCTTCCATTCATCTTGGAGCTGCAGGTCAGCATTACTAAAAACCCCCATCAGGATGCTTGAGCCCATGTAATCAACCCGTGCCTCGGTGGACCCCATGGTGACCTGGATCTTATGACTTGGTTGCTGGTTTGGGTGCTCAGAGATGTGTGCTAGGAAACAATCAGCCAATATAAAGTATTTTTTTATTTTCCGGTAAAACTGGAAAAAAAAATTGAAGTTTTAATTAAGAATATGCAGAGAGGTGCAGAAAAATTCTGAAAAAGAAAGTGCTAGAGTAAAACCTATTTGCTCAAATAGTCGCCCTGGGCTTCATTTGTAATTGCAGAGTGTACCAGGCATAGAGTGTGCTATTTGTACAAATAAATTTTTTATACAGCTGAATTTTTTTATTCCCCACACACTATACTGTACTATTAAAAAATAATGTCACTGTCAAGCGCAAACCTATTATATCCAAATTTTGTGAATTTCATATTTTTTCCACAAAAATATTTTTTTCTTTGACGATGCAATGTTAATGGCTCAACAAACTGTTTTTTTTTGGTTTTCCTGAAAAGTGATGGTTTTTACCCAACCCCTTGTGACATGTACAACGGGTACAGAAAGTTAACATTTTTCACTCTTTGTTATATTGCAGCCATTTGCTAAAATAATTTAAGTTCATTTTTTTTCCTCATTAATGTACACACAGCACCCCATATTGTCAGAAAAAAACTGAATTGTTGACATTTTTGCAGATTCATTAAAAAAGAAAAACTGAAATATCACACAGCCATAAGTATTCATACGCTTTGCTGTGGCACTCATTCACTCAGAAGAGCCTTGGTGAGAGAGGTCAAGAAGAACCCAAAGATCACTGTGGCTGAGCTCCCGAGATCCAGTTGGGAGATGGGAGAAAGTTCTAGAAAGTCAGCCATCACTGCAGCCCTCCACCCTCCAACAAGACAATGACCCTAAGCACCCAGCGAAAATAACGAACTGGAGAGGATCTGCAAGGAGGAATGGCAGATGATCCCCAAATCCAGGTGTGAAAAACCTGTTGCATCATTCCCCAAAAGACTCATGGACGTATGAGCTCAAAAGGGGGCTTCTACAAAATACTGAGCAACGGGTCTGAATACTTTTGGCTATGTGATCTTTCAGTTTTTCTTTTTTAATAAATCTGCAAAAAAATTCAACAATTCATTTTTTTTCTGTCAATATGGGGTGCTGTGTGTACATTAATGAGGGAAAAAAAATAACTAGAATGATTCTAGCAAATGGCTGCAATATAACGAAGTGAAAAATTTAAGTGGGTATGAATACTTTCTGTACCCACTGTATATTCGACTATAATATGCGAAGATAGCTGGGATAGGCTCCAGCACGCCCGCGACCCCAGTGAGGATAAGTGGACTGGAAAATGAATGAATATGCATTTTAATAAACAGAGGAACACAATGATATATCCATCCATTTTCCATTCCGCTTATCCTCACTAGGGTTGCGGGTGTGCTGGCGTCTATCTCAGCTGACTGGGCGAGAGGCAGACCCTGAACTGGTCGGCAGCCAGTCGTAGGGCACACTTAGACAAACAACCATTCGCACTCACATTCACACCTACGGGCAATTTAGAGTGTTCAAACAATTTAGCAGGCATATTTTGAGGATGTGGGCGGCAATCTCAGTACCTGGAGAAAACCCACGCAGGCAAAGGGAGAACATGCAAACGCCATACTGGCGAGGCGGGATTTGAAGCAGATGTGCCCATCGGTCATCCACCGTGTTGCCCATGATGATCCAAAATATTATACATTGCATCACTGTAACACATACTGATTTAAGGAAATACTAGGGTAATAATCGATAAATTGATTGAATTCTATTGATTGTATTGAACTGATTGTAGAGCAATCGTGCCATGAAGCAATTGATGAAAAATGGAGTGGATTAATTTTCTCCATAGACAGTCAAATACAGTACATTTAGTCAAATACCCATCCTTAGAAAATAAAGTACTGAAGTTGAATTATACGTGTCATTATTTCACAAATGTGTAAATGCATATGAAGTACAACTAATTGCTGCACAACTGCAAAGTCAGTTGTTTTGACTCCTCCGCTACAGTTTATGCTTCGATGGAACAAGAGCTTCCTAATAAACTGTATAAAAAAAACAGCAATGTGTTTTTTTGTTTACTTACAGACCATCTCTAGGGTGTTCACGTCTATATTGCCACCCACTACACCACCCTTGGAGTCGAGCTTGGAGCGTCCCAGGCCGACAGACATGCTGATCTCTCGGTCGCGGTTGCTACCCACAGACAGGCGGCCTTGGCTCTTCAGACCACTGGTCGTCCAGCTGCAGTGGGAATAATGCTTCTGAATAATGCACAAGCACTAACTATGAAACATAAATGACTGTCAGAGGGAGGAATGCACAGGTGAGTGAAAAGAAAACCGTCAACGCTGACAGTAACTGACACCTCAACATGTCACCTTGCTTGTCACAGAACAGCTTTGTTGCTATCATTTGTGGTTGTATGTATAGATACCCTTTGAATGTAAAAGTGGTGTGAAAAGGTCTTTGGCCCCTTCCTCCTTTCATAATGTTTTTGCATTTTTGTAACACTTAAATGTTTCCCAATATCAGGCAAATGTTGATAAATAGGTAGTCAAAGACAACACAAGTAAACACAAAATACAGTTTTTAATAAAGGTATTTCTTATTAAGCGAGAAAGAAAATACAAACCTACATGACTCTGTGTGAAAAAGTGATTCCCCCCCTAAACCTAATAACTGGTTAGGCCACCCTTAGCAGCAACAACTGCAATCAAGCGTTGGCGATAACTTGCAATGCATCTCTTACTGCGCTGTGGAGAAATATTGGCCCACTCATCTTTGCAGAATTGTTGTAATTGGAGGGCGTTCGAGCATGAACCGCCTTTTTAAGATCATGCCACAGCATTTCAAGATAATTCAGGTCAGGACTTTCACTAGGCTACTACAAAGTCTTCATTTTGTTTTTCTTCCGCCATTCAGAGGTGGACTTGCTGACGTGTTTTGGATCAGTCCTGCTGCAGAACCCAAGTTCATTTCAGCTTGAGGTCACGAACAGCTGGCCGGACATTCTCCAAGATTTTTTGGTAGACAGCAGAATTCATGGTTCCATTTATCACATCGAGTCTTCCAGGTCTTATGGTGGAGTCATAAACATTGAGCTTGACTGAGGCAAATGAGGCCTGCAGTTCATTAGATGTTCTACTGGGGTCTTTTGCGACCTCTTTGATGAGTCGTTGCTGCGCTCTTGGGATAATTTTAGTTGGCCGGCCACTCCTGGGAAGGTTCACCATTGTTCTATGTTTTCGCCATTTGTGGATAATAGCTCTCACTGTGGTTCACTGGAGTCCCAAAGCTTTCGAAATGGCTTTATAACCTTTTTCACACTGATCGATCCAAATTACTTTCTCATTTGTTCCTCAATTTCTTTAGATCTCGACATGATGTCTAGCTTTTGAGAATCTTTTCAAGCAGGTCCTATTTTAAGTGATATCCTGAATGAGAAACAGGTGTGGCAGTACCAGGCCTGGGAGTGGTATGATAAACCACAGTTATGTTTTAATCACTTTTTTCACACAGCGCCATGTAGGTTTTGGATTTTCTTTCTCCCTTAATAATAAAAAAACATTTAAAAATGCATTTTGTGTTTACTTGTGTTGTCTTTGACGCATATTTAAAATAGTTTGATGATGGGAAACATTTAAGTGTGACAAACAGGCAAAAAACAAATCAGGAAGGGGGCATACACTTTTTCACACCACTGTACTTTTAGGCTTCTCCTGATTATGGCCTGAGTGGAGCAATTGGTTCAAAAAATAAATAAAACCCCCCAAAAAAATTAAATTAAAAAAATTTAACCCTGCTGATCCAGTGTGTTATTGCTGTGGAGAGTTTACTTTGTTGACCTCCCAGCTGAGGAACGAGAAGACCTGTGTGTTTCTTAATTTTAGGATGACTGCTGAGCTCATCAGTGCTGCCGCAAATAGGAGGGCAGATTTGTCAGAAAATCTGCCTTAACTCTAAACTTTGTCTCCGGTCAATGTCGCCATTGACTGCATCGTTACACAACCAGACACATTTTGGAACAAAGGCTTCTACAGAGAGTTCTCTTGCCATGTCTTGAACCACATAGTAGTAGTTCTGGCGTCTTTGATTCACTTTGTGGACAACAGGGTTAGGGAGTAACGGAACACAAGTAAAATAATTACTTAATTACAATGGTAAAAACTGTAGTCCGCTACAGATACAGGGGGGAAAAAAGTAATGACAATATACAGTGCCATGACAAAGTATTGGCCCACTTCTCAAATTCTTATATTTTTGCAGTTTCCCCACTTTAATGTCTAAGATCACCAAACAAATGTCAAAATCAGACAAATATAACCCGAATGAATGCCTGCCCGATGACAGCTGGAATAGGCTCCAGCAAGCCCGCGACACTAGTGAGGAGAAGCGGCTCAGAAAATCGATGGATGGATGAATGTGAAATGCTGTTTTTAAATTGTGATTTCATTTATTAAGGAAAAAAACCTATTCAAAGTTACCTGGCCCCGTGTGAAAAAAGAAATGGCCCCCGAAACCTAATAGCTGGTTGGGCCATCCCTCAGCAGCAACAACTTAATCAAGCATTTTCTATAACTGGTAATGAGTGTTTCACATCTCTGTGGAGATATTTTGGCTCACTCTTCCCTGTAGAATTGATTGAATTCAGCAAAAATGGAGGGTTTTCGAGCATGAACGACCTTTTTAGGTCATGCCAATTCATTTCAATTGGATTCAAGTCAGGGGTTTGACGAGGCTATACCAAAACCTTGATTTATTTATATATATTTTTAAAGCCATTCTGAAGTTGACTTGCTGGTGTGTTTTGGATCATTATCCTGCTGCAGAACCATGCCAGGGATGGCATTTTTGCCCAGACTCTCCCTTATTGTTGTGTCATTAACACTGACCTTAACTGAGGCAAGGGAGGCCTGCAGTTCTTTAGAAGTTATCCTGAGTTCCCTTGTGGCCTCTTGGATGACTCATTGCTGCTCTCGAGATAATCTTTGTCGGACCGGCCACTTCTCGGAAGTTTCACCACTGTTCCATGTTTTCTCTATTTGAGGATAATGGCTCTCCCTATGGTTTGCTGGAATCCTAAAGCTTTAGAAATGGCTTTTGTAACCCTTTCCAGACTGATAGATGTCGATTACTTTATTTCACGACTGTTGTGGAATTCCGTCGGATCATGTCATTATGTTGCAACATTTTTAGATCTTTTCGACTCTGTCGGGACAGTCTGTTTAGGTGATTTCTTGATTGTACAGGTCTGGAGGTAATCGGCTTGGGTGTGATCAGTGAAAATTAACCAAAAATTGTGATTAACCACAATTAATTCATGATTTAACAAGGGGGGTAATTACTTTTTCACGCAGGGCCAAGTAATTTTGA
Source organism: Phycodurus eques (assembly GCF_024500275.1). Lineage (NCBI taxonomy): Eukaryota > Metazoa > Chordata > Actinopteri > Syngnathiformes > Syngnathidae > Phycodurus > Phycodurus eques. The sequence continues at coordinate 20,928,370 of NC_084538.1, read as the reverse complement.
AGTATTTTCCCCCCCCTGAATAAATGAAATTACTATTTAAAAACAGCCTTTTAAGTTCACTTGGGTTATATTTGTCTGTTATTTATATATTTTTGATGATCTTAAAGTGGGGGAAACTATGCAAATTTATAAGAATTTGAGAGGTGGGCAATACGTTTTCACGGCACTGTAGGTACATTTAGTAAAAACTGGAATTACTTTGAAGGACTACAATTTTAATGCATTTTCTGTCATATTTTTTTCACTTAGAACAGGAGAGATGGCGAGTGTATGTCAAATACACACATAACATGGGCCACAAGTCACGAGACAACCCTACGACTTGCTAGCATGGCCTCTCGTGAAAAAAGTAATGCTTTTATCGGGTGGTTTATCAAGCAGAAAAGAGGATCAGGTCTTCCACCTGTGAAATTGCTGTCATCATCCAGGCACTTGACTTCTTATTTTAAGAAAAACTACCTCTGAAATATACTGCATTTTGAGACTGTGTGTGGTGGTGCTGATGTGTTGGGTTGGGAGGGTTTTGTTAATCATTATCTCTGGCCTGCCAGATTTGAGTTGGTGTCTGTGGACATGGTCAATATTACTACAGTTTAGGGCTGCATGATATTGGGGGGGAAAATGACATTGCAACTTCCCTTAACCGTGCGATACATACAGCGATGTAAAAAAAAAAATACAGGATAACTGTAAATAAATATTTTTCTGACAGAATATATAAGGAAGCAATCTTGCCGTTGTGATTTTTTTATTACAAAAAAGAAAGAAATCTTTGCAAAGACAGTAAAAGGTACAAGTCGTGATGAGTTGTTACCCCTTACTGAAGCCCGAGCAAACAATCACCTTCGTTATACAGCAGTGAGAGAGACAGAAATACACCCCTCTCATTCCCACAACAGTCTCACACAATTAGCTTCTTCCAGCTGCACTCAAACTTATCTTTATGGGAATGGGTGCATCCAGAGGATGAGAAGAGAAGAGAAAAGAAAAAGAGGGAGTAGTCAAAACAATCTAGGACAGACATAACTACTGTGCTGACGAAGAGCTGTGGAACAACAAAACACGTAAAGGTTATACAAAACTAATATAAATATATATGAAACATAAATTTTCCAAATCACGTGAAAACCAGCAAAAAAATCTCTCTACCAAATGTATCCTCCAGGAATATATGAAGTACAATATTTTTCCGTTTTTATTGGCCAGTTCTGAATTTGAAGTTAGTTCATACTCTTGTTGTGACATAATCCTTAACTTCGCTCCGTCGCTTAATACATTAAACATTAACATCACTATACAAATTAGATAATTGTAGCTGCATTTCCTAATTAATACAAGATGTACTAGCGGATCAACTCTTGTCGATGTTACGTGTGCTTCGCGGGTCTGGTCCCACAACCAGGGCCACGACCCGCAGCACCTCAACGCGAAAATACAAAAGACCAGTGCAACAAATACGACACTGGCTGATCTTATGAGCAAAAATGTTGCTTATACGTAAGAATATCAATAGAGGATGTCCGCTCCAGAGGTTGGTAGAGTACCCAAATATTGTACCTAAGTAAGAGTACTGTGTAAAAAGTAGTCCTCCAAAAAATTACTCGAGTAAGAAGTACACAGTGAAATAATTACTCAAGTACTCAGTAAATAGTGAGTAACTTCTGATTTGTTTTTTAACCACAGCATGAACATCTATAAAAATAAAAAACATTTACAAAATGTGAATATGCAAATTTTGATGTTGCTGTGTGTGTATGTGTGTGCGCGTGTCAAAAGATTTGCAATTTACTGCACGGCGTTTTCTAAATTTATAAATGAGCTGAAATATCCACGTGTGGGAAGACAGTGACTGACAAATACTACAATACATGAAAGCTGTTGTTTTCGTTCATCTAAATGTAAATAAGAGTAGCACGCCGTTGAGTTTCATGCTAATGACCACCTTCCCAACATGGCCGCCAAGTAGGCACGACAATCAGCCGGGCTGGATTATCTAGTGGTAATACCTATGCCCGGGAAGCCCAATAGAAGATGCTGTGTGAGGTCATGTGACTTTCTTGTGTCGTTAGATTGGTGAACTAGATTTAACCGTCACTAAGCGCTTAAACTGGATTGGCGCAAACAGCGCCTGATGCGGAAGTCAAAGTCGTAGTCTCGCGCACAAAATAGATGACAAATAAGGAATCATTGATAAATAAAAGTAGCGGGCGAAATTTACATAATTGTAACAAAAAGTAAAAGTATCGTTACTTCTAAGCGGCGGAAGTGTTTTTTCTTGTCTCGTCAACTCCTGTGACAGGCGGAACCTCAGGCCAATGCGCTCCCATTTTAGTCTGGCGTGGAGTAATGGTGGATGTGTGGAACGGATCTACAGTAGCCGCCAGTGTTCAAGGAGTATGAAACAGCCTATGACGTCAGCGTCGGCGACCTCCCCCCAGGGAAAACTCATCGGATCGATACCAGTCACGTAAATGGCCTATTTTGAGTTCAAAACGGCGAATTTCGCCGAAAGGCAACTGATTTGCATGTATGATTTTACCTCCTGAAGAGGCCAGTGAAGTGAGAAACCTCCAGAAACAAACAAGAATTGAAAGAGGCTGCAGTAAAGGCCTGGAAAAGCATTTCAAATGAAGAATGCAACAGTCTGGTCAAGTCAATGGGTCGCAGGCCCATGATGCAGTTATTGCAAGTAAGGGTTATTATGCAACCGAATATTAAATGTTATTCACTTTAAGTTAATTTAATAATGTCTGTTCCAATGCTTTTGCTCAAATGAAAAGTGGGTGCCTTCAAAAAAAGGTGCTCTGACCTGAGTTGCTTAACACATCTAGATGTAAATACCATGAAATAAAAGTCTTTTGTCTCATATTCATATTTTGATCTGAAACCCAATGTGTTCATTATACAACAAAAACAAAGGAATTGACCTTGCCGGTCCAATACCTTTGGAGGGGACTGTATGTATTTAAATGCACTGTAGTATTGAGCAATAGTCCAGCCAGACGAAGTAAAAATCATTTCTTTTCATGCCCAGTAATATTGTAGTCATTAGCTCACATTTCTAATTTGTTTTGAATCAATGTTATTTTACACGTATGTTTTAACATATGCATTTGTATTTCTATATTTTTATGCATTCGTTTAAGAAAACATTGTTGTTTACACCTGAAGTGTGTCCCTTAAATAATGTCATGGCTCTCCCCCAAAGTGTAATCTGTTGCGACATGCATTCATTTGTCACATTTTGAAGAGAGACAAAGTAAATGCAGATGTGTAATTGTTTCCCGTCTCATTAATAGTGATCATCCCAAAAAATAAGTACAGTGCTGTGAGAAAGTATTGGCACCCTTTTCAAATTCTTATATTTTTGCATAGTTTCCGCACTTTAAGATCATCAAACAAATGTAAATATTAGACAACTATAACCCAAGTGAACTTAAAATGCTGTTTTTAAATGGTGATTTTATTTATTAAGGGAAAAAAATGAATCAACATTACCTGGCCCTGTGTGAAAAAGTAATTACCCACTTTGTTAAATCATTAATTAATTGTGGCTAATCACAACTTTTGGTTACTTTTAACTGCTCACACCCAAGCCTGATTACCTTCAGACCTGTTCAATCAAAAATCACTAAAACGGAACCTCTCTGACAAAATCAAGTCCGACAAAAGATGTAAAACACTGCAACAAAATAACACGATCCAAACAAATTCAAGAACAGTCAAGAAATACAGTAATTGACACAACAATAGGGAAGAGACTGGGCAAAAATGGCATTATGGCAAGGCCAAAACCACTGCTGACCAAAAAAACATCTGAATGATTCCCAAGACTTTTGGGAGAATATTATATGGACTGACGAGATGAAAGTTGATTTTTGTGGAAGGTGTTTCTCTTTACATCTGGCATAAATGTAGCACAGCATTTCAGAAAAAGATCATCCTACCAACAGTCAAACAGTCACGGTGCTGGTAGTGTGATGGTCTTGGTCTGCCTTGCTCCTTCAGGACCTGGACAACTTGCTGTGATTGATGGAACCATGAATTCTGCTCTTTAACAGAAAATCGAAAATCCTGAAGGAGACTGTTCAGCCATGAGTTTGTAACCTCAAGCTGAAGCCCACTTGGGTTGTGCAGCAGGACAAAGATCCAAAACACACCAGCAAGTCAACTTCTGAATGGCTTAAAAAAAACAAAAATGTGATTTTGGACTGGCCTTGTCAAATTCTGGACTTGAATCTGATTGAAATCCAGCGGCATGACTTTAACAAGGCCCTTCATGCTCGGTAAACCCTCCATTTTTGCTGAATTCAAACAATTCTGCAAGGAAGAGTGGACCAAAATATCTCCACAGAGATGTGAAAGACTCATTGTCAGTTCTAGAAAATACTTGATTTCAGTTGTTGCTGTTGAGGATGGCCCAACCAGTTATTAGGTTTAGGGGTTGCTACTTTTTCACACAAGGCCAGGTAACTTTGAATACTTTTTTTCCCCCTTAATAAATGAAATCACCATTTAAAAACAGCATTTTAAGTTCACTTGGGTTATATTCGTCTGCTATTGACATTTGTTTGATGATCTTAGACAAAGTGGGGAAACATTGCAAAAACATAAGAATTTGAGAAGGGAGCCAATACTTTTACACAGCACTGTATATACTGTAACACTGGGATGCTCCGTGTGGGGTGTTTGATGGGTTATCATTTACCGTAACATTACCGCTCATCGTCTTAGCATGTCCAACCACATTCCACAGGGCCCTGCGATGTGACTATTGGGCACATGTACATTGCGATGACAATGCTCAAATGATATATTGTGCAGCCCTAGTACAGTTATGTTAATTAGTGTAGCTTTGAGATATATATCCATTAAATGAATAACTTCACGATAGGTGAAAGCATCTTGTTGGCTAAAGGATTTAATTAAGCATTTATAAGACAGAAAAGACCAGACAAATATATATGATAATATATTATATTGGTATTTAGTTTTTTCTGACTTTATTAGCATATTTGATATTAGATTAACCAAAAGAAACTAAAAGTAATGAATTTGGTTACTTTAATATTATGCCACTTGGATTACATTACTGACTACATTTTTTAACAGGTAACTAGTAACTGTATTGGAATACATTTTTAAAGTAACCCTCCCAATGCTGGTGGAAAACCAAAACCTGCATGACTGATGATCAACGCTGACATATTGCAAGACTAAACTTAATAAGAGAAAGTAGAAGAGAGTGGGAGAGATATGCATCATTTCATGTAGACTTAGAGTACACTAATAATGTCTTCATTAAGAAGTGTAAAGAAACGTTAATATCTTACGTGTTGTTTCCCATGACGTTGCTCATGTTCATTTGGACCGTGAGTTGTTTCAAGTTGATGGCAAACACCACCAGTGTCTCCCACGGCGCCCCCTGCTGCCCTGCTGCTTTACCATTTTTACTAAATGAGGGGGTAGATGTTTTTGTCACTGAATCTGGGTGAGAATGTCAAAAGATAGGTAAGGTTAGTGGAGGATTGAACTATGTTGATGTAAGGCAGGGACTGGCAACTTCAATGGTTGTGAAAGCTGCATGGTTTAGCCATACCCCCAAGTGACAATAAAATATTTGCCAGTGCTTGGTAATTTAACGTAATTGTGGCAAAATATTTTCTCGGTAGTGGTGACTTTTTTGGTGGTGGTGTTGACGATTCGCTACTCACAAATAATTCACTTATTCGCTCTTTTTTTTTTAACACACCCTTCATTAACTGAAAAATTAACCTGTTTGCTGTTTTTATGCTGAGGATAAAACCGTGTCAAATATTATTTTGGTGCCATCTTGTGGCATCTATAGGTAATTATAAAACTCTTTTAGGGGAGCGTCAATTACTTGCCGATTTTGGCAGCAGGCTTGGTCCATATTTTGCGAATAGCAGGGGAACACTGTACATGAAGATCAGCGGAAGGTGGCGAGTATGAGAAGCTGCGCCAAGTCTGCACCACACTTCGCCATACTCATACACCAGCGCAATCTGAAGGGCACCATAGCTCGGGAGATTACTTGAAAACAAGCGGGTGCCCCAAATTGGACCAGATTCACATGGTGTCGACCAACTTGGTAGCTGCCCATGCCTGGTATAAGAGGTCATCAGTTTTATGGTACATTATATGTGCTCAAAGTCCTTTGGAGTTCCAGTGTGTGAGATCACCTCTTCTCGGTGCAGACGAATCTGACACACTTCTGCTTCGTCCGGGTGCAGGGGACTTAAGGTGGCCAAGGCCACCTGGGCTCATGTTGTTTCCAGGAGTGTGCTCAGAGAAAACGTTGGGGGACTGAGGCATGTGTGTCCCAGTGCTGCCGTCCCAGGTTCTCCAGTAGGCTTTGCGGCTAGACTCGGGGGACAGATGCTGAGTCATGTTTTCAGATGAGTCCGGGGTGGCAGGGCCAGAGGCTGAAGCAAGGTAAAGGTCAAGATGTGTTAAGTATAGAACAGCCTTGGAAATGTCATAATGTGGAAAATAATGTTGGCTGAAGGAAAGTCAGGATGGAATGCATTGTAATCTCATGCTATTCTCAATTTTCAAATTCAGCGATTCACTTTTTTTTTCGCCACTGCAAAAATAGTTTGTTTGAATTCTGTGGAGTATATGGCATTTATTCCTATTGACCAATTTTCTTATGTGAACATAAATACAGAATTTACATAGTTGTTTGAGTCTTTAACAGTGTGCAGCACAGTATCTCCCCATATTTTTGTGCTCTTTCTTTAAGGCCCAAAGCTGTTGCCCAAACGTCATGTTCTTTCTAAGGCAAACCTCCTAGATAAGCTCAAAGAAGGAAAAAATTGCTCTGCATAATGGCATGAACAAGAGTACGGTACAGACATCCATACTATTCTGCAAAGTCTTCAACACTACCATGGAGACGTATAAAAACCTGTTCATCATGACGAAGAAGACTCAGCGAGATCAGCTGCCTATCACCAATTTCCTCAAGACCCATGAGAAAGCAGAATAAAAATATATGGCTCATCTCGAAGTATCTAACGAAGAACAGGAGGAGATGTAGCATAATTTCTCGTGTATGATGCGGACCCATGTATAATACGCAGCCCCAAAGTTGACCTCAAAATTCTGGAACACCCTTCTACCCATGTAAAATGCATTTTTACAATGAATGATTTTGCTTCTACCCATATGATCAAAACGAAGTATTATCTGTATTTTGTTAGTTTTTTAAAATAATTATTGGGAAGTTAAGCACTTTATTTGAACATGTATACTTACTCTTATTTTGAAAGTTCACAGCCCTACTTTTATTTAGTAAATGAGAAAACATTCAGTTGTGCTCATATGTTTGCCACATACAATTCTTTAAAGAAAAGATGAAGGGCCGGGCGAAACACATTTCATTGTATTTTAATGGGATTCAAATTAAACTTTCAAGCATTTCAGAAAAACATTATCATTAAATAAAACATAACGATAGAGAAATTAATGGTGGTTGTTGTTCAGTCATTAGTCGTATTTAAAAAAAAAAACAACAACAACAATATTTCACAAATTGTGAAATTTGTGAAATATACAAACCCCTGTCATATTGGAATGGAAGTGTATGCTACACCTTTTTCATAACCTCTAGGTGGCGGTGGCATATTAGAATAAAGTTGTACACCTTTCTCATAATCTCTCGGTGGCGGTGGCATATTGGAATGAAAGTGTACAGATTTTTGTTCATAACCTCTAGATGGTGGCATACATTTATAAAATATATATATAACATTCCCCCCCCCCAACTATGGAAAATGCGCCCTATTGACTTGAACAAAATGTGCATTATACACGAGAAATTACGGTAACTCCTCTGCTTTGCTGCGCATGTATGTCTTCATCATCATTCATTGGACTGTACGGCTAAATCATCACCGTTACAGCTGTGTGATATAAAAAAATTGTATATCCTGAAGCAGGTAATTTTATATCCTGATACCGATATCTATCCTGATTGAGGTTTTTCTTAAATATTACATGAAATCAATGGCAATTTTCTGTGCTCTTTTCTCAGTTCATTCATAAAATACATACAGCATTTTATATAGACTACACGCCAATAAAATGGAACAAAGATTAGTAAAAATAAAATAAAACCAATATCCAGTGGCCAAATAGTGTAAATACCATTAAAAAGATCTGGTAGTATAACCACTTTTTAAGGAATGTAGTAAAGTGCAAAGAATTTAAATAAATGCAACACAGTGCTTTAAGTAACATTCAAGTATGTTTACCATTTATCCAGTAAAAGTGCTAACAAATGAACTTTTAGGCCTGACTGTGATGTCTAAATCTGAAGATTAGGGACACTAAGGCTGCCACGATCTGTTGACTACTCACGACCAAGTGTACGATCAAAATGGTCGACAATTAATTCAACAGTTGATTTATTTATTTTTTAAAGCTTTGTTTTTCTATTCATTCTTCCCGCTTGCTCGCTTGTTGTGTTCCTCTTCTGGCCGGTGGCATGACGCACATTCACAATATTTGATATCCATGTCTTTCTAGTGATGCACATGCACAGTAGTAGTCATCTGGTGACGTACCCGCAAAAACCAAAGTTAACCGTTAGCATTAGCAACAGAGGGCTGAAGTTTGACATATTCACCAAAGATGCAAAGCAAAACCTGCGAGACAGCACGTGCCCTTTATGGTAGCACGACGATGACACACGAGCACCTAAAAAGGAATAACATTATGGCTTATTCAATTTCTGATGAAGAAGGACCATCATTTTGTTAAGCTATGAGCTGCTATCTGGCTAGTGAGCTGCTAATATTAGCATCAACGGCTGTGAGCTACCTGCTTGAAGCTGTAAACGTTAAGACCTTAAGGCTAACGATGAAGATTTGTGTTTGATACAACTTTATCATACTCTGTAGCTGGCCGGCTAGCGATGTGCTGAGCGCGCGGCCACTGGCCGGCAGCGTGCCTTAAGATCAGGATGTCTCCTGTGCACCCATAATATGGCCGAGGCGCTGCTCGAAGGAGAGGAGCGTTTCACTGTATTGCAATGCCCTCGCAAGTGGCCAAGGAGGTACCCAGTCGCGAATGTACTTTCAGTCGCTTTACTGAACTCGCGGCAACACAACATCACAAACATCGGAGCTGCTGTCCACCAAAACATGCGCTAATCTCGTCTTTTCCCCAGCTGACCTTTTCTTGTCGCTCACGTCACACTACTCACCCCTGCTCGCTCTCGTAAAGGCGTACACTCATAATTACATATACCATATGTACATAAAAAATAAATCATAACTTGTTCATTTCTCAATCCAATTACTTCTTTTTTCAATTTCAAATAATGTGCTATTAATACAGAACATCTGGAAAAAGAGCCCAAAACAATCTTGACAATGAAAGGTTATTTCCAGTTCACACACACACACACACACACACACACACACACACACACACACACACACTGGATCTATGATAGCTATTGATATATCGCACAGCTCTAATCATCATCATTTTGATCATAACGGAACTTCTCATTACAGTAATGCAATTAAGTTGAGAGAAATGTCAGCAATGTGTACATACGCTGTATTGTACGTGCCTAGCCGTAAGCAGTGTATTTTTAAGGGTATAGCAATGTTGTAAGATGTTTGTGTTTGAAATTACATGTATGTGTTTCTGGATCAGTTTGTGGAGTATTTTCAGTTTAAACTATTAATGTCGGCAATCAATTAGCCTATCCCAGCTGACTGTGGCCAAGAAGTAGGGTATACGCTGAACTGGTCGCCAGCCAATCGCAGGGCACATATAGACAAAAAAACATTCACACCCACATTGACACCTACGGGCAATTTGGAGTCATCAATTACGATACATGTTTTCAGAATGTGGGAGGAAACCGGAATACCCAGATAAAACCCACACAGGGACGGGGAGAACATGCAAACTCCACACAGGCGAGGCCGGATTTGAACCCGGGTCCTCAGAACTGAGAGGCACATGTGCTAACCAGTCGGTCATCGTGTAACCCATTACAAATTCACACAAGAAAATCTGTAGTGAATGGTTATTGTTTTATATATTTCAACTTCTAGTATGATTTCCCTAAACAACTTTTACAACAGTTAAAAGAGTACAAACCTCCAGATGCAACCTCACCTCTCACCAACACGAACTAATCAAGGTACCTGGCAGATTGATGGTCTGGTCTCCAAGGAAGAGGCGCCTGGCAATACTTCGGCGGTACCAGGCTCTTGGGAAGGCCAGAATCTCACTCAATCGTCTCATGTCATACTTAAAGGAAGCGGAGCCAATATCACAAACGGCTAAAGAGAAAATATAACAATTAAAACATGTTTTAGTACAAAAAAACTACTTCCTTCTGGTAGGTGCTATTGAACACTGCACACCAAAACCACAAGACAACGTCTTTCCCCTTGCCATTAACTTTTGACTAGTATGATCACTGTGACAATCAAATTTAGATGATTCTGATCAGCTCTTGTGCAAGTGAGCCAACAACGTACCTGAGATATTGATGAGGGTAGTGTCCATTTTACCACCTTTACCAGGAATGAAGCTTTCAATAAATGTCGGGCCTCCTGTACGCCTCATTCTTGATAAACTGACTTTTACGAACTCCAGGTTTATGCTCAAAGAGTCCTTTCTTCCTGTCACAGATGCTGGCTCCTCATCTACTGTACCTTCAGGACAAATAAATGTCGTTATGATGAACAATCAGGTCACAAGGTAATTTCTCCATAAGCTAAATGAATGAGAAAAATTAATGAGAGATAAAATTTGCCTGACACTGCATGCAACATTCGTTTATATAAAACAATTTTGCACCTTTCCTCCCCTTTCTTTGGTGTTCCTCTGTTCTTAGTCTTATTCTATTCATAATCTAAATCCTCCCTCTAGGCCATTTTTCAATAACACAACATTCTTTTTCACGGCTGCACGGATAACACACAATATACTCATGCAAGCACAACACCTCAATCCTCCCATTCTAATGGCACCCATTCCACCCTTTCTAAACTAAACCTTTTCCTCTTCCCCACTATGTAATGGTCAGTGTGTCATTCTCGATAGCACTTTCATTCTAGTCAAACAATAATTCCATCATTCTGTGTAGTTTAACCATCGCCTGTCCATTCCTCTCACCAAACAATACTGCTATCCTTATTTAAAGTCCAGGGTCCAAAATACTAAAAAAAAATGTGTATAGCAATTATTATTAAGCAAGCTGAGATTTGTGTAGCTATTCTTCAAAGCGCTGTTTTGCGCAGTAAGTTGAATAAAAGTTCCACTAAGTAATAAAACGATACCTAGTTTTATCCTTTTCAACCCTAGATTCATAAAACACTTTACTTCATATACCGAGACATATTTTGACCTATTGAACAAGTAATGTTATGTATAGAGAGAATTTCTGCCCTGTGGGAGAGCATAAATCATATTGTAGCAACCCTGCATATTGTTCATGAGTCTGTGGTTTCCGTTTGTACATGGGGCCATGACCGGTGGCAGCAAAGCAAATCTATTTATATAGCGCATTTTATACACAAAGTAACGCAATGTACTTCACATGATCAGAAGCATTTTAAATATAAATAGAAAAAGATTAAAAAAACCATTTAAAAACACAAAGAACAAATAAAATTTTAAACAATGTACAGTGCAGGAAAGATAATTTTCAAGTGGTAATGTTCTAAAAAGCATGAGAATTTTTTTTTTTAACCTGGACTTAAAGACATTGACAGTTGGGGCTCACTTCAATTCTATTGGCAACTTATTCCATTTGCCTGCAGCATAGCAGCTAAAAGCTGCTTTACCATGTTTGCTTTGGAAGCTGTGCTGTGTTATCTGACCTGAGTCGGCAGATCTCAGAGCCCCACTGTTTTCTTTATCCCGTTAGCATGTCTTTAATGTATTCAGGACCCAAATCATTTAGTGGTTTATAGACCAGAAGCAGAACTTTAAAGTCTATTCTAAAACTGAGTGGGAGCCAGTGTAGAGACTTTAAAATTGGAGTAATATGTTCTGATCTCTTTGTTCTGGTGAGAACCCGAGGTGGAGCATTCTGAATGAGCTGCAGCTGTTTAATGCTGTTTTGCACGATTCCAGTCAGAAGACCGTTATAAGAGATATAAGCATGGATGAGCTTCTCATGGTCTGCTTGGCACATGCAAGCCTTCACTCTGGATATGTTCTTCAGCTGGTAAAAGGCTGTTTGATTTGATATGACTGTTGAAAGTCAGGTGGGAGTCTATCAATACACCAAGGTTCCAGACTTGGTTGGTGGTCTATAAAGAGAGTGACTCCAGATATTTACTAACAACAATCCTCTTTTCTTTACTGCCAAAAACAATTCTCTCAATTGTGTTGTGGTTTTGACTCATCTAGTTATTTATCTGTTTTAGACAGTGACACAACATGTCAATTGTACTATAGTCATCTGGAAACTCTGCTAGATCTAACTGTTTGTCATCCGCATAGCTATGATACTCAATATTGAGGATCTGAAGAATTTGACCTAAGGGTAGCATAAGCAGGCTGAACAGAAGGGGTCCAATAACTGACCCTTGAGGGACCCCATATGTCACTGCCATTTGATGAGAGTGAAAATTTCCAATGGCTGCATGGACGCTTGTATGGGAAACGAAGGAGATGGACATTGGCTACCGTGCTAGTTCTTGTTTTGGCGTGATTACAGCCCACAGTAATCTTTTTGAGCTCATTAAAGAGTTTTTTGATAGCTCCCTGCTTTTTCTGATTGCTTCTGCAATGCTATACTATGTTGGTGCAGAGGTGAAGTCAACTGTTTGATTGAATTGAAAAATGCTAAATGTATGAAAAAGGTTTCTTTTTGTGCAATGTACTTCAGATGTCTTGCATTAAATTTATATTATAATAATAATAATATATAATTTATATTGTATTTATATTTAATGTATCCACTATTGCTACTGAAACAATGCAAATTGCCCCATCGTGGGACGAACTAAGGTTATCTTATATTACAAATATCGATTAATAATAATCCTTTTATTCTTGTCTTTTAACCTTGCCCTCGTTCTCAAGTGACATGTACAGTCATGTACTAATTCATTTCCGGTTTAGATGGGATCCTGTATGGCTGTGTCTTTACATTTTTAACTACAGAGATGGATTAATTTGCCTGTTATTTTGTTGTTCGAAGTTGGTTACTCACCGCGAAAACGTGGTTCCAGCCAGAGCAGTGACAAGTGTACTGTATCACCAGATCGCTTATTTCGGTGCTTGGCGTCTCTGTGTCATGATAGGTTATCAATTAGCACGGCTTTCCTGTCCTCCCTCTCATGATAACGATACTTGTAAGTGTAGCGTATTCGGTGCCATGGAGGAGATGATTCGTGACTTATAATGCATTAAGACCGGACGCAAAGAGAACTTTCACCTCAGAGGCTCAGTCGTCATGGGGTCGTAATAAAATAGCGTGCACCAAGCAGTCACCAGGAAAGCAGAGAGGTTGGGCGACTGTTCAATGTGGATGCATCCTTTTGTTTGTTTTTACAATATAGTGTCTATTTCATTGAATTCATTTTAGAAATTCCTACTCATTGTTATGGCTGGAATGAGTCAGCGTTCAGTGACTTCCATAACAAAATTGGGACGTTCCCTAATATTTGAGAGCTCTGCACCAATCAGCGATCACCTTTCTGTTTACATCTGCCTGCCACGCAGTTTTAATTTCCATTATCAATGCACGCTCTTTTTGTTGAGTTACAAGAAATAATAGGGTCAATCTTTGTTTTGAGAGCTTTTGACTGCTCAGAAAATTGGTTTTATTTACTGTAAAGTTTAAAAACATGCATTACGTATTTTAGCGATGGATATTGAGGAATGCATCGGCAAATACCTCGTTTTACAACGCATTTTGTGATGTCTTGAATACTTGAACTCACTCATTTACTGGGAAAAAAAAAATCAATCAGAAAATTGCAATTGGTCCAAAACTATGCCACTTACTTAATCTCAAGATGCCCTCACACCAGTCACATCAACCCTGCCCTACAGCTACTGACTACTTCAATGGGTGAAAATGACACCTTATTTATTAGGATCCTGCTCTTCAGCCGCTCAGCTCCGCACCTTAGGAACACTCTCCTTCATCACATTAGAAATGTAGACTCTCTCAATTAAATACACAAAACACAACTTTTTAACTTTTTTAGCGCTGGAGGAGTGGGGACAGAGCTTTGCTCAAGGGCACCTCAACAGTAGCCAGGAAGCAGACTAGCATCTCTCCAAGAACTAGTTGCCAATGTTTACATTTTGTCCGTAGCGGAAAATATAACGTGACCCACCGGTTGCAAAGCCAAAGTCCTAACAGATAACCTACTTCCACCCCAAACAGACTTATCTGTTATAATTGGTTTGTTTATACAATTATAAATTTTACTTGTATATTGTTTATTTCTATTATTTTGGTTCTTGTGTTGTACACTACTTTGCTGTACTTGTATTCTTCATTTTGTAGTTTTCAAATGTTATATTGCTCTGATCACCCTCTAAGGTGACCTTGAGTGACTTGAGAGGCACCTATAATGAAATGTATCACATTATCATCATCATAATCATCATCATTATTACCTAATGGGCTTGGGCCTGGGGGCAGGCCTGTGACAGCAGATTTCTGTTTTCCGGCGCCATAAGGGTGGAAGACATAGAGTGAGAAGTCAGACATGCAGGCAGTGAAGCTGAGACCCGAAGAGTTACTTGGGCCCCCGGTGAGGTCTGACTGACTACTGCTGTGGCGGCTTCTGCTCAGAGGGCTCCCCAGTAATGGAGAGGCTAGAGGTAGGAAGAGAGCAGAAATAATGAAGTTATTTTATATGGTTGCTGTATGACACTGTGGTACTTTGACTTAAGAATTTGCTCATTACTAGTTTTTTTTTTCCGATTGAATTGCCATTAATCTGTTGAAGTCCCCATAAATCACCACCATGTTTTGTTGTTTGTTTTTAATTTTAAAAAAAGGAGCCCTGAATTATAAAAATGTCTGAAAGCGTATCGGTGAATGCATTACAGAACCTTATATGCTCTATTTATTTATTCATTTATTTTTTTTACTTCACTTGTTTGCTTTGCAACACAAAGCAAACAAAATTACTAAGCGACAGCTCATTACTCGAAAAACAGTTCTAAGTAAAAGTATCACTGCAGTCAAAATGGAATGTGATTAGAATCTCAGACCTTTGGTAGGAGGTAGTTTGGGGATGTGCTGGCCAGGAGGAGTGGAGGAGGGTGGGTGCGACCCATCATTGGGATGAGCTCCAGTTGGGGTCTCTAATTCACCACGGTTAGAAGAGAAGACCAGGTCCAGTGACGGCAGTTTGAGCATACATTCAACTCTGGACATGGGCAGGCAGCTGAAGCGGATCTGAGAAGGCTGAAAACACAAACATTGAATATTAAATAGGAGAATTTATCTTATATTTATTTAGATTTTAAATGTGGGGGGAAAAAAATCTGTGAGTTCGCCTGTACCTGAACTCTGACATAGACGACCACATCCACCGGAAAAGAAGAATATGCTGATGCCGAAGAAGAAACTAGGGAGGTGGTCGATTCCTCGAGCTGGTCCACTGTTTCAAACTGACCCATGTCCTCTTCCTGGGCAGCCACAGCTGAAGGACCAGAAGAAAGATGAGCGCAGACATAAAGAACCTAATGTGTCCAATATGAGCTGTAATGAAAGCACAGTGGCAACCAAATGAGTATGGAATCACACTCGGGGAAACAAACCTGAATAGCTCCGTTCCACTGGAGTGATAGGAATGGTTTCCAGTGCTTTTTCCAAGAAATCAAGAAGACAAGGGCTGATGACCATTTCCTCTGGCAGAGTCTGGAGGGCCACCCAGGCATATAGCTTGGCTGTTTTCACCCCTCCACTGCCTTTACCTTTGGCTGTTGGCACACATTGGAGTTAAATACATTAAAAGTCAGTTCATGCATTTAAAGAAGAGAGGTCAACTTAACAGAAGTTGCCTCTTTCTTTCAAAATGCATGAGCCCATTTGATAAAAGAAGAGTGATGGATTAACGCCTTGAATCAAATAACTGCATCCAGCCGACGAAGAGGAACCACATGCAGATCTAAATCATCAAGTACAGAATGGCGTAGCACTTGAGTGTCAGAGGCTAGGGATGGCAGTAGGGCATGCAATTAAGAATGAGGGAACTCTCAATACCTGATGGGATAGGTGGGAGTGGGGGAGGTAAGAGCGAGTTAGTCTGGCTTTGGACAGCATTGGGAGGACCATTATCTTTCATACCATACAGCTTTGACTCTTTGGAAAGAGTACGCGGGAGGGAGGATCCACGCGAGGCGTTAGGGGATTCAGTCTTCAGGGTCTTGGAGTTATAGTGCAACTGGAATAGTGAAAAAGAGAGTTAATAATTCAAAATGTAAAATATATTACAAACAGAATGAATTTTGAATTGCTGTGGGAGAATCTGACCTTTACGTCTACTCCCGGAATGTAGAAAACTGTGGTCTCAAGGTCATTCGATTTGGTCTGCAGTGAGGAGGGACATTTCTTTCCAGCGAGAAGATGGGTAGTGGATGTGTATGTGGGCTGCAATTTTTTTTTCTTTGGAGGAGACTCCTGATCTAGACTCCTGAGGCTGCGATCACAGCTCCTATAAAACGAAGAGGCTGGTCATATGAAACGTCGATTACTGTACCATATTCATTTAAAAAAATCTGAATTAAAGGAAAAGTTCCAGCGTGATTAATTTCATTGCACCTCCTAAATGAAATTTCTTCATGCTCAGGTTGCTGAGTACTCTGATGAAGAACACACTTCCCGCTGTCTATTTCAACACGCACATCCAGCTCAAAGTCGATGTTTCTTTCTGTTGTTGCGCTGCCGAAGCTCCGACTGGCAGGTGTGCTCGGCCAACGCTCACTGAACAACTGACTCACAGCAGAAAAGCCTGATGACTTCCTGTGAGAACCTTGGCTAAAATGAAAGACCAAATAAATGGTTGAAGAAAAGCAGAAACACGACACGAAAGCAGAAATGAAATTATTATGGCAAAAATGTTAAGCAATTCTGGCAAGTGAAATGCAAGACATTAATGCCAAGTAATGAACAGTAAAAAGGGGGGGGGGGACATACAAAGGCCTTCGATAGCTCAGGGGTCTCTCGCGTTCAAACTCATCCTCCTTTTCTGATTCTTCAGAGGAAGACGAGGACAGGTCATCTCGCGGGACGTCATCGTGCTGGAAGGGAATTGTGGGTGAGAGAACAGCAGGGGTGCAAGGGGCACTGAATACTGAGCACTGGTCTCCGATTATGGATGAAGAATGAAGATGGCGCTGATCATGAGGATGGGATGGCTCATCAATGGTGACTGACAACAGGTCCATCTCTGACTCCTCAGGAAACTTCACAGAAGATCAGAAAGTCAGACTCAGTTGGGGACAGTTTACGTTGCACAAAGCGTTTCTTTCTTGGACACATCAGCTTAACTGCTGTGACGATGTAGCTGATGTCACAACTAGGAAGCAATCCTAGGATTTCGAGTTTTGCATCTATGAATCATTGATTTGCTAACTGAGCTAATACATAATTATACGCAATTTTAGTGAACTGATTAATGAATAGTAGCATGTTTGGATCCACCCTTCTCAAGGTAATGGTAACACTAGGAGTTGCTGCAAGGATATAATGTGGGTGTTGTCCTTTATTTATTTAGTTTTTTTTTTTTTAGTAGCACAGCAACGTGACAACTGAATTGCTGCTTGCTTGTTTAATAGTTCTTGAAAAGTGCAAAACCTGCTAAAATATTATATCAAGGGGAGCACCAATATTAAGACTTATCTTCATACATTATCAGTAAGCAATGCTAACATTAGTATGACAGGACTTTACTTATCATTTACTCATATTGTTTACCTTTACTTATTTGTTACCTTTACTTATTTGTCTTTCTCTCACTCCAAAAATTGACTCATAGCTGAGACATCAGTAATCAATGAGAACAATTGAAATCAGAATTGAAATTGACAAATGATACCCAAATCCTACAAGAAATGCACACCGCAAAGGAGATAGTGTTCTGTTACTTGGATGAACTATCCATCCATCCAGCCAGCCATCCATATGAGGCTGAATATTTAATTATTGTAGTTCAATATTTTGTACTTAACAGATGACATCCAAAGGCAGAACACTACCATCCCGCAACTGTTCTGAGTGGTCATGTGCTTTCAGTAGAATGGAAGAGCAGAGACAGCATGAGAAAGGAGATGAAGATGGCATGACACCCCTACTAGAGAAGAGTCAAAACAATGGAAACAAGTAAAGTAACTGGTAAACGTGATTTTAATGAATGCATTATGTAGCGTGAAGGTACCACTATGAACAGACTGAGCAATACTCTGGGCAAATTAATGACGAGGGATAGATCAACTGTTTTTGTCTGAAAATGCTAGATGCAGATGCTAATATTCTCATCACCTTTTAACTGTAAATGTTTTTAAATATCAAGAAAATATA
The DNA here is from genome assembly GCF_024500275.1 of Phycodurus eques. Taxonomy (NCBI): domain Eukaryota; kingdom Metazoa; phylum Chordata; class Actinopteri; order Syngnathiformes; family Syngnathidae; genus Phycodurus; species Phycodurus eques. The sequence goes on along the minus strand of NC_084538.1, from coordinate 20,909,811 downwards.
CAGCCTTACTGCACAACAGAAGGTAAGAGTTAATACCTTTAAGGAAGAATGTCAATGAGATACTGCAGCTTTTGCCCCCAGGTAATCACACTTTAGTGTTTTACTGTGATGCTGATGGCACCTATAATTTTTGGTAGGCTGTCTGCCTGAATATTTTTGGGTGTGAGAAAGGAGTAGTAGTAAGTACAGTAATTTCTCATATATAATACGCTTTTGAGTATAATGCACACCCCCAAAATTGAATCCAAAAATCAGGAAAACCCCTCTTCCTATGTATAATGACTTTCTATCATTGATATATTTATATGCAATAAATGTTACTGGTGATCTCCTCCTAATTTGTGTTTCTAATTAAGTCTGATCAGTATTATTATTAATACTAAGGATTGCTTATTTTTTACTAATTATATATTTCTGTGGCACACTCTAGTATTTAGCTTTAACACTGTGGCTTTACGGAGCTATTTTCCACCTCCCACGTGACCATTGACATGTCAGCTGGCTTTCACAATGTATTGAGAGGTCACATGCCCAGATAACACGTTCACTCCTGGTGCAATGCAATAAAAAAAAGGACAACAAAAGCTGCAGAGGGCGGATAAACATGCCTGAACTGTATTAACATTCACATTATTACGATTTACAGTATCGGGGGATTATCTGACATATAGAACAGCATTTTAACAACTACACAAGGCTAGGCACGCTGGGAAATCTTCTTATCGCGAGTTTGTATTGTTTGTTTTCACGACGACGACATTGTTGACGTCATCGTGGCGTCCTGGTGTCAAATGATTTCCCAGCATGCCTAGCGGTGTTGTATAGTTGTTAAAATGTTGTTTTAAGTCAGTTAGTTCCCTAATCCCATAAATAGTTGTAATAATGTGAGTGTTGATCGAGCTTGATTCCCCCTCTACATCTTTTGTTGTGTCTTAACTATTTTTTATTATCTTGCACCAGGGGGGGGGGGTTTCTGTAGCTTTCAGTACATTGTACAAGCCTCCAACTAGACAATGGTCATGTGGGAGTTGTAATATATCTCTATAAAGCCAAGGTGTTCAAACTAAACACGAGGGTGCGTCACAGAAATACATACTGTACATTAATACAAATCAAGCAATCAAAACTAAACTACTAAAGAACTAGTAAACTTTAGAAGAATAATAATACTGCAGTGTCAAAACTTTACACAAGGGTGCGTCACAGCCTTAATATTTACACACAATAAAGGAATAGATGAATTATAGTATTTTAAATTTGAACATAAATATGATTTAAACTGATAAATCACAAGATTTCAAACTAATTAATGACTTTTTTTAAACATCTACTCATATAGTCACTGTGAAGGAATTTTCTATCTTCTATTATACCTATGTATTAATGTGCACTATTTATGATTGAAGACTTTTATTTCAGAAAATAATGTGCATTATAAATGGGAAATTACAATAGTAGTGGTTCATGTGCTGACCATGCATAATTATTGCCAGAAATCAGCCATTTATTAGTTTGTAGCAAAGCCAGTTACGATCTTTAAACAGTTCCAAGACAAGATGAAAATACGTTGACTTCATAATGTAAATTTGATCTTGCCTTTATTTATTTTTTTTTTATTACAAGTATAATCATTTCTGCCTTTTTAAGAGTTTATCCACGTAAAACTAGGGACTAATTGGTATGCTGCACATTGACTGCAGAGCAGGGATTATACTTTGATTCATGAATAAATAAACATATCTCTGTTTGCTGCATGAAGTCACAACTAGCATGATAGCAAGTTATGCAAATCCACTCACACGGTTGTTCAAACATAATGTTTCTTAAATCCATCCTGATTGCTGAAGCCAGTATATCATCATCAAGTCTGGATTTTAAAAATCCCAACTGCATCAACAAAGCAGTCACAAAGGAGAAGAGGAAACTAAATTATTGTGTTATTCAGTGAGGCTTTGTTATTTTTATTTGTAAAAACTTAAATTTCAAAAGTATACCTTGAATACATCTCCTGGACTGACAGGTGCAATTGCAGACTCCAAACCCTGATTATTTAGATTCAATTGAACAGAAAAGTTTAAAAAAAATAAAAATAAAAAAGAGCTCATCCAAAATGTATAAAGAAAAATGTCTTGTGTGGGCTCAAGGATTTAAAGGTGAATGTATACCATCATCATCATTATATAAAACCATTACATTATGAAAATTGTATGTGGGACTGACATAAACATGGGATTACATGGGTCATGGGCACGTCCTAACGACGGTTTATTGATGTCACTCCATATGTCTGCAGTTTTACAAGATGGCCATGTAATAATTCTGCTGTGAACCCAATGTGTCGAATGGAGGCTTTCCTGATTGGCCATGACACATTAAATATTGTGAATGAATATACAGTGCCACCAGAGAGTATTCACACCCCTTCACCCTTTCCACATTTTTCTATGTTACAGACCTATTCTAAAGCTGATTTGAGTATAGTTTTCCTTTCAAAAAAAAAATCTACATAAAATATCCCATAACGACAAAGTGTAAACATATTTCAGACAGTAGTGCAAATTTATTGAAAATGTAAACATTTAAACATAATAGGTACATACGTATTCACACACTTGGCTTAGTATTTTGTTGAAGCACCTTTGGCAGCAATCACAAGCCTTCTTGGGTATGTCTCTACGGGCTTGGCACACCTGTTTTATAGCATTTTCTCCCATTCTTCTCTGCAGATCCTCTCAAGGTCAGTCAGGTTGGCTGGGGAGCTTCAGTGGACAGCCATTTTTACGTCTTTCCAGAGACGTTCGATTGGATTCAAGGCCGGGCTCTGGCAGGGCCACTCAAGGACATTCACAGGATGCTTCTGAAGCCACTCCTTTGTTATCTTGGCTGTGAGCTTTGGGTCATTGTCTTGTTGGAAGGTGAATTAACGCCTTAGTCTGAGTTCCAGAGCACTCTGGAGCAAGTTCTCTTGAATAATTTCTCTGTTTGGCAGCTGTCATCTTACCCTCTATGCGGACTAGTTGCACAGTCCCTGCAGCAGAAAACCAGCCCCACAGCATGATGCTGCCGCCACCATGCTTCACAGTCGGGATGGTGTTAGCCAGGTGATGAGCAGTGCCTCCTTCTTCTCCAGATATGACACTTGCAATTCAGGCCAAAATGTTTCTATTTTGGTCTCCTCAGACCAGAGAATTTTCTTTCTGTAGATCTGAGAATCCTTAAGGTGCCTTTTGGCCAACTCCAAACGAGCTGCCATTTGCCTTTTAGTGAGAAGTGGTTTCCGTCTGGCCACACTACCATAAAGGCCTGATTGGTGGAGTGGGTTAGCAATGGTTGACCTTCTGGATGGTTCTATCTCCGCAAGGGAACATTGGAGCGCCACCTTAATGACCATAGGGTTCTTTTTCACCTCTCTGACCAAGGCCCTTCTTCCCCGGTTACTCAGCTTGGTCGGACAGGCAGATCTAGGAAGGGTCCTGGTGGTTCCAAACTTCTTCCATTTCTGAATAATTGAGACAACAGTGCTTTTCAGGACCTTCAATGCTGATGAAATTATTTTGTAACCTTCCCCATATTTGTGCCGTAACACAATCTGGTCTTGGAGGTCTGCAGACAATTCCTTAGACTTCATTGGTTGGTTTCTGCTCTGATATGCACTGCCAACTATGAGACATTTTATAGACAGGTGTGTGACATTCCAAACGATGTTCAATCCACTGAATTTACCAGATGTGGACTCCATTCAAGTTGTAGAAGCATCTCAAGGATGATTAGTGTAAATCAGATGCCCCTGATATTAAGTTTGAGTGTCACAGCAAAGGGTGTGAATACCTATTATGTTTGAATGTTTAAATTTTTATAAATTTACACAAATGTCTGAAAATATTTTTTTACTTTGTCATTATGGGATATTTTATATATATATATATATATATATATATATATATATATATATATATATATATTTTTTTTTTTTTTAATTTTTTTTTTTAAAGGAAAACTATACTCAAATCAGTTTTCAAATAAATCTGTAACATAGCAAAATGTGGAAAACCTTAAGGGGTGTGAATACTTTCTGGTGGCACTCTACAACCTTAATGCACAGCCGAATAGATTTACTTAGAAACAACAACACTTTGCTTTCACATTTTCAAATCACGTACTGTATAAGTACAAAATATATCTGACAAACCTACAGAATACTGAAGGTGTATAAAGGATGCAGCTTTGTTCTGTTTTGGGTATAGTATGGACATAATGTAATGTTACCGGATCCTGGATGTTGAAAGTGACCCGTGGTCCAGGAGAGGATGCATCCACACGCACATCAGGGAAGTCATCCACATCTCCTATTCTGGAACTGCAAACAGTAAAGCGGCATAAAAAGTTGATAATCCAGTATTATGCAACACTACAATATTTTTTCACAATACACTTTGGGCCTGATTTGCTCAAGTTTTGCACATGCAAAAACGGGTGCGATGTAGAAGCTGATCTACTAACTGGGAGCACCTAGGATTACGTCAAACGGGTATTTATTGCCACACACTTAATTTTATGTGTTATGGGAGAGGTGCAGTGGCCGTCTGGCCTGTCCAAATTAAGAAGTGGATCACTTCCTACATAAAAACTTAAGCGATCCTGTTAAAGAGCAATATCTAGGAAACCTCATAGCTCTGCCAGGAATTCCATCACCCACTGTTGATATTAACACCAAGGAGCGCACCTGGAAGGAAGTCTAGGAAGTGGTTGCCGCAGCTAGAACCAGATGAGCGCCAGGACCCAGACACAAAGCTCCTGAGAACCCTCTGAAAATTTCTGCATATGATTTGGCGCAGAGGAACTGTTGCTGACCAGTGGAGGAAGGCGGAAGGGTTTTGGACACCCAGGGAAGATAATTCAACCACACTTGAGCAGTTCGGATCTATTTCACTTCTCAGTGTTAAGATACAGTGAGATTCTATACAGTGTTGTATCCAGAAGGTTGACAGATTTTCTCCTTAATAACACCATCACACCTCGCTTCAAAAAGCTTGAGTCCCCGGGATCCCTGGATGCCTAGAACACACCGGAGTTGTGCCACAACTGATGAGGCAAGCATGCGAGGAAAAGGGAGACCTTGTCGTGCTGTGGCTTGACCTTGCCCACGCATAAAGTCGATTCCCCACAAGTTGGTCGGGACAACCTTGGCCAGACACCACGTACTGAGAAAGATCATGGATCTCATCTTGAATTACTATGGGAACTTCATGCTTAGAGTCACTTCTGGGGATGTTACATCAGATTGGCACCGGCTCGAGAAGGGGATCATAACTGGATGTACTATCTCAGGGAGCCTCTTTGCCCTCGCCATGAATATGGTTGTTCAGACAGCGGCGTGCAGAGGCCCTGTGTTCAAGTCAGGCATACGGCAACCCACAATCAGAGCCTTTATGGATGACCTCTCTGTTAGCACCACATCAGTGCCAGGTGGAAGATGCTTACTCACATGGTCTTGGAAGAGATCCATCCCTTGGGCAAGAATGGGCTTCAAACCAGCAAAATCCAGGGCCATGGTCCTGAAGAAGGGAAAGGTGGCAGAGAAGTTCCGGTTCCTGCTGGATGGCACAGTAACCCCATCCATCACCAAGAAGCATGTCAAGAGCCTTGGCAAGGTCTTTGACTGCATCCTCAGGAACACTGCAGCAATTCAAACCATGAAGGAGCTGGAAAGGTGGCTCTCAGATGTCAAGGCATGGATTTACCAACATGGTGTCTTACCCCGAGCACTCTGCCCTCTGCTGGTATTACAAGGTAACCCTGTCAACAGTCAAGTCTCTGGAGAGGAAGATAACCACTGCCTTTGTAGATGGCTGGGGCTGAAACAGAGCAGTGTAGCACATTATGGGAAGACCAACAAGCTGCAGCTCCCCTCCAGTAGTCCTGATGAAGAGTTCAGGGTCTTGTCCACAAGAGATACCCTTCTCTCCCGGGACTCCAGGGACTCTAAAGTGGGATCAGCTGGCATCATGGTGCGAACAGGCATGAGGTAGAGGGCTCAGGAAGGCCTGGAATTGGCGTAGTCTAGGCTGAGACACAGAACTCTGGTAGACACAGTGGCAACAGGACCGGCTGGGTTGGGATTCTCCCACCCAACCTAGTTACGCCGAAGGTTCAGGGTAAGGACAAACGCCAGCTAGTTCTTAAAGATGTGCGGGCAGGGGTTGAGGCCGAGCGAACCAGCAAGATGGTCGGCATGCCACAGCAAGGAGCATGGGCTCAGTGGGAGGGGTGCTGGACAGGAAAATATCTTGGTCCGACATCTGGCAGGCAGAATCCCAGTGCATCAAGTTCTTGGTCCAAGTTGTGTATGATGTTCTACCAAGCCAAGCTAACATCCACCTCTGGGGGCATGAATGACTCTCGAACCCCCTCTGTGCTAGGAAATGCTCTCTTGAGTACATTCTAAGCAGCTGCCCGAAAGCCCTTGCAGAGGGCCGCAACAGGTGGAGGCATGACCATGTGCTGAAGCCAATTACCGAAGCCATCAATGCTGTGGCCAAGAACAACGACAAAGGTAACAGCAGAGCAAGAGGAACATGGCCTTTGTCAGGGCTGGAGAGAAGCCGCATTCACACCCAAAACCAATAGCCAGCTTCCTCGCCTCAGCATTGTACTGGGATTTGCAAGTGGACATGGGAAGCCAACTCAAGTTTCCAGACTATATAACATCAACATCATTGAGGGCGGATGTAGTGTTGTCATCATTTCTCTTTAAACATTTACATAATTTTTTTGTGTAAATTTTATGTGCAATTCATTTCAGTTTAATAATTATTTAAGTAGTTTTGTATTTTCACATATTTAAGCATATTGCTAATGTTCAAACTACATAATGTTACTTGGCTCACAATATTATTGAATATATTTTTAGGATTAAAACGGTCTTGTTTTTCATGAACACTTAGGCCTAGTACACTACTGTAATTTAACATTGGTCATTATGGTGGCATGTGGAGAGGTAAATAATTTTTAAGTGGTACTTGGTGTGAAAGGTTTGAGAACGACGACGCAATGTAAATCATTGTTTTGGTTAATAACTGTCTAAATACGATTAACGATTTCATATACAAACAAGATCAGGATTACAGAATCTAGATTTGAAGTCTTTAAAAAGGCCGACAACCATGATTCATCCCACTTGTATTTGTACCCATTCACGTGTTTAATTTGTATTCACCTTTTCTCCAAATTACCTTCAGCACGAGATTATGTTCTTAGTCACTTCTTTTGAACAAAATGCACTTGTGAGTTTATTTTAAAAGCAATGCAATTTAGCTTGGATTAAAGTGTCTGCTGAATGACTAATGAAGAAATGTCTCTGAAGCTCAAAATAAGGTTCGTCATCCGTCTGTCCGGTCCACCTGTCCATCCATCGATTTTGAGGCCCGACAAAGAACGGTCGGTCCAGTCTGTCCATCAATCCAATGATTTCGAAGCCCGACTAGGAACAGCTAATATTAATAGGCAGTTGGTGCTCAAAATGTCAGCACACTTTAAAAATGTATAATATGTACGGTAATATGTATAATAATATTCTAGACATGATTTATGTAAATGTTTATTAAATAGTCGTATGTTAATGTGTATATTTTATTTTACTGACTGCTTATAATCTTGTTTAAAATGTTTAATTCCTAATTATAACAATATACCATCTAAACAAGTATAATCTTATTAAAATAGGACAATTTATTACTTTTAATAAACAGATTAAATTAATATGGAACACAGTTGATGGACGCATGTAGAAGTAGTCCTCAACAACGCTTCCAGTTTCTCGTGTCCCATTTGGAAAATTAATTGGAAAAAATCAGATAACTCCAGATCTTCTAACAGCAGATAAATGCACTGAATTTGATTATTTTAGTGAAAAAATACAATCCATCAGGTTAAATATCAGCACAAATCAGCAAAATGATAAAATGATGCCCAGGAAAAACTCTATTACCAAAAAACTGTTGAGAAAATGGTTCAGCAACTCAAACCATCAAAGAGTTGAGCTTGACTTAATACAATCTGACTTTTTAAAAACTAGTGCAAAGTCTGTGCTAGCTGATTTGCAGCAAATAATCAACTCCTTACTCTAGTAAGGCGAGTTTCCTAAAGCTATTAAACCTCTTCTAAAACATAAAACGCTGGACGCTGCCATGTAAGCAAGCTATAGACCCATCTCAAATCAAGGGCAGCCTTGGCAGAGTCCAACACTCACCGGAAACTAGTCCGACTTACTGCCGGCAATGCGGCCCAAACTCTAACACTGGTCGTACAGGGACCGAACAGCCCGTATCAGGGGGTTCGGTACACCATACTCCCGAAGCACTCCCCACAGGACTCCCCGAGGGACACGGTCAAACGCCTTCTCCAAGTCCACAAAACACACGTAGACTGGTTGGGTGAACTCCAAGACACCCTCGAGGACCCTGCTGAGGGTGTAGAGCTGGTCCACTGTTCCACGGCCAGGACAAAAACCACACTGCTCCCCCGGAATCTCATCCACCCCCAGGGCCAGAGGAGCTTTTTAACCATTTCAGTGACTGCAACCCAAGAGATCGGAGAGGCCGCCTCAAAGATCCCAGACTCTGCTTCCTCATGGGAAGGCGTGTCGGTGGAATTGAGGACATCTTCGAAGTATTCTCCCCATTGACTCACAACGTCCCGAGTCGAGGTCAGCAGTGCCCCATCTCCACTATACGCAGTGTTGATGGTGCACTGCTTCCCCCTCCTAAAATGCCAGATGGTGGACCAGAATTTCCTCGAAGCTGTCCGGAAGTTATTCTCTATGGCCTCACCGAACTCCTCCCATGTCCCGAGTTTTTGCTTCAGCGACTACCAAAACTGCATTCCGCTTGGCCAGCCGGTACCCATCAGCTGCCTCAGGAGTCCCACAAGCCAAAAAGGCCCAATAGAGGCATCTCTCACCTCTGTGTTTTAAATGCTTATAAGCTGTTTTTTGTCTGTTTTTAAATGCTTTTAATCATGTAAAGCACACGGAGTTATATTGTGTATGAAATACGCTATTTAAATGAATTTGCTTTGCTTTATATGGTGGTTCACTTATTGCAAATCCAGTGTATTGCAGATATTTTTTTTGATGAGCAGTAAAGTGCAGTTACTCTTCTATAGATCTTTGGTTAAGTTTGCATTGCTGCCTATTTCACTATATTGTGGCAGCGATTACTCACATATGGACAAATAGGCTCTTTACTTTGCAGGAAAATAAACCTTACTGAGCAATCTCAACTCACACATTTGGTTGCTTAGTAATGTAGGAACATGCATGCCACTGGTTAACACACAAGCCAAAGTGAGAGTTTCATGAAATAAATTCCACAAATATTAAACTAGCGCGATGTACAGTACAGCTAATGCACACACTAATAACAATATGGAACTGGTTGGGCCAACAATATGGAACAAATGCAAGTCAAGACCAATGTTTTGCTTGATTTTCTACAACCTGTAGAAAAAAAAAAAGAGCACCGCAAGGAATTTTGCTGCAGCAAGTACCATGAATCTTTGCGCTGCCTACAACGCCGAGGCAACCACTTTGAGGCACAGTAAATGCCCCGTCCTTGCTAAGTCCACATGGGTTGACCTAAGCAGAGCACTCCTACCTTTTAAAGGCATGTGCTTGTGCAGTGTGGCTGGCGACCTCAAGTGGACAAATAAATAACTGCACCTCTAAAATATCACATATTGACATTGAACTGCATATATGAAACTGTACAATTTCTATAAACATGCAGTAAATAATTGGTTGCTACTTGGCGGATTTCGTCTATTGTGAGGGTATTGTGGAACTTGACCCCCGTGATAAACGAGGGATTACTGTACATTGATTAATTATGCCCATCCCGTCTCATTTTATAATAATTTGATTGAAGACTTCTCTTGCTCTTCATTACCTCTGTCTGTCCATCCTTTTGAGAGGTGGTCGACCTGCTGCTGCCGAGATGCTTTTGGAACGGTTGTTGCTTGGTTTGTAGCCAAGACCCCACTTATCTTTTAGAGAGGCCGCCTGAAGGGTTGGGGGTTAGAGGTGGGGTAATAAAGTCAGAAATACTTCTATCAAGGTATAAATGAGACATACACAATGTCATTCTTGAGGGGTGATTTTTTTATTAGTGAGGGGAGAGCTGCGGACAGAGTGTGGGTACAGATGAAAACTCACCCTCATACTGGAGCGACGCAGCTTCTTTCTGACATCTCTCCTGATGTCATTGACAGCCACAGACTCAAGCTGTTGATAACGCTGAATCTCCTGATTGATAGTGCCCTCACTTGCTCCCAATTTCCTAAGAATGCAGAGATTTCACTAAATTAAAGCTTTTAGAAGGGCATCTTTTACACATATAGTTTGTTCTGGTTGACTCACAAACTAAGTTTATGTCACACAAGCCCTTTATCATTCTACCCAAAGCTCAGATGTACAGTGTCTAGGGTGTGATCTTGATAAAGTGTAGAAGAACGACTCCTACTTGAGGTCGTCGATGACTTTGGCCTGCTCGTTTAACTCTCTGATGTCCACCACCCTCTTGGTAAACTTTCTGCCGCGCGCGTCAATCACCTGGTTCCCCATGACGAGCTGCCTTCTGGGATCAACTGCCTCCTGTTGGGACAATGGAATTTTACAAATGACAATGGCAGCAATTCAAACTGCAAACTCCCTTTGAATAAAAGTCCAGTCTGTGCCCAGTAGGTGCTTTAAATATGTGATTAAGGTATGTTATTAGTCTAGCGACAATTCAATCAAGATTGAGTATATTTTGTGTTATATAATAAAGGTACCGCCACCATCACCACTATACTCAAGGTAAAAGAGGGTGAAAAGTGAAGGATGATTTTCCCATGATTGATTTCCCAAGATTCTTACAAAGATTTATTTAATTTCACCCAGAATGAAATCTTAATAGAGGATGTCAGTAAGTGCAAATGCTAAGCAATGATACTTTGAAGCATGTTATACTACATTGCTCAGTATTTTCAGAATCCACAAGCCTCATTGGTCGACAGCAGGTGGCAGAAAGGTTGGCCATCTTGGAAGCGCTTTATTCAGCCCAAAGAAGAGTAAAACTATGGCTGGCTACATACACAAGCCCAGGAGAAAGGTCTTTGGGCCCTGGCACTGTCCGCTCGAAGGTGGGGAGAGGGACAGTTTAGGTAGTCGGCTGGAACAGATACACTCTGGGGTCTGGGACTGAGGCCCAGGATGTGGTTTACCAGGCGTTTCTTTAAAGTCAGCCGTGGGCTGAACTGGCTCTCTGGACTCTGCAGGGACATGGCAGGGACAAATGGATGGACAGGAAGAAGATTTGCCAAAGAAGCTATGTTTAAGTTAATTGTGGTTGTTTTTCTACAATGGTCCACATAAATAATGATATTTGGGAACTGTTTAGCAAAATTTTGATATTTTTCCACGTACTGTATGGCAGCACCATACATCCAGTGCAAGTTATTTCTAGTAGGCAAGCATGGCCAATACAGTCATCACTATTCAGTTTTTTGCCATGGGCAAGGACACGTCAAAATCCATTAACCAATATTTTTCCAGAGTTCAATCGTTGTTACTTTGCCTTCATAAACCAAATGGCGACAACCTTGTATAATGAGTGAAGCTTTGAGCTTATGATGGAATACCAAAGGCAAATATTTGGTTAACCAATTTTGATCAATACACCCAGGTCAAAATCGGGTGGCTAAATGGACCATTAAACTATTGAAAAGTAGGGCTGTCAAAATTAACTCGTTAACGCATATGATCATTCCCAAAAAATTATCGCATTAATCATATATTCACACTGATTAATCACACAATTTATTTTGACCGCACACGCTCCTTTACCTTAGCTGCGGATGGAAATCTGAAAGGTTGCTATTAGGTCAGTGATCAGGTCAATGCTTATGCCAGCGCAAAGTTGAGTGAGAAGACTCCAACTGGTGTGCTCGGGAGCAAATTTCGCTTCAAAAGTCACCCCGATGGCACTTAAGATAAAACAATTTGCATGTACTGCAGCACTGAAATTATATTTCATCGAAGCACATCAAGTTTGAAATACCATCTCTGTGTCTGAGACACACCCCCACCCCGCTAATTGCTCTACGGATTTTACTTTTTCCATTTCACACCCCAGACAACATGACATCTGGAAAACATTCTACACCTGTGTGTACCAAAATCTCCCTCAAGAGGAAGCCAGAGTGAAGGTCAACTGATCATGCTGACATACAGTCTGTTTTCTACCCAGACATGCCAATACAGTCTTATGGTCTTTTGCTTGGAGAATGAATATTAGCGAGCAGATATGCACTAACAGCTTTCAGCAGCAATTTACATATATATTCCATTTATAACTAAATGTAACCAAGAGTTAGGACCCACAATCGATAGTGCCCACAGGGTGAGATTGGATGATGAAGTGATAGGACCTTTTCATTGTAGAGTGGGAGTCTACAATGAAATGTTGATTATTACAGATTGTTTCATGCTATATGTTTTCAATGTTATTTGATATCATGATAAGGTATGATATGTTGTACATGTGCACTATTTTGTGAAGTTATTAGAGGCATGTGTTTTACGGGATGTTGTAGGAATTGATCACAATTGAGTTATCCTCCGGAGTTGAAGGAGTAAAGATGAGAAGAACGGAGCAGTTGTCACTATATCTGTATGCCCTGGAACAGATAGATATAGGGGGCAACTGTAGTCAAAACTGTAAGTCGTCTCCATGGTGACACAGGAAGATGTATCTATGAATAGCCCCCTAGAAAGGTTGGTGGAAGTCCAACAAAAATTAGCTTTACCAGTAAACTTCACCAACTTTACCAAAAAAGGACAAAACAGAGGTGAGCTGGCCCCACCCAGCCCTGTAACGCCTCCTGCATCAGCTGTCCTATAAATTCAGAATTCACAAGCTTTTGGGGCTCTTTCGTTCCTGTCTGTTAGCAGAAACAGGATGCCGAGTAGAGGTATTGACATTCTCATTCTACCGGTGTAAAACGCAAGCTGAAGAGGAGATGCAGCTTCTGAAGACAGCTTAAAAAAATTCTGAAAGGTTTAGCTGAATTCAAACAAATGATTACCGCAAAGCCTCAAGGATAAAGCCCACCAACATCCATCCTTTAACTCTTTTCTAATCCATGAATTAATTTTTTAAAAAGAAGCTTGTCGAGGGGCTGGCCGATCTGATCAATCGGATATTTCATTTTAAGTAGACTTATTTTTCTATGTTTTGGATTTTTCACAACTTTGGGACTGTTTTGATATGTCATCGAATGAGACTTTGAATGGAGCAGACTTTTTCCATGGACTGATATTGTTTGGTTCATTTTGGTTTTCATCTCAAAGGATTGGAAATATTTTATCTCATTTATGAGTAGGCTTTACGCAATCAGGATTTCTGGGGCCGATCACCGATCAGCAAGTTTAAAAAAATGATAACCGATCCGATCACAAGATGGAGCAATGTGTGCATTTACATGACTTGTTCATTTATTGTATATACTTGTGTACTGTATACTGAGTACTGTATCTTCAAATATATTCTCTAGCATTTTAGACAAAAGTGAAAACATCAATGACCTCTAGGGGGCATTAAAGGATTGGCCACTGACACAAGTTTAGGTCAAATCAGCATTACAACATGACAGAAATAATGCATGCTAACTTACTGTAATTACATTACTTTAACAAATACTGTTAATGACATGCTTACTCTAACTTTCTCACTGTCCCGGCTATATGGACGGGTGTTGCGTCCGTTTGACTTTTCCTTTGGTTTTTTCCCCCCCACGCTGCGTTGCTTGAATGCGGCATGCTCCTCCTGCAGCCATGGCCCAATGGTTAAGATCATCGCCTACCACCGTGGGGGAACTAGATTCAAGACTCCGACTGGACCTTCCGCCAACATCCCCCGGACTCACGGCTGTGGTGTCTTTGAGCAAGACACTGATACCCCGAAATGCTCCCCGGGCGCTTCAGCTGCCCCCTGCTCCAGTGTGTTTCACTAACATGTGTATGTGTTCACTGTGATGGGTTAAATGCAGAGAACAAATTGTGTGTGCATGCATGCATGTCCATGACAATAAAAGGTGATTATTTTTCTTCTTCTTGTGTACATTCCTCAGGTGCCCGATCAAATTTGTTGTTTTGAAGCATTTAGTTGACGTTCCCCACGGCGTACTTCAGTTGTGCACAGACTGCAAACAATTTACGTGTTGTTTGAAAGCCGATCAGCATAAAATGCTAATAATCAGATCGGCGTAAAAGTCTACTCATGAGTGAGTAGATATTTCACAGGCAGTTCCTTTTTGTGATCTTTATTGTTTTTATTTTTATCATTTGAAGCTTGTAAGCCCTTGCTATATTCTATTCACTAAAGCCTTTTTCTAATTATCGAAAAATGTCCCTTCCTTTTATTTTAAGAATAACAGTACCTATGTTGGCAGACATAATAACACTCTACCGATGAAGCCTATAATCATTTTACTCCTATTCTTGAAAGGTTATTGCGGCTATAACATAAATAACGGGTCCTGGCTGTCGTATAATGACCGTCGAATCATCCATCCATTAATTTTCTGCGCCGCTTCTCCTCACTAGGGTCGCGGGCGTGCTGGAGCCTACCCCAGCTATCATCAGGCAGGAGGCGGGGTACACACTGAACTGGTTGCCAGCCAATCGCAGGGCACAAACAAACAAACATTTGTTTGTTTGTTTTCGCACGCACAGTCACACCTACGGGCAATTTAGAGTCTCCAGTTAATGCATGTTTTTGGGATGTGGGAGGAAACCGGAGTGCCCGGAGAAAACCCACGCAGGCACGGGGTGAACATGCAAACTCCACACAGGGGGGGCCAGGGATTGAACCCGGGTCCTCAGAACTCTGAGGCTGACGCTCTAACCAGTCGTCTACCGTGCCTCCACCGTCGAATCATCTTAGGTCAATACCAAGAACAGCGTTTCAATAAGGAGTAGCTTTAAATGAACGCAGTTAGAACGTCATCTGCAAAGATTACCCTGTCGAGGCGTGGGCTAATTTATGTGGGGCTGGCGTTTCATAGGAGGCTGTTAGAACCTAGGCGAATCTGTTGTCGTTATGAATTGTCAAAAATGTATAGTATTTTGTTTCATTTTTTCCACTTTTGCTTAGATACGGAATCACGCATGCCACCAGCATGAATCCTCAACTCCTATCTCTCCGCTTTCCTGTTCTGCTTGTTTCCACACACACTAAACGCACAAGTCGCTCAAAACTCTTCTTGCGCAACGCAAACCACCACCACACACCATATTATCCCCATGTCACTGTTTGTTTCCTATGTTCAGTGTTTGCTCGTTACCCTACTACGTACCCTGGCTTTGCAGGACTTAAATATAGCATCTCTATCACCCTCTCTAAATAACATTTGTCAACACAATACCAAAAAATCTCCCGAAAACTGTCAAAAAAACAAAGAATGCACAGGACCAAATCTATTTAAAACTATGATACACACACTGTTCGACTGATCAAGTCTGATTCTCAATAAACCTCAATTATAATACTAAGAAACCAGAGCGGAATCTTAAAAACTCCACTGTGACACAGTAAAACTGTTCCGGCATAAAAGGGATACAGATTTTCCATTCTGCTCGATCTAACAGCCGATGAGGACAAAAAAAAAAAAAAAAAAAAAAAAAAAAGAACCATAGCGAATCTTTCGCGACACCGGCTTAAGCAACCTCCCGTCACTGTTTATGGTCCATTGTGTAACATGCAAGGATTACGGGGATCTTTAACCCTATAAAACAGAGAGCAGGTCAGGACTCTCTTAGTACCATAGGCGCAGGGGAGCCTGGGGTAAAGGAGCTCTGACACACTTTAAATGCTCCATCTTTCTCTCTCTCGCTCTCCTCTTGCTAGACCCCCACCACCCCCGCTCTCTCCTACACCTGGAGCAGGAAGGCGGTATGTGTCTCGTCAGCAGCGCTGTTGTTTTATAGTTAATTATCAAGGAAACTCCAACTGGGAGTGACAATGTAGAGCTTGAGACCTCTTTTTTGAAGAATATTTACAAATTAGATTAGCCAAAGTGCTGCTTTTTGTCAAGTGAGTGGAACCTCCTGCTGCTATACAGCACTCGTCACTCAAGATTGGGCTTGCGGGTCAAAGCAAACATTTGACCAATCTAGGGCTCGTATCTAGAAAAACTCATAAGTCGGGTCACTTGTATCTCGAGGCACCGGTGTATTTCCATTTCATGTATCAAATTTGTGTTGTGCTTCGCAGTAAATCAGTTATATTTCTGCAAAAATATAACTTTTTAAAAACGTATTAAACCAATCAGTGATTCTATTAAAACATTTTGACGGAAGTGTGAAATTAATTTCTTCATGTTTGTGTATGTCTTTATAGCTAAGACAATTTTTACCATTTTTACCTTCTTCACTCACATCTATGATGTATTGTAGATTTTCCTGCCATATTGTGATATTATTATTGTCAAAATATTGCCATAATGTCCTACATTGAGATACAAGATTGGCTAGATTTAGCGGTGGGAATGGTAGAGCGACCGCAGCAGGGAGACACAAAAAGCAGACATTGACTCACCATGTGGATGGTTGGTGACATGGTGTCGACTTCATCTTCATCTGAAAGGTCCACCATGTTGACAGAGTTGAGGTCGGTGATGTCTTCTACGTCTTCCTCTCCCGTCATAGATGTCAGCGTATTACCAAGGGCGTTGAGGCGCTTGCCAATGTTGGGGTCCATGTGAACGTCAATGCCACACATTTTCCAAAGCACATTCAGGGTCCAGGTACCAGCACTACTGCTCTCTAATTTATTGAAAAGAAAAGATGTGGGCAAGGACAAAATTAATTAAAAAAACTCAGGAACTTCTGTTCAGTCTTATTCTTATTGAAGAATTCTGCTGTCTGATCCACATTTCATTGACTACAACTTGCCAGCAGATGGTTGTCCCGTGGTCCTGGAACACACTTCATATGTGCCATCTGGGACTATACCTGAGTATACATTAATGACAAATCATTATCCAGGCAAATATTTCAGAAAAGAACAGTTTGTATAATTTCTAGACAGCCACGTTTCTCAGCCACAGGAAATCAATGTTATCACTTACAAGCATTCATGACCAGGTCACCTCGGATCTCAGGCTTCCAGTCATCCCAAGAGGTCTCAAAGCCCTCTGCAAACCGGATGCAGAAATTCTTGAAGTGGCCTTTACTAACCAAGGACTCAGAGGAGCAGGCGGTGATCAGTGTACTCTCAATAGTCAAGACCAGAGCTGAGCTGGTGTCAAAATCTATGCTGTGGTTTGCCTGGTAGTGTACCAAAGAGAGGGAAATGTGTTACACTTGGGCCTTAAAATTATAAACAAAAATATGTATATAGTGTACTTCCGTATGTTAGGCAAATGAGTAGCCGAGAGTAGCAACTGTAACTGTAGGTAACACTTCACTCGCTTTATATCAGTCGTTTTGACTGAATTATTTTGAAAAGCTAGGGTGGAATGTTACCAAGAATTTTGTTTTTGATGTTTCTATATATTTTGATGAAACAAAATCCTCTGCCCACATTACCTGAATTCCTGAATATACAATATATATAGATATATGGATCATGATATTAATCTCTTTCTTTTCCGTTTATTCATCATAAGGGATAAATATATAAATAATCATTGGACAACTTGAGGAATCAATTGCAGGAATTCAGATAATTTCTCATATTTAACATGCAGTACATAAAAATCACATTCCATGTCAAAATGATTGGACTGGAAAGCAATCTAACATTGTAAGTATCTAAGCATTAAGTATTCTTAATTTGCATAACCTCTTCTTATTTAAGTACTGAGACCCACACTTATAACCATTCAGATTCCACCACCACTGTAATTAGTTATGCACAGCTTTCTGTATTTTACATATTTGAAATCACCAGCATTTTTTATCTGGTTAATTTTAACCAGAGAATAGCACTGCAAAGAATTGTTACTGTAATAAATTTTATCACAGTTTGTTGATCACAGTCACCACTGTCTCCCAGCAACCCAGCAGAAGTGATGTACATATTGCAGGTTACTTTTCGTGCATTTTTATCCTGGGTTTTTGATGTGCATGGCCCAGATTCAGCGTTTGTGCCCTCCACAGCAGTTGCATGTCCTTTCTATGGAAACAAGTCACGAGATAATGACTATTGCTGCATCTCTCTCTCTCTCTCTCATATATATATATATATATATATATATATATATATATATATATATATATATATATATATATATATATATATGTGTGTGTGTTTGTGTGTGTGTGTTAGTCCCCTCCACAAGTATTGGCAAGGGCAATTATTTTGTTTTTGTTGCAGACTGAAGACATTTGGGTTTCAGATCAAAAGATGAATATAAGACAAAAGTTCAGAATTCCAGCTTTTATTTCATGGTGTTTACATCTAGATGTGTTAAACAACGAAGGACAGAGCACCTTTTGTTTGAAGCCACCTATTTTTCGAGTGACAAAAATTACTAATACATGACTGATGGGTGTTACAGGTTGCTTAGGTGTTGTCTAATGTTGAAGCAATCAATCTAAAAGCTAACACCTAAGCAACTAGAAACACCCATCAGTCCCGTTCCAATAATTTTTCTGACTTGAAAAATAGGTGGCTTCAAACAAAAGGTGTTCTTTCCCGAGGTGTTTAACACATTTAGATCTTTACAACAAAAACTAAGGAATTGACTTGTGTTAAGCATAAATAAAAACATAATACAATGATTTGTAAATCATGTTCAACCTATATTTAATTGAATACACCACAAAGACAAGATATTTAATGTTTAAACTGATTAACTTCATTGTTTTTAGCAAATAATCATTAACTTAGAATTTTATGGATGCAACACGTTCCAAACAAGCTGGGACAGGGTCATGTTTACCACTGTGTTACATCACCTTTTCTTTTAAAAACATTCAATAAACGTTTGGGAACTGAGGACACTCATTGTTGAAGCTTTGTAGGTGGAATTGTTTCCCATTCTTGGTCTCCGTTGTCATATTTTACGCTTCATAATGCGGCACACATTTTCAATGGGAGACAGGTCTGGACTGCAGGCAGGCCAGTCGAGTACCCGTACTCTTTTACTACGAAGCCACGCTGTTGTAACACGTGTGGAATGTGGTTTGGCATTGTCTTGCTGAAATAAGCAGGGGCTTGCATGAAAAAGACATTGCTTGGATGGCAGCACGTTTCTCCAAAACCTTTATGTACCTTTCAGCATTAATGGTGCTTTCACAGATGTGTAAGTTACCCATGCTATTGGCATTAACAGCCTCATACCATCACAGATGCTGGCTTTTGAACTTTGCATCCATAACATTCCGGATGGTTCTTTTCCTCTTTGGCCCGGAGGACACGACTTCCACAATTTCCAAAAACAATTTGAAATGTGGACTCGTCGGACCACAGAACACTTTTCCACTCTGCATCAGTCCATCTTAGATAAGCTCGGGCCCAGAGAAGTCGGTGGCGTTTCTGGGTGTTGTTGATAAATGGCTTTTGCTTTGAAAAGTTTCAAGTTGCACTTACGGATGTATCACCTCACTGTATTTACTGACATTGGTTTTCTGAAGTGTTCAGTGGTTATATCCTTTACAAATTAATGTTGTTTTTTGATGCAGTGCCGCCTGAGGGATCGAAGGTCACGGGCATTCAATGTTGGTTTTCGGCTTTGCGGCTTACATGCTGTGATTTCTCCAGATTCTCTAAACACTTTGATATTATGGACTGTAGATGATGAAATCCCTAAATTCCTTGCAATTGTACGTTGAGGAACATTGTCCTTAAACTGTTAGACTATTTTATCACGCACTTGTTCACAAAGAGGTGAACCTCGCCCCATCTTTTCTTGTGAATGCCTGAGCAATTCAGGGAAGCTCCTTTTATACCCAATCATGGCACCCACCTGGTGTTTGATTAGCATTCCTCAACTTTCTGTCTTTTTTGCCACATGTCCCAGCTTTTTTGGAACGTGTTGCAGCCAGAAAATTCAATTTTAATGATTATTTATTGATTACAATTACAATAAAGTTTATCAGTTTCAACATTAACTATAGGTTGAACATGTTTTGCAAATCATTATACTTTTTTTATTTATGTTTAACACAACGTCCCAACTTCATTGGAATTGGGGTTGTATATATACACACACAGACACACATACATACACACACACACACACACACACATATATATATATATATATATATATATATATATATATATATAAACATAGATATATATATGCATACATATATATACATATATATACAGTGGGTACGGAAGGTATTCAGACCCCCTTAAAGTTTTCACTCTTTTTTATATTGCAGCCATTTGCTAAAATCATTTAAGTAAATTTTTTTCCTCATTAATGTATACAGAGCACCCCATATTGACAGAAAAAAAAATGAATTGTTGGAAGATTTTTGCAGATTAATTAAAGAAAAACTAAAATATTACACAGCCAAACGTATTCAGACCCATTGCTCAGTATTTAGTAGAAGCACCCTTTTGAGCTAATACAGCCTTTTTGGGAATGATGCAACAAGTTTTTCACACCTGGATTTGGGGATCCTCCACCATTCCTCCTTGCAGATCCTCTCCAGTTCTGTCAGGTGGATGGTGAATGTTGGTGGGCAGCCATTTTCAGGTCTTTCCAGAGAATCTCAATTGGGTTTAAGTCAGGGCTCTGGCTGGGCCATTCAAAAACAGTCACTGAATTGTTCTGAAGCCAGTCCTTCGTTATTTTAGCGGTGTGCTTAGCGTCATTGTCTTGTTGGAAGGTGAACCTTCGGCTCAGTCTGAGGTTATGAGCACTCTGGAGAAGGTTTTCGTCCAGGATATCCCTGTACTTGGCCGCATTCATCTTTCCTTCGATGGCAACCAGTCTCCCTGTCCCTGCAGCTGAAAAACACCCCCACAGCATGATGTTACCACCGCCATGCTTCACTGTTGGGACTGTATTGGACAGGTGATGAGCAGTGCCTGGTTTTCTCCACACATGCCACTTAGAATTAAGGCCAACAATTTCTATCTTGGTCTAATCAGACCAGAGAATCTTATTTCTCACCATCTTGGAGACCTTCAGGTGTTTTTTAGCAAACTCCATGCGGGCGTTCATGTGTCTTGCACTGAGGAGAGGCTTCCGTCGGGCCACTCTGCCATAAAGCCCCAACTGGTGGATGGCTGCAGTGATGGTTTACTTTCTAGAACTTTCTCCCATCTCCCGACTGTATCTCTGGAGCTCCTTTGGGCTCTTCTTTACCTCTCTCACCAAGGCTATTCTCCCCCAATTGCTCAGTTTGGCCGGACTGCCAGCTCAGTATGTGTGGAGTAAACCAGGCACTGCTCATCACCTGTCCAATACAGTCCCAACAGTGAAGCCTGGTGGTGGCAGAATAATGCTGTGGGGTGTTTTTCAGCTGCAGGGACAGGACGACTGGTTGCAATCGAAGGAAAGATGAATGCGACCAAGTACAGCGATATACTGGACGAAAAACTTCTCCAGAATGCTCTGGTCCTCAGAGTGGGCCGAAGTTTCACCTTCCAACAAGACAATGACCCTAAGCACACAGCTAAAATAACAGAGTGGCTTCAGAACAACTTCGTGACTGTTCTTGAATGGCCCAGCCAGAGCTCCGACTTAAACCCAATTGAGCATCCCTGGAAAGACCTGAAAATGGCTGTCCACCAATGTTCACCATCCAACCTGACAGAACTGGAGAAGATATGTAAGGGGGTATGACAGATGATCCCCAAATCCAGGTGTAAAAAACTTGTTGCATCATTCCCAAAAAGACTCATGGCAGTATTAGCTCAAAAGGGTGCTTCTACTAAATACTGAGCAAAGGGTCTGAATACTTATGGTTGTGTGAGATTTCAGTATGTCTTTTTTAATAAATCTGCAAACATTTTAACAATTCCATTTATTTCTGTCAATATGGGATGCTGTGCATTAATGAGGAAACAAATGAACTTAAATGATTGTAGCAAATGGCTGCAATATAACAAAGAGTGAAAAAATGTAAGGGGGTCTGAATACTTTCCGTACCCACTGTATAAACACAGTATATACTGTATCTTGTCTACAGGTATAGCAAAAACTGCTTGATACTTGAACAGCCAGTGTTTCCCGTAAAAAGCGCAGTAAAAATCAATTGTCATGACACTTTCCTCTACAAGTGAATAGACCTACTGATGCACAAATAAATTGCATATTTTTAAACAAAGAAAGCATTTCTCCTAATATAGTCATGCACAACATTTTGTGGATTAAAATTAATCCACACGATCCACAATCTTGTAGTTTCTTGGGGGTTATAACAGGCAATTTTGAATGTTATGTTTTGAAAGGAATCAGGATTTTTATTGGTGAGTTTTGTCCAAATTACACATTTGGATGGAATTGAGATAAAATATGTGAGAAATTGATGGTCTGGAGTTAAATCTTAAAAGTTTTTGCAACACACTAATGAACTGTAAATATGCTTGAATAGGTTTCGTTAGAGAACAAAGTTTCTCTTTAGATTTTGTTGAATGAAACCAGTTAAATACAGTATGTGTTGATATACTGTATGCAGAGCATACATGTATACATTTATGCGCATATTTTGTGTTTACTTTTGGCAGAGCTGTAAAATGAATATGGTATTAAGAAAGTTAACTTAAAAGTCCTACAATTTACATCTGATTACCTGGGATGTGTTGGTGATGGGCAGGCATATACCCAGGTCATTGACAGTTAGTTGAAGAAAGAGTGTGCTGAAGGCCTGGGCTGATGTCTGTTGGATACCTGGCAGCTTGTCCACCACCTCTTTTGTGGCCACATGGATGTCCTTGTTGAGTGCCAAACGCTGTTCATTCCAGTTGTCATATGCTGCTTTGTAATTCAGCCAGAATAGCACAGCTGCAGGAGGACCCCAAATGGATAAACCCTTAAGCAATCTCCATCGATAGATGAAACAAAAGCGAAGAGATCAAATACATGGCAGAAGTTATTACTGAGCTCTATAAAATGTAAATTACATAGATAATTTTATACATTGTGACTATGTGAGTCCCGGGATGCACATCATAGAAACAATGAGTCCCAGCCCTGGAACAATGAGTCCCTACAACCTATCATCATGGAATACAGATACAGTAATCCTCCACTATATCACGGTTCTTGCATCGCGGTCCTGCTATAGGGCAGATTTTGATTACAGTTGTTACTCTATATTTACTGTTTGTACAATATTTTTGTGTTATCCATTGCTCTTGCTCTCTCTTAATATATTATGTGTTTAAGCCTGCCAAGATAGCAATTTCTTTAAACAATATATTTTTTTAACAAGGGCTCCCAGTGGGAACTTCCTACTGAGAAGTACAAACAAAAATTACTCTGCCCGTTCCATTTTAAGCACAATTTGTTCTGTGTGTAGTCAGTGATTTCAGTGATTACTGCCTGAGATGCGGATTTGATTGGCTGAAAGGGTGGCAGAACTCATGTAATTGGTCGGTACAGTTCACCACAACCGTAAAGCCTGTAATATGCTGCGCCGCTTAAAATAGAAGCACCCTGTATGTCTTCAAACACAACCTTTATTTTTTGGCGATGGTGTGGGTCCGTTTGGGACTGCTTCTGGGTCCGGATGCGGACCGTGACTTTGTGCCTCTGCTTTAAACGATGTCGCCACAATCAAGCGAGCCAGAGCGAGCTGTTTAGCTCCTTAGAACCCTAGCTAGCTAGCTTGCGGGCTAGCGAATGGAATAAATTGGTAACATTCCCTAAAACGTCCCAGTTGTTTGCATGTACTGAGCCAAAACCGTTCCGCCAGTGGCTCGCTGCGCCGTGAGCGACATGCCGGGTGTTACCACAACAATGAAAATTTATCGAGTCTGCAAAAAAAGTGTCCATTACAGTATAATGCAAGCATAGCTGTACATATAGTGTCCTTTTTGCTCAGTGTAGTCACTGTGTGACATATGGCCAATCTGATGATCTGTAAGTGGCAAAACCTTTGAGTCAAGTAGGTGCAAAACGTGGCAAATGTGGCCAGAGAGGAATGAGAGTAAAATGGATCATCGTCATGTACTCAAACAGAGAAGGGTTTTGATGAAGGGAGATGAAGCAAATATTTTTATCTCAAGGTTTCTTAATTTTAGTTTGAACAAATTGAACACTTCTAAAACTTGGAGTGGTACAAAGAATATTTGTCTTATTCCTAGTCAGCTGGTCTGAGCTGATAAATACACAGCCATGAACCTAATGTAGTAATATGTCACGAAATGCTAAAATAATAGCTGCTTAAATGAAGATGCACAAAGGCTATTAATGCGTTTAAAATAAATAAAAAAGAATGCCTTGAAATGCATTTAAAAAAAATAAATGATGCCTTATCTTTTGTACATTGTGAATTCAATAAATAAAAACTGTTGATTATATCAAAAAAGAAACCTTTTAGTCGTACGTTATTAGGTGCAAGGTCCTAATTTCTCTTTTGTATACAAAATTGCTCTTTAATCATGCAAAAATATAGTTTATCCAAATAATTGATTGTTTGATAGAATTTTCAGTAGGATATTCGAGTACTAAAATATTCATTTCCTGCATTTCCCGCGTTGTGTCACATACGTCCCTGCCTGCTTCCGTCTTTGCGACCGTCTCCGAGGTAAAAATAATTTGCAAGTTTTGCTTTACAATGTGATTTTTGATGCACAAAATGCAAATTTTGACCCACAAACTGTGATGAGGGATTGCTTAATTTGAGCCTTGCACACATACGTATGTAAACAATGTTGTGTGATTGTGGATGCAGATTCACCATGCTTTATGTGTCCCTGATCATTTTTGTGCATCTGAGACGCAGGACGCACATCAAAGGTGATCCCTAACAACTCGAAGTTCACTAGAGTAAACCTAAATCATTTTATCCCATCACTCAGACACACAAACATGATGTCATGAAGAGAAAAAGCAAGCAAGCAGACCTCTGTCAAATGCTACTGGCTGGGCGAAAACAATAGGCCTGTTGAGTGTGATGAGAACAGCCTCCTTGTCCGACGAGCCACTGATCTCCTCCTGGAGTGCATTACGCAGACCAATTCGGGTCCGAAAATATGCTACCTGGTGGAAGTCTGAGCCAGCCTCTTCATACACCTGTCACAGGAAAACGGGGTTAATCACTGCATCTCTTCAAAATAATTCCTTGAGCAAATGGGGCATTGATGGACCTATTCATACCTGGTGCTTGACTATTTGACCAAGGGCCAGGTGGAGGTCAACTTGACATTTGCCAAAGAGTTTCAGGTAACTGCTGCTGCCACCAGGCTGAGTCTTACACTGGATCCTGTTGGATAGCTCTAGCTCAATCAAGCCAGTCTCAAAGCGCACTGCTCTCATTGATGGTGTGGTGGCGGTCATCTGGATTCCCTGTAAATTGGAATGTTTTGTTTAAAATTGGTTGTATGATTTTAGTATTTTGAATCATAATGTTTGGACTGTCATCATATAGACATACAATGAGTGGAAAGTACCTTGAACATAAGGCTTAGTGAATAAAGCAGGATTTTGGGCTTGTCTGCGTCTGTTGAGGTGTCATGCTCATTCCACAGTGGGATGGGTTGTTCAACCCCTGCAGCAATGAACACATGCAAGTCAAGATAAGTTTAGAATAACGACCATTGTAAAATATTGGGAAAGCCACCTGTATGTGACATTCAATATTTTATGATCAGAATACACTCTACTTCTTAAATGCTGCAACAAAATCCAAGGTTGTGGAGGGAAAGACAAGATTTGTGACACTTTATATTTTGTGAAAATTATGATTACAGGGTGTGAAGCAGCAGCTGGAGGTCACTACTGTCAGAAGTTTAATAATGTAAAACAGACTGACTTCACTACTCTTAGAGGCAGGTGAGGCTTTACAGAAATGAGAACAAACTAGTTACATTTACATCAGTTGAACAAATTCGAGTACTGTATGTGCATGTCTATTTTACATTACCTGACACCTTCTGGATGACTTCATTGACCTCCTTCATAAAAACCTTCTGCAGGAAAACCAGGTGGTTTAGCAGATCAGTTGTCAGGTTATGTTCAAAAGAGCCAATCTACACAAGAGAGGAGAAAAGTGAGTGTTTGTTTGAGTTTCAGATGTGGTAAAGTCACCAACTACTCCATTTTAATTCCTTAATCCCTATGCTGGCACATAAAGATAATAATTGCATTAGAAATCATATCCCACCTCAGCCACACAGCGCAGGTAGTTGCCTTGGAGATAGTTTCCTTGCTTTGCAGGGAAGTCATCAGCACCCCAACCCTGGTCTGAGTGACTCTCATGGTCCTCCATGATGTACTCTCCAGACATAGTGACTGGAGGCAGGGTGAGGCTCGCTGATGGTGGCATGGTGGACATGTCCACTGGAGATACTTTTGATTGAAAGCATAGCTTGTGGTTTGGCAATTCAAAGGTGAAGCTGGTTTGAGCTCCTAAAGTAGGCACCAGGAAGGCACGTTACTTTGTGTTTTAAGTATTCTTAAAACCAATTAGCACTTGTAAAATTATCTAAATTTAATACACTTGGACCAAATGCCGGTTTGTGATGTTTTTCTACAAACCTGTCATGCCATGGCTTTTCATACGACCCATTTTGTACTCAGCTTTCAGCGAGGGCAGCAGGGCAGCACCGATGGTGATGCCATCCATCATGGCGCTGAACTTGAGGACGATGGGCTTCTTTTCAAGGCCTTCGGGAAGCTGGGGGAACTCATTGGCTTCAACAGGTGTCTGATTGATGCTGGATCCTTTGTCAGAGGGTTGCGGGGTGGGAGTGTCCTCCCTATTAGGAGGTTGACTGTAGAGGAAGAAACAACGTTCACTCAATCCATCAGTGTCTCAGTGAACTGAGTAAATATAATTAATGTCACATGAATGGCTTGCATTAAAAATGAACATGCTGGAAAAACAATACTGCTTCTATGCTATTGATTTAGTGCAGGTAAATGCAGTGTGATATTTTCATATTTCTCTAGATGTCAATCATCACTCCATAGGAGTTTAATAAATACAGACACTAACATTCTTCTTTTAGAACTTCACAAAATGCTGTTTTTGATTTAGGAGTTTACTCTACTTTACTTAACACAACTGTATTGTTACTATACTTGATAAAGAAAGATATTTCATGAAACGTAGATGCAGGAGAAAAATTAAACTGAACTGAACTTAATCCTGGTTGATGTGTTTCCTCTGCTTCACTTGTATAGTTCCTACTGGAGACTACGCTACAACTTTTGCAGATTATTCCTGTTATTTGTATAATTTCCCATGAATCAACTCTCAACTCCCCAAATTTTGCAAATTAATAGACTTGAAAAAAGTCATGAGTTGACTAAGTAAGAGTCATTTGCCCGTTCCTTTTGACCAGTGCCAATGTGCCCCGGGACAAGGACCTGACACCCATTATAGATTATGTTTGCAGGTCATTTAATAAAATGATAAACTACTAGTACTGTGAAAACAGACCACACACTGGCAGCGGGAGAAGAAAGAGGCAACACAGTGTACACAATAATGAGCACTTCAAACAAATAAACATGAAGATACACTATGTGTTGCATTTAGGACTGATGAAGGATTTTCTATATGGTTCCTAGTAAACAATTTTTAATCGAGCAAGGTGCAATGGCAGACGTACACATTAGATGGCTGTCGGATGAGGTCAGCGATCTGTTTGGAAAGCTGATGGGAACTGCGGACCATCATGCTGTGTAAAGTGGCTGGGTGTTGTGGGATGTTGATCATGATGGCTCCCACTTTGAAGACAGCTGCATTATTAGTTTTCAGTCCACGCTGGGCGCTGTACAAGGCCTGAGACTTGGCGATGTTGCATTTAACCACGGTTCTGCAACGCAGAGAGAGAACTTTGATGATTAACAAGGCGGGTATGTAACCTGCTGCAGGTGACATGGAGATATGAGTGTAAGAACAATGAGAAGGCTTACTGAAGGACCATGCAGATTTTGGACATTGAGATATTTGGATACCACAATAATTATCAATTGTCACACTTTCACAGTTTCTACTTAATTATCATCTAACACAGAGAATCAACAGGTTATATTTATTTTTTATGATAGTTATTACCTACCCGCAATCCTAGTGAGGATAAGCGGCACGAAAAATGGTTGGATGGATGGGTTATTACAGTGGGGCAAAAAACTATTTAGTCAGCCACCAATTGTGCAAGTTCTCCCACTTAAAAAGATGAGGAAGGCCTGTAATTTTCATCACAGGTATACCTCACCTATGAGAGACAAAATGAGAAGAAAAGAAAATCCAGAAAATAACATTGTCTGATTAAAAAAAAAATATTAGCAATTATGGTGGAAAATAAGTATTTCGTCCCCTACAGACAAGCAAGATTTCTGGATCTCATAGACGTGTAACTTCTTTAAGAGGCTCCTCTGTCCTCCACTTGTTACCTGTATTAATGGCACCTGTTTGAACTTGTTATCAGTATAAAAGACACATGTCCACAACCTCAAACAGTCACACTCCAAACTCCACTATGGCCAAGACCAAAGAGCTGTCAAAGGACACCAGAAACAAAATTGTAGACATGCACCAGTCTCGGAAAAATGAATGTGCAATAGGTAAGCAGCTTGGTGTGAAAAAAATCAACTGTGGGAGCAATTATTAGAAAATGGAAGACATATAAGACCACTGATAATCTTCCTCGATCTGGTGCTCCACGCAAGATCTCACCCTTTGGGATCTAAATGATCACAAGAACGGTGAGCTGGGACCAAAGTAACAAAGGCTACCATCAGTAACACACTACGCCGCCAGGGAATCAAATCCTGCAATGCCAGACGTGTCCCCCTGCTTAAGCCAGTACATGTCCAGGCCCATCTGATTTTTGCTAGAGAGCATTTGGATGATCCAGAAGAGGAGTGGGAGAATGTCATTTGGTCAGATGAAACCAAAATAGAACTTTTTGGTAAAAACTCAACTTGTCGTGTTTGGAGGAGAATGCTGAGTTGCATCCAAAGAGCACCATACCTACTGTGAAGCATGGGGTTGGAGACATGATGCTTTGGGGCTGATTTTCTGCAAAGGGACCAGGACAATTGACCCGTGTAAAGGAAAGAATGAATGGGGCCATGTATCGTGAGATTTTGAGTGAAAACCTCCTTCCATCAGCAAGGGAATTGAAGATGAAATGTGGCTGGGTCTTTCAGCATGACAGTGATTACAAACACACCGTCCAGGCAGCGAAGGAGTGGGTTCGTAAGAAGTATTTCTAGGTCCTGGAGTGGCCCAGCCAGTCTCCAGATCTCAACCCCTTAGAAAATCTTTGGACGAAGTTGAAAGTCTGTGTTGCCCAGCGATAGCCCCAAAGCATCACTGCTCTCGAGGAGCTCTGCATGGAGGAATGGGACAAAATATGAGCAAGTGTGTGTGAAAACCTTGTAATGCAGCCCTATGGGGGACACAAGTCAGTGCAAAATGTAGGCCGGTTCCAAGCCCGGATAAATGCAGAGGGTTGCGTCAGGAAGGGCATCCGGCTTAAAATCTTGCCAAACAAATATGAGCGTTCATCCAAAGAATTCCATACCGGATCGGTCGTGGCCCGGGTTAACAACGCCCGCCACCGGCGCCGTCAACCTGCGGGGCGCCGTTGGAAATTCAGCTACTGTGGGTCGAAGTCAAAGAAGAAGAAGAGGTGTAAAGCGGGTTCTTCGGCAGAAAGAGAAGAGGAAAGCACAGAGCCTAGAACTGAATGTGGGGACTTTGAATGTTGGGACTATGACAGGGAAATCTCAGGAGTTGGTTGACATGATGATCAGGAGAAAGGTTGATATATTGTGTGTCCAGGAGACCAGGTGGAAAGGCAGTAAGGCTAGAAGTTTAGGGGCAGGGTTTCAATTATTTTACCATGTTGTAGATGGGAAGAGAAATGGAGTCGGGGTTATTTTAAAAGAAGAGTTGGCTAAGAATGTCTTGGAGGTGAAAAGAGTATCAGATCGAGTGATGAGGCTGAAATTTGAAATTGAGGGTGTTATGTGTAATGTGATTAGTGGCTATGCCCCACAGGTAGGATGTGACCTAGAGGTGAAAGAGAAATTCTGGAAGGAGCTAGACGAAGTAGTTCTGAGCATCCCAGACAGAGAGAGAGTCGTAATTGATTGTAATGGACATGTTGGTGAATGGAATAGGGGTGATGAAGAAGTGATGGGTAAGTACGGCATCCAGGAAAGGAACTTGGAGGGACAGATGGTGGAGGGACAGATGGTGGTAGACTTTGCAACAAGGATGCAAATGGCTGTAGTGAACACTTTTTTCCAGAAGAGGCACGAACATAGGGTGACCTACAAGAGCGGAGGTAGAAGCACGCAGGTGGATTACATTTTGTGCAGACGATGTAATCTGAAGGAGGTTACCGACTGTAAGGTAGTGGTAGGGGAGAGTGTGGCTAGACAGCATAGGATGGTGGTGTGTAAAATGACTCTTGTGGTGGGGGGGAAGATTGGGAAGACAAAGGCAGAGAAGAGAACCATATGGTGGAAGCTGAGACAGGACGAGTGTTGTGCAGCTTTTCGGGAAGAGGTGAGACAGGCTCTCAGTGGACAGGAGGAGCTTCCAGAAGACTGGACAACTGCAGCCAAGGTAATCAGAGAGGCAGGCAGGAGAGTACTTGGTGTATCTTCTGGCAGGAAAGGAGCGAAGGAGACATGGTGGTGGAACCTCACAGTACAGGAAATCATACAATGAAAAAGGTTAGCTAAGAAGAAGTGGGACACTGAGAGGACCGAGGAGAGGCGAAAGGAATACATTGAG
The DNA here is from genome assembly GCF_024500275.1 of Phycodurus eques. Lineage (NCBI taxonomy): Eukaryota > Metazoa > Chordata > Actinopteri > Syngnathiformes > Syngnathidae > Phycodurus > Phycodurus eques. The sequence continues at coordinate 20,878,877 of NC_084538.1, read as the reverse complement.
ATGCGACACAGGGCAAAGGTAGAGGTGGCAAAGGCCAAACAAGTGGCATATGACGACATGTATGTCAGGTTGGACACTAAAGAAGGAGAAAAGGATCTATACAGCCTGGCCAGACAGAGGGATAGAGATGGGAAGGATGTGCAACAGGTTAGGGTGATTAAGGATAGAGATGGAAATATGTTGACTGGTGCCAGCAGTGTGCTAGCTAGATGGAAAGAATACTTTGAGGAGTTGATGAATGAGGAAAATGAGAGAGAAGGGAGAGTAGAAGAGGGAAGTGTGGTGGACCAGGAAGTGGCAATGATTAGTAAGGGGGAAGTTAGAAAGGCGTTAAAGAGGATGAAAAATGGAAAGGCAGTTGGTCCTGATGACATTCCTGTGGAGGTATGGAAGCATTTAGGAGAGGTGGCTGTGGAGTTTTTGACCAGCTTGTTCAATAGAATTCTAGTGCGTTAGAAGATCCCTGAGGATTGGAGGAAAAGTGTACTGGTGGACATTTTTAAGAACAAAGGTGATGTGCAGAGCTGTGGCAACTATAGAGGAAGTTGATGAGCCACACAATGAAGTTATGGGAAAGAGTAGTGGAGGCAAGACTCAGGACAGAAGTGAGTATTTGCGAGCAACAGTATGGTTTCATGCCTAGAAAGAGTACCACAGAAGCATTATTTGCCTTGAGGATGTTGATGGAAAAGTACAGAGAAGGTCAGAAGGAGCTACATTGTGTCTTTGTAGATCTAGAGAAAGCCCATGACAGAGTACCCAGAGAGGAACTGTGGTACTGCATGCGGAAGTCTGGAGTGGCAGAGAAGTATGTTAGAATAGTACAGGGCATGTACGAGGGCAGCAGAACAGTGGTGAGTTGTGCTGTGGGTGTGACAGACGAATTTAAGGTGGAGGTGGGACTGCATCAGGATCAGCCCTGAGCCCCTTCCTGTTTGCAGTGGTGATGGATAGGCTGACAGATGAGGTTAGACTGGAATCCCCGTGGACCATGATGTTTGGAGATGAAATTGTGATCTGCAGTGAAAGCAGTGAGCAGGTGGAGGAACAGTTAGAAAGATGGAGGCATACACTGGAAAGCAGAGGAATGAAGATTAGCCGAAGTAAGACAGAATACATATGCATGAATGAGAGGAGGGGTGGGGGAAGAGGGAGGCTACAGGGAGAAGAGATAGCAAGGTTGGAGGACTTTAAATACTTGGGGTCAACTGTCCAGAGCAATGGTGAGTGTGGTCAGGAAGTGAAGAAACGGGTCCAAGCAGGTTGGAACGGGTGGAGTAAGCGTCAGGTGTGTTATGTGACAGAAGAGTCTCTGCTAGGATGAAGGGCAAAGTTGATAAAACAGTGGTGAGGCCAGCCATGATGTACGGATTAGAGACAGTGGCACTGAAGAGACAACAGGAAGCAGAGCTGGAGGTGGCGGAAATTAAAATGTTGAGGTTCCCTTTCGGAGTGACCAGGTTGGATAAAATTTGAAATGAGCTCATCAGAGGGACAGCCATGATTCTATGTTTTGGAGTTTGGACACGTCCAGAGGAGAAATAGTGAGTATATTGGTAGAAGGATGATGAGGATGGAGCTGCCAGGCAAGAGAGCTTGAGGAAGACCAAAGAGAAGGTTGATGGATGTCGTGAGGGAAGACATGAGGGCAGTTGGTGTTCGAGAGGAGGATGCAGGAGATGGAAAAGGATGACGCGCTGTGACGACCACTAAAGGGACAAGCCGAAACGAAAAGAAGAAGTTATTTTCCACCATAATTTGCTAATAAATTCTTTAAAAATCAGACAATGTGTTTTTCTGGATTTTTTTTTCTTCTCATTTTGTCTCTTATTGGTGAGGTTTACCTGTGATGAAAATTACAGGCCTCTCTCATCTTTTTAAGCGGGAGAACTTGCACAATTGGTGGCTGACTAAATACTGTTTTGTCCCACTGTTGCTAAAGTATTAAAGAGACTTAAAAAAATTAGACTTGCATTGACATCTGACAGCAACTATTACATAATGTAGTTGGGCGGCAATTGTGAGGATGCACCGCCATCAATGGAAAACCTTTTTCCATTCAACACCAAATGTTTGGTCAATTATGAAGAGATAAATATTCTGCTGCTGACTCAATAACACGTTGCACCACTTTATTCTGTCTTCAAATGAAATGCATGATTATCAGCATATGGTCAGACAAAAAAAGGAACAAGATGGCAACAGGCCACTACCTTCAATGTCTAAAACCACTGGAAATGGCTTCATGCATGCACGCACGCACGCACACACACACGGAATAGACATGACAAACAAATGATGGAAATGCTTTTGGATTTGGAACAAAACAATGCAGGTGAACCCTAAAAAGCAGCAACAACATACAGAAACTCTTGTTTTGCTGTGCTGGTGGGAGATGTTGGGAAATCCTCCAGTCTATGCATGTAGTTGTAAGAGAAAGCAACAGAACAAAAACAAGAAAAGGGAGAGCAGAGGAAAATGTAAAACAATTCTACACAATTAAGAGTATAATGCTTCAAATAGCTTCACTTTTAATTATTTTTTTTTTACAAGCAAGTGCATGTGGCCGTATGACAGTTCAGTAGTTTAAGTAAAATGCGTACGTCAACTGAGTCATCACATACGTTTAAACAGTTGTGACCTCAGTAAATCACTTCAAAAGAGTTTCCTACATACTGAAGTATATACTTCCATGGTATATTTTAAATAAAAGAATAGTGGTTTTGAAAAACACTGTACCATCTTCTCAGGCAATATTCCCACTATACGGAAACTATACTATGCCAGATGATTGTATTAGCCTCAAATAATTACATTTATCACAGATATTCTAACGTATTTTATGTTCGATAGCAGAAATTGAAATCAAGAAAAAAAAAAGACAGAATACCCTCTCCTGATTACCTAATTATGTGAATTATCAAAAGACTACAAAAATTCTGTTTGAGACATAATGACATTCAACTCAAAAAGACATTTCTTTGTGCAACGATGTGAGTGAAGGAATTTTTTACGTACTGAATGTCTGGTGTTATGCCCTCCAGCAGTACAATGTTTACTCCGCCTATATGAGCTGATGCACAGGTCTCAGTCATTTTCTGATGTAGGATATCTGAAAGAAAAAAAAAGGTCAGACGTAAACAGGAGGGGGAAAAAAAAACATATTGCATACCACCAGAAACAAACATTCGCCAATCGAGAATAATTTTTCTTCTCTGCATCAAAATATGAACCAATCTTTCAGCACTGAATCTGCATGCACCAAACACTTAAGAGTGATTAAATGTGAACATTGATATTCGGAACAAATCTGATCATTTGCATTATGCGGAGGTGTATGCATTTCTTCTGAATGTCGTTTACTATTATCTACTGCTTGAGACGTTATCTTCAGTTAAAGCCTTAATTATACAATTCATTATTGTCTTTGAAGTGCGTTTAATGTCAGACTTGTTTTTATAACATTAGAATAGATCTGGAATTAAAAAAAATAACTTTTTTTTTTATTCACAGAATCACCTTTCATCTTCTCCTTGAGGGTAAAACTTCCATGTATCTTCTTGAGTTCTGCCTCCATGGTGAGTCCCCCAATGTCAGCCTCCAGGTGGGTGCGGTTAACCATGCCGATGCCAAACACTATGAGGGTGACATGCTGGGCCTCAGAATTCACCAGACTACGGCGCCTGCAGCCTCCAGCAGGCGGCCTGGTGGGTGTGGGTTCCTGCTGTTCGTTCTCAAAGATGACGTTACATTGGGGCTCTGATGGCCGACGCCCAGCTTCTGTGGAAAAGATGAGGGGTAGAAAACTAGTATTCCATCCGCAATTACAATCTACCACACCGGGTATCCTCTAATTGTTTGATACTATGTTTGTACTACAGAAGTTACTTGACAAAACAGCAGGATTCCAGTAGTAAGGTCAGCCCTAATAATATCTATGATTTGGGGGGAAGAGATCAATTTCTTCAAAGACATGCCATTTTGGCATATACTGAGCATTATCTTTTTTATGATCCATATACAACTGTAATCTGTTCTACAAATGTATTGTATTCCCTAAACTGCCTCTCATGGGTAACAATTAACAAGAGTCAAGTGATACTGGTTTACTAACTCATTAATCGTGACGATATGAAAACAAACATGATAAACAACAATTAACTGGTACATGTAATTGTAAGCAAGTAGAACTGAATGAACTCTAGAGAACTAAAATGTCATGATCATGTCTTAACTGAGAGGAATTACAAAAACTGCCACAGCTGGAAGTTTAAGATTGTTTGAATAAAGTGAAGCATTGACATAGATGTGACATATGACCTCAACTACCCGTAACATCATGGATATGTCACATTCTGTATGTACAAAATATTTTTGGTTCTTGCGCTGCTTAAGATGCACAAAATACAATATTTTGTAGAAAAATCATGGGATGACAAAGACAAAATAATACACTGAGGTATTGGAAGTGTTAACAAACAAACAATTGGAATCCAACAATGTGAATAATTGGTCAAGTAAGAGAGAAAAAATGCTGACTGACGATTCCCACCTGACAAGCAGTTCTCTGCAGAATTTTTCTCCAAGATTCCAGTGGGATCTGAGATGAGCGAGTAGAAGTTGAGCAGCTTGTACATGTTCTGCCAACATTCTGCAGACGGCTCGCTCTGCTCTGACACTGTGATGGAGTCAGAGTCATCCATCTGGATTGCCGTGTGGTCCGCCACATCACGTGAGCCCTTTCTTGACACCTAAAAAATAACAGAGATTCCACAAGATTAAACGTATAATGATTTCACAATCTGCAGCTGCAAACAAAAACTTTGGCTGGTCTTCTTATTATTTAATTTATTCACTTCTGTAAATTGCCACAAAATCCATTAACATACAGTCGATGTATGTATGTAAATGTATATATATTTTTTTGATTGCAAAACCTTCAAAAAGTGCCTGGCCCTCTGATGACACTAAATTAGAGCGCCTGTGAAATGTGTGCATGATCTTTGATGCTTTATTAATCTACTAGCTCCCCCTTGTGTTTGTGTGCATACTTTAAACTCCATTTCTGTTCTCCATGTTCTCAACGAAAATGCAAGAAAATAAAAATAAATATTGAACTAGTTTAACACAAATGCAGACATTTATGCAAGTATTGTATAACAAAATCATAATATATATATTTTTTACATTTCTAAACATAAAACAAATATAAAAAATAATCACTAACTTCACCACAGCATTAACACTGTAGAGTATAGCTCAACGATTCGAAGAAGATACTAAGGCTCAAGTGTAACGTCGTCAGTGAGGTAGTCATTGAATAATATCTTTATTATTGTAGCTATCGTTTAGAATAGTATAGAACTGCACTGCATCATACTAAGAGCCGTGTCTAATATTTTGGTACTAACTACATGTGGGGCCAACATAATACATCTCAGACAGTGTTAATCAAAATTAAAAAAATAGCTTTGCAAGTGTACCCAGTTTTGTGAGCGATGTGTCTTTAGCCCCTAAACACACAAAATCACAACACTTCTGTAGGGTGTAATAGCAGAAAAAGTTATCTACAGGTATATTTGGAATGAACATGAACTGCTTCTATAGATTACTCTGTCTTTTCAAAAGCCTATTCAAATCTTGACGAATTGTTACCTTTGAGGTGCGACGCTCTGAACGTCCAAGTGAACCACGTCCTCTGTGCTCCCTTCTTCCTTGTGTGTCCATGGCTGAGGGTGGTCCATTGAGTGGCAAACCCCCAGCAATCCCTGCCCCTCCACCACCTAACCCTCCAACCAAACCTCTTTTGCTCTTCAGGGTTTGTGTGGCACTGCGTGCCGTTCCATTGATGCTGCCCCGTGAACTCCGACTAAAGTCGGACGACCTGAAGTGGCGGTATGGTCGGGTCTTGAATGTTGGGGTTGGTGAAGCAGAGCCTGCTGTGTAGCGGTTTAGCTTGATGTCTGTCTGAGTGGCTTTGATATCGTCGATCATGGTGCTAAACTGGTGAATAAGGCGCACTAGAGCCATGTCGACACGTTGGCTAATGGACTGGCAGGCTGTTGTGAAGTCACAATGGAATGTGTTGTAGTGGCGGCGGGTGAGGTCGTGGAAGGACAGTGGGACTGCAGTGGAGCCTTGTGGCGCACTGGTTGACTTCTCCATCACGACTGCATTCAAGCTGAAAGTCTCAATAAGAAGCGCTGGTTTGAAATCAAGCGGTGGCAGGTTCACCAGGCCTTGTCTGGAGGTAGGAAGAATTGACAAGTTTTATATTAATTTCAGATATGCTGGAGCCTTGCGACGCACTGGTTGAATTCTCCATCACGACTGCATTCAAGCTGAAAGTCTCAATAAGAACCGCTGGCTTGAACTCAAGCGGTGGCAGGTTCACCGTGCCTTGTCTAGAGGTCGGAAGAATTGACAAGTTTTATATTAATTTCAGATATGCTGGAGCCTTGTGGCGCACTGGTTGACTTCTCCATCACGACTGCATTCAAGCTGAAAGTCTCAATAAGAACCGCTGGCTTGAACTCAAGCGGTGGAATGTTCACCGTGCCTTGTCTAGAGGTCGGAAGAATTGACAAGTTTTATATTAATATCAGATATGCTGCACACCTTTGCCTGGATGTTGCTGCGTTTTTCAAGAGAAAGACCCGACTTACGGGTTTTTCGAAATGCGAGCCGTTGATCAGCCAAGCTTTTGCTTTGACTTGCGACCCCAAACTTGAAATATGATTGCTCTATGGCGCAGGTGTCTCCACTCCAAAAAAAGCTGTGGTTTGGCTGACATAATTAGTAAATATTCTTCAACAAGAAGCTTCAAGCTGTACATTGCTATTACCAGTTGGAATTTACTGTGAAACTAAACATAAAACAAAGATAATTATATGTTGTATATTTTAAACAACAATTTTAATGGGATTCGAATTAAACGGTCAAGCATTTCAGAAAAGCATTATCATTAAATCAAAACATAACCATAAAGAAATTATTGATGGTTGTTGTTCATTCATCATATTAAAAAAAACAATATTTAAAAAATTCTGCCAGGGTATGTAAAGGGTATGAGCATAACTGTACATATATGCAGTCATATGTACCCCCGTCATATTGGAATGAAAGTGCAAGCTACACCTATTTTATAACCACTAGGTGGCGGTGGCATTTTGGAATGAAAGTGTACAGCTTTTTCATAAACACTAGATGGCGTCACATATTTATAAAATGTGAACGTTTTTTTTCCATTTCCCCTATATCCATCTATGTATGATGCGCACTATTAACTTTTGACAATTTTTGGGAGGAAAGATGTGCATTATATACGGGAAATTACGGTACATATCTGTATGTGAAATACCTATGTATAAAGTGGAACGTGAACGTTGGTTCACGGCGTTTAAGTGAAAGCACGACTGAGTGTTCTGTGTGGATGCTGTGAGAGTTTATCAACTAAAGCATAGTTATTGAACCAAAGAAATATTTGCATGAAATGTTTGTACATAAAACTATTTGTGAACAGAGGTTCCACTGTACTACTTCAGAAAATTTCTATATTAATTAGTAAATCAGATGGACTTTACCTCCTGGACCTTTTAGTTTTGCGCTCTTTGGAGGTGTCAGAGTCCACAATGTCTGCTCTCAGACACTCCAGGTTGCCAGAAAAAGACAGATGTTCTCCAAAATACATCTTGTAGCTCAGAGGAGCAGTGTCTTGAGCTTGGATGCCAGTGTAGTTCAGCAATGGCTTGAAAACAACCTAAGATGTAAAACATGCCAAGGAACTGAAATAAGCGATTGTCATTACAAAATACAACAACATGTATGAAATTATGTTCAACACTAATCACATTTTAAACATTTTATATACACAAGGACAAAATCATTGGTTACCCCTGTTAATAAAAGAAAAAACATATTTGAATCAAATAATTTATAACTAACAAAAGTAATCCATCCATCCATCCATTTTCTGAGCCACTTCTCCTCACTAGGGTCGCGGGCGTGCTGGAGCCTATCCCAGGTGTCATCGGGCAGGAGGCGGGGTACACCCTGAACTGGTTGCCAGCCAATCACAGGGCACATACAAACAACCAACCATTTGCACTCACATTCACACCTACGGGCAATTTAGAGTCTCCAATTAATGCATGTTTTTGGGATGTGGGAGGAAACCGGAGTGCCCGGAGAAAACCCACGCAGGCACGGGGAGAACATGCAAACTCCACACAGGCGGGACCGGGGATTGAACTCGGGTCCTCAGAACTGTGATATTTTTTTAAATTACTGAAAATTCACCAAAGAAAATCAGACACTGATTTTGGATATGTGGTTCAACAGAAACATTTTAAAGGCAGCACATTTATCTCCAGAATGCTTGACACTGATAGTTTGGAGATTTCATTGTAAACCTGCACAGATTCAAGACATCCTGTGCCAGAAAAAGCAAAGTAGCCGCAGAACGTAACCATTCTCCGTGTTTCACAGTAGCAACAGTGTTCTTTTCTTGTTATGTGCCATTTTTTTTGCGTCTGTAAACAGTGTTGAAGTAAGTGCCTTGCCAAAAAGCTCCAGCTTTGTCTCATCTGTGTAAAGGGCACTCTCCCAGAAGCTTTGCAAGCAGTCTATATGCATTTTTTTTTAATGGTTTGCTTTCAAAGAGGTGTCCGCCTTGGTTGGCTCCCATGAAGTCCACTCAGCTCAAAGCCGGATGGTGGGATCTGATGTACCTTGATCTTGGAGTTCACCTTTAATTTCTGTAGAGTTTGTTCTGGGGTCTTCAGCTATGATTTGTATTATCCGTCTCATTACATCATCTATTATCCTCTTGCGGCCACTTTCAGGGAGGTTGGCTATAGACCTGCGGACTTAAAATTTCTGAATAATATATACAACTGCACTCACAAGAACATGAAGTTGCTTGGAGATAGTCTTATGGCCTTTACCTTTAACACGCTTGTCTATAAATTCCCAACAACTCTATCCTTTGCTTTATGTGGTTCATGTTCAGTGTGGTACACACCAAACCCACAGTGAGTACTTGTCATCCTTTAAATAGGCAAACTGACTGATTCCAAGTTTGAAGACACCTGTGATGCTAAGCAGCGGACACAGCTTAGTTTAGCATGTCCCTATGGTCAAACAGTTTCCAATACTTTCTTGGAGTACTATCACTTTTGTTTATTTTTTCAATGATTCAGTTGAACCACAATTCAAAAGCAATGTATGACTTTTATTGGTTAATTCTGTCTATTTTTTTCCATTATTATTATAACCTTTGACAGTTTCTAGTTATTTCAGTGACCATTGTGGGATTTTCCTTCTCTGACAGATTCAATGTGTGTATATGACTGAACGAATGAATAAAACAGATAAATAAATCACCTGAGCATCAGCCAGTTGAACAGCAGCAGGACACAGGTTTCCCTCTTCAATATCAGCAATGTCATCCTGGCTGGTGCTATGCTGGGAATGCTGTGAGTGGGTCCCATCCAAGGTATTCTGATCACTGGACAACACTGTGTTGAAGTCCGATGCAGAAGGGATAGTTGGTAGGATTACACATGCCACCTAAAAATGTTGAGATTTATAGAATAGAACTAGGGAAAGATTTTTTTTCTCACCAGTGTATACAGTATGAATAGAGCTGAAGATCAGTACTTATAATGTACTGTATAAGCATGTGGATAAAAACTACATATTGAAATAATGTTTGTTGCAACTGTATTACTCAAATGTCATTAAAACAACAATCAACCCTCCTTACATGTTTCCCATGTGAAAGTTAAAAAAAAAAAAAAAAAATCTCTAGATTGGTCATCCAAACAATGCCCATTAATTTTCACAGTTGAACCTCCCTCACTGTTGATTTTCAAGCAAACAATGACCACATTTAAGATTCATCAAGTCCCTCCAAAGTCATGCCTGACCAAACTCAACTAATATTCAAATCAGAAATAGGTTTTTGTGGTTAACATACAATCGAACTGACCACTCATTTACATAACAGGTGTTCTTGTGTTCTTTCTTTCTTTGTTTCTATAATGGCTCAGGGGTCAGCCCTCAGCAACATTAGGATCATGAGCCAAGGACCCTCAGGAAGGGTATGTGCTGTTTTTTTCCTATTACCAGCTCAAGACTAGCAATAAGTGCTTTGATGGCCAGGGTACACCTTGATTAAAGGTTCTCGTCAGATAACAAAATCTTTAACTCACTTCTCACAATATACTTGAAACCTAACATTGTATGTTATTAATACATTAATAATCATATTTAAATGATAGATAAATAGTACGTAAATTGTATGACTCTGGCAACCATGTTACCTTATTTTTGGTCAAATTGAGTAAATTGCTCTATTGACTGAGATCTGTCTTGGCAGAAAGTCCAGCCACTGCATGTATATACTAAATGCACCAAATTATCCATACATCCATGCATTAATTTTCTATACCGCTTGTCCTCATTAGGCTTACAGGTAAGATGAGGTCTATCCCAGCGGACGATTGACAAGAGGTGGGGTACACTCCGGGGCTGGTTGCCAGCCAATCGCATGGCACGTATAGATAATTGTAAGAAGCATGTTTTTGTGATGTGGGAGGAAGTTGGAGTACCCAGCGAAAACCCACACAAGCAAGGGGAAAACAGTCAACTCCACAAAGGAGGGCCTGAGTGAAGATTCAAACAGAGGACCTCTCAACTGTGAGGCAGATGTGGTAACCACCAGACACCCTGCACCACGTTAACCAACCATCCATCCATCCATTTTCTGAGCCGCTTCTCCTCACTAGGGTCGCGGGCGTGCTGGAGCCTATCCCAGCTGTCATCAGGCAGGAGGCGGGGTACACCCTGAACTGGTTGCCAGCCAATCGCAGGGCACATGGAAACAAACAACCATCCGCACCCACATTCACACCTACGGGCAATTTAGACTCTCCAATTAATGCATGTTTTTGGGATGTGGGAGGAAACCGGAGTGCCTGGAGAAAACCCACGCAGGCACGGGGAGAACATGCAAACTCCACACAGGCGGGGCCGGGGATTGAACCCGGGTCCTCAGAACAGTGAGGCTGACGCTCTAACCAGTCGTCCACCGTGCCGCCTGTTAACCAACCATATTAAATAAAAAAAAGATTACATCAGTCATGGAAACCACATACAGATTGAAAATGGTGCCAACATAAACTGGGAGTGGCAAATAATTGTGCTACAGAATGCACAGTATTGTTGCTTATCTTTATTAAAACAGTTATTGCTGTTTTGCCTTTCTGAATGAAAAAAGTGTGACATCATTTGAACCTTGGCCATTTTCAAGAGCTTTCTGTCCAAATTTTGATCATTACTTATTGAATTTCTCATTCAGCTTGCATATTTTAATGCTTGAATTCCTCACCAATGTTTGTCTTACATGTGGGTGGTTGGATGTATGTCTCTATGTGTAAACTATTGATTGACAGGTGGTCTGTCCAGGGTGAAGGTATGGAAGCTCTTATACGCCGTATCTTTCTCGCTCTCGGAATGAAATAAAAAACTAGTTCTACGTTAAAGATCATCAATACTACCAATGCTAATAGGAACGTGATGTACAGTATAACAGCTATAGCCTGTCTTGATGAATGACCACACAAGGGAATTTAAGTATTACTGTATTTTCACGACCATAAGGCGCACTTAGGTCTTAAATTTTCTCCAAAATGGACGGGACGCCTTATAATGTGGTGCGCCTTATGTGTGCACCGAGTTGCAACATCTATAAATGTTGTTGTGTGATGAGCGCTCCGCTCGACTTTTTTAAGTTATTTATTTATTATTTTTTTTTAGCATTTCCTGCCGACACGCTGCTTACGTAGAGGAAAAGCGGACGTGGCTGAGGACACATCGGTGTAAACAGGGCGTTCAAAGTGAAGTTGCGAGCCGCGTGAAAGCGATGGATGACAGATGGCGTACACAGCTTTACTAAGACTAGGAGGCAGCGCCGGGCGAGTTACGCCACAATTTGTGAATGGAATGTGGATGCTTTGCTTAACGTGTCTGCTTGCACTGTTGTTCGAGCTTTTGCACGGCAACGAGACTGACTCGAACCTGCCGTGTTTGATGGGAGAACTTGCCCAGCTGTTCATTTCGGATACAGAACATGAGGACTTTGATGGATTTGTGGATGAGGATTGATCAAAAAATAACGTGAGTACATTGTTAGATGCTTAAATCAAGTAAAAACGAACTCAGTTTTGCTTCCACTGACTTTTTAAAAACATTGTTTTAGCGTGCATGCATGCATGCTACCATATGTTTTAAGCTAGCGTATGTTTTACCATGCCTGCGCCCAATAATACGGTGCGCCTTATGTGTTAAATGCAGAAATAGACCCCGTAACTGAGACTGCACCTTGTAATACGGTGTGCCTTATGGTTGTGAAAATACAGTACACATATTTAAATTCCCATGAGTGGTGGATACGTGACAAGATTTCTCAAAAATTAGAGTCTGTAAAAATACAGAATCTGGTTGGACGGCCACTTCAACCTTAGTACAACGCATCAAGAATTTTGAAAATTGAATGATGGGTTCCAGAGAAATTACGTTTTTGTGTGGGGGGAAAAAACTAATTATTTTTGGGGAACATTGGCTGACAAGTTTCAGTTAAAAATATCAACCGATAGCTCCTACAGGCCGAAATACCAAGGGGTTTCGCAAGTCAACGCATTAAAATGATCATAACATTTCAATCGGTGTCTCTTGCCCTAGAATCTCGACTGAAGTACCGCAAATTGGAAAAATGTTTTCATGAGAAGAGCAGTGTGAGGAGTAGAATTATGTCATGTACCTTAGTAATCAGTTGCTTTTTTCATCAATTTATTTGTGATGGAGAACTTTAGTCATTTGTCACCGTTTTTGTGATCCCAACAAGATATATAGTTAAATTTAAGCCACCTGACTTTGAAAACCAGCTTTAAGTTGTGTGAACTAGACAAAAACTATGACTATGCATGTGTTAAATCAGTTTTCATGGTTGATACTGTACTTTGAGATAAGTCTCCTCCATACAGTAATCATAAAGGTAACAATGGCAACTATTTATTTAAGTTGTCACACAGGGAGAATAATACTAACTTCTAGATAACTTATACACGGATTTAACTATTGTACCCAGGTCTCAAAACACAACTAGTTCACCAATGTCACCACAACACTGAGGGACAACCCCTAACCTCCTTCAGGACTGTTAACTCTTTGTAGTGGCTGGTACTGGTAGTGAACGGCTGGAGAATCCAGTGGGTCTAGAAAAACTGAAACATTTACATAAGGTTTAATTGAATTATTGTTTGAAATGCTCGGCATAATTTGTTAGTATTCCCTTTTTCCTATTCAAAGACAAAAAGATACGATTTCCCATTGAAAAGGAGGCAAGATTTGTGAGCATCTTATCTTACCTGTCTGGAGGCTATTGTGCTGGGAGCGGTTAACTGGGGAGTCCTGGACTGCAGCCCCACTCCTGTTACCCACAGCATTGGACATCCAGTTGTAAAAGCTAACGGAGGACGGCTCAGACAGTAGTGGGTGCTCTGTCAGCATCTCTGTCCCTGAAGCCCACAAAGAGGATAGTTTGTCAAACCATATTTGATTATTCAAACGTTGACATAAAATTGGCATACACCAACAATTAGAGTTTCTAATTTTGATATTTGTGACAAAAGGGTCCTGTGGTGAAATATGATCTACATAGTAATTGTGCATCCTTTCTTTTACTTATCTACCATAACAACCTAAATAGTTCCTAATATGCCAACTATTTGACTCTTTATGCACGGGTTAAGTATGCCTTTATTTTAATACCAAATACTGAATATTAAAACTTTCAATCAGACACCTGTACGAGTAAGGGAACCACTCTTGGCTGTTGTTCCAAAAGATGGTTCATTCCTCTGGGGCGTCCCCTCCAGCAGGTTGTGCAGACTGCGAAAGCTTCCTGTTAAATTGCTCAGGAGACTCTCTTTCCTGGGGCTGTCCTTGACTGGCAGGCCTCCACGGCTCACATGGGCTGGTGAGTCAGCGGCTGTGTCACCGCTGGTGTAACTCAGAGACTGATATGGATGGGAGCCCTGGGCATGACAAATGTACATGTCGGGTTCACACTCAACCCATATATTAGTTGCATTTGATTTCCATCATGGGACAAAGGGATCAGGAGGGACCTTGATTTGAAACGGTCTTTCCCTCACTGTTCCCATAAAATTGAGTGATTGAATGGTCCTAAAACAATTTAACAATTTAAGGGGACGTAGGGGTTATTCACAAACCCCAATTTATTGATTAAATAACCAATTAAGAGATTTCTCTCAATACTTGTGTCCAATGTGTATTAACTATACAGACCGAATATGTTAATTTATGAAATGATTTAAAAGTCTGTTATGATAAGTTACAACAAATCAAGAGCTGATTTAGAAAATTGACATTTACCCAGACCAGACAATTTTCGAACCATTAATTTTATCCTGGAAAAAAAATAATTGGCTCAGTTTGAATATGTTCAATAAAAGATTATAGTTTGTGCAGAATGGCATACCAAGATATATATATATATATATATATATATATATATATATATATTTTTTTTTTGTAATTTTTTTTTTTTTTTTGGGGTGGCCCCCCCCCGTATTGGAAAACAGCCCTTTGTACGTGTTGTGATTCATCAGCTGGATGTCACATGGTTGATTTTTACCTTTATTCGTAGTGCAGACTCGCTGTGCGTATGGGACTTGGAGAGTTTCCTCATGATCTCCACTCCACTGACAGGACCAGAATTTCCCTCTTTTGGTGGCGGACGACTGCACGCTCCCTCTAGTAGCATGGTGTGTTCACTCACTGTGGCTTCACAAGGAGGACATCAAATAAGGAGGACTCCAAATGACTGATAGTAATAAAACCTGAGTTATCATTCAACTTTTCATCAGGTCTTAAGTTATTACCGGCAATCAATTTTCTAGCAATAACTGAGCACTTACAGTTTGAGTTGATTTTTGATGATTAATGGGCTGGTGAAACAAAATATAATTGGCCTTTGGGAATTGATTTTTTTAGGTAATAAGAAAGCCCCCCCACCTGCATCATATTCAAATTCAGCTCCATCACCACTAGTGTCGCTTTGCAGTGCTGCACCATTGTCCAAACCCAGGATTGTCTCAGCCAGATTCTGATGAGGTTCCTTTGGTTTAGTAAGCTGATTGGGCCTCATCAGACCAATAGCTTTGAAGCCCTGAGTAACCACAATGAATTTCATCCACTGTCGGGCCAAAGCCACGAGACCCTTTTTAAGAGTCACTAAGGCTGGGACTCCGTCATTCTGCAATACGAAGGAAGAGGAAAAAGATTGACACAAGAAATACAACCTTTGTTAGCAATAAAGGACACTAAAAAGGAACTGTAGTTACCTAATAGTAAATCGTAACGTTTCTTATTGGAGCTGGCAAAGAAATGCATAGACCTTGTACTAACCATGGTAGCCTCCTCTATGACAGAATAATCTGCTTGTTGCAGATATCGGTGAAGGATGTTACAAAGCATGCATGAGGGATTCTCATGCAGGTAGTGGGCTCGCTTAGTCACTCGATTGTACTTGCTTCGGATCGGGATGTGGATGCTCTTTTTCTGCAATATGACAGAATTTAGTGGTTCAATGAAATGGATGTGACCTAATAGGCTTTGTGAGTCAATGATTAAACTACGGACCTCAAGAGCCTCTGTCATGATGCAGCCCATGACTGCACACACCCGAAGTGTACCCTCCATGTCCAGTTTGCGAAGAGAAGATTTGAGTTGGTCAATGGGAACCAACCAGGCTCCGATGGCTGGAGTGGCAGTGCTGAGCAGATTCAACTGCCTATAAACATGAACACAGGAGTAGCATTTCTTGGTTTAATTTGCCGTGAATCAAAGACATGTGATGACAATTCAGAATACATTGTCTTTGATCAAGTACATATATTGGAAATTCCCATCAAAAAAGAAGTATGACCAGAGGAGAACACCTCCAGAATGTTTGCTCATGGGTATTCTTGAAACATCAACAAACAACAACACAAGTATAAGTTTTCTCATACAGTGGTTTAAAATTGATTAATGTTGCAGACTGCCAATGTTATAACTTCGTAGTAACACTAAGAATGGTGCCAAACCTGCTGCAGATCATATTGTAATCATAATGCAACACATTTGGCTAATAGCCTCATTAAACAGTCTATGTTCACACTGTAGGGCTAAATGCGCAAATCCTTTTTGCTGATACTGTACCCGTTTTTTTTGTGTGGTTGTAAACTATTATTTTAAGCATTGAAGAATATTAAGTAAGTACAACATTTGTGGGGCATTGCAAGAAAGCGATGTGATCATAATTAACAGATGCAAGCTGAATTCAAACTGCCCAATCCAAGTAAAAATATGTGCCACGTGTTACCCACAAGAACCATATCTGTGTTTTAGCAAGCCATTAATGAAATTCTGAAAAACTGTGAATGCATTGAGTCTATATGCGGCTACTTGTGACATCATTACCTAGAGATGGCCTGTGAAGGTGATCGCACATTGGTGGGAGCAGCAAAACTAAACCAAATCTCGCAAATGGTCAGTTTCATGCTGCTGGAGTCAGGTGGTGGAGGCATTAGGGGAAGATCTTTCTTTAGGTCGTCTGACTCAACCCCTTCATCCTGCACATGAAGTTACAGCACATCATCAAGCAAATCTTCAATTACTCATTTCTGTGGAATTAGTATGGATTTCAGAGTCAAATGAAAGGCATTTCGACACGATCAATCAACAAATAATTCAATTGGGATAAAGGCTGTAGAACTGTATCTCAACATTTGACTCTAAAACTTGATTGTTTTGACATTGCAGGCACATGCAGGGGATATGTTTGACTGTTTTGTCAGTCAAACATATCCCAATTTTGTGTAACAGGACGTGTCACATGAATAAACTGCAGTTGGAAAAAAGGTTGCCTCATTTACTCACTCAAACAGCCACCATGTCTTCTATATCTTGTTTGCAAAGCATATTAATGGGGACATTCTCCACTGTATAGATACTTGATGCATAGTGCTTATAAAAAACATTCAACATAAAAACAACCTTACAACCACATTGACAGTGACCATGATAAAACAACCCATAATTTGTGTATTTAACATACAGTCCCATGAGAAAGTATTCATCAGAATCAGAATCATCTTTATTTGCCAAGTATGTCCAAAAACACACAAGGAATTTGTCTCCGGTAGTTGGAGCCGCTCTAGTACGACAACAGACAGTCAATTGACAGAGCACACTTTTGAGACATAAAGAGAGAAAACAGTCACTGAGCAATAAAGGGTTGCTAGTTATCTGGTAATGCCGGTACATTTTATATTTTTTAAACAATTGTGCAAAAAGATGCAGAGTCCTCTAGCACTTAGAGCAGTTCGAATGACTAATATTGCAAGTAGTGCGATAATGTGGGACAATGTTGATTGTGCAAATGTTGCAGATACTCCTCAGTCAGTGTGCAAATGAAGCAGATGCTACTCTGGCATGACTGGCCAGTATTGGTCAACAACAGATATGCAAATAGTGCAGCGTGGTGAGACTACTGCAGTGAGTGCACGGGTAATATATAATTAGCCCGACAGAAATGTGACAACAAACTCAAGGCAAAAAGACAAAAAATTGCCAGCATGTTGCAATGGAATTGTAGGTTAGGTGTTTAAGAAGTTGATCGCAAGAGGGAAGAAGCTGTTGCAATGTCTGCTAGTTCTAGTTTGCATTGATCGGTAGCGCCTATCTGAGGGAAGGAGCTGGAAGAGCTGGTGACAGGGATGTGGAGGCTCCGAGAGGATTTTGCACGCCCTTGTCTTAGTTCTGGCAGCGTGCAAGTCCTCAAGGGTGGGTAGGGGGGTACCGAGAGTCCTTTCAGCAATTTTGATTGTCCGTTGCTGTCGGAGTTTGTCCTTTTTTGTAGCAGCACCAAACCAGACTGTGATGGAAGAACACAGAACTGATTCGATGACTGCTGTGTAGAACTGCCTCAGCAGCTCCCGTGGCAGGCCGGGCTTTCTCAGAAGCCGTAGGAAGTGCATCCTCTGCTGGGCCTTTTTGAGGACGGAGTTGGTGTTGGTCGCCCACTTCAGGTCCTGAGAGACTGTAATTCCCAGGAACTTGAAGGTCTCGACGGTTGACACAAGGCAGCAGGGTCATGTTTACCACTGTGTTACATCACCTTTTATTGAAGCAACATTCAATAAACGTTTGAAAATTGAGGACACTAATTGTTGAAGCTTAGTAGGTGGAATTCTTTCCCATTATTGCTTGATGTACAGCTTCAGCTTATGACTCTGCTGTGCATTCTCTCACCCTGGGAAAGTCACTCACTTCCTCATCACATGTTAAATGGACACCTGAGACTATCACTGCCTTAGAACACCTGAAGTGTGCTTTTCAGTCCTATCCCACTTTGGGCTTCCAGATTCATCCAAGCCCTTTGTTCAGTTTGTGGACGAACGCCATGGCAACATGAGATTGGTGTTACTTCAGCGCCATGGTGCCGTCTCCGCCCAGTTGAATATTTCTCTCGTTAACTTGATCCGGTGGCACGGGATCTACCTGCGTGCCTCCGCGCGGTGGAAGCCTGTGAACAGGCTGTACTTGCTACACGTGACTATGTGGGGTACGCCCCACTGACTTTGTATGTTCCCCACTGTCTAAATTCTTATCTTGCAGGAGCAACGCTCTTCACACTTGTCTGCTTCATTCTTCACCACGACAAGGTTGCAGCTCTTCTCTGCCATTCTTCTACCTTCTGCCATCGTGGTCTGCAAATGTACAGCACACACCAACATGTCTGACCCTGTCTCTCAAGGGAATGCACGTGCAGATGCCGCCACCAAGGCTGCATCGTGCCTAACTCCTCCATCATTCCACCTCTCCGCTTCCCTTTCCACTGCTCACTCACCCCCCTCCCTTACTCTCGTTGATCTTCACTCACTGTCAACTCCCGCTGAGCAGACTTTGTGGCGGCAGTGTGGGGCGACCTTTGATGACGGCATGTGGATGGGCCCTGATGGTAAGCCTTGTCTCCCTTAGTGTCTATTCTTTTGTTATGCTAAAATGACACATGGGTTAGATCATGTTTCAAAAGGGGGGATGGTTTCTGCAGTGCAAATTCAATGGTTTACGAAAGGGTTTTCCGCTTTTGCATCCAACTTTTGTAAATCTGCCTCATGTGCTCGTTTCAATTCTGGTAGACCACGCCCAATCACCCAACAGGCAGCGCACCCACCACCTACACGACCATTCTAACATGTAATGATGGACTTCATAGAATGAATACCCTGTGAAGGCAAGAAATACTGTCTAGTTATGGTAGACATGTTTTCAAAATGGATTGAAGTATTTCCAGCAAAACATGCATCTGTATCTACAGTGGCAAAATCATGATTGACTGAAATTATTCCCAGGGAATTCCTGAAAAAAATTCTTCTGACAACGGCACGTACTTTGTAAACGGAGTTTTGACACAGCTTTCTGACAGGCTACAATTTGACCTCAAACACATTGTCGTTACCATTCCAGGTCTGGCAGTGCAGTAGAAAAAGAGAATGGGATTCTAAAAGTTATATTAAGTAAATGTTGTGAAGAGACAAAATTAAATTGGATTGTCTACCAATCATGTTGATGCATATGAGGATGCGTGTGCATCCCAGGCGCAATTTGTCCCCTTTTGAGATCCTCTTTGCAGGCCCTCCGAATGTTGGACTGCATTCTCTAGGCTTGCCAATGGACACACACCTTTGCGAGAACAACATGATCAGGTATTGCACGTCTTTGACTAACTTTCTCTCTGATGTCCGGAAACAAGTTCATTCAGCACTGCCAAGGGCGGCCGACGGACCCCTGCATGTCATCAAACCCAGTGAGTTCGTACTGATTAAAAAAATTCCAGTGGAAAACGTGGAGACATCAGCGCTGCTTTCCAAGTAATCCTCGTAACCAACACTGCAGTGAAGGCCCGCCTTTAAGAGCTACGCGGGTTCACGCACTGCAAGAAGGTCCCGGCGCCTCCTATGGGTCCGACTCCTCCACTTCCCTCACCTTCTACGACGGATTACTGTAAAGGTCGGCCTAATGAGGCTAAGGAACTACCTCTGAGAAAGAAGATTCACTTTTACCATACACTTTTAGCTACAATCAGTGCTAGTAACTGATTGCATGTTGATAGGTCATAGAGGAGCAGAAGATAGGTCATAAAAGCCGAGCAATGACCACTCATCTGTCCGAACTGACGCGCACACCACACATACACACACGCGCACTTGCGTAACACTTGCGTAAAAGACGACAACGATGACATCTTCCGGGGGTCTCCTTGGTGGTTTGGCATTATTCGCCATGGTTATTGTGATTAAATTGTGCATTTATGCGCTCACTTTGACAGTTGACATAATTTTGTACCTTACGAGACGTGACAACTATGACGAGCTTCTTAAGTTACATACGATTGCCACGACTTATGCTAATTTCACCTCCTACAGCATGAATGTCATATATATATATGTGTCATATTTTGTTGGAGGTTATGGAACGTATTTATGTCGCTAGATGGACAGAAGAGGCAGTTGCAGTTTAAGTGCATAAATGTCACTGCAAGAATCACAGGTCTCATTCCTCTTTCTAGACAATGTTGTTGTGACACCTCACAGAACACCACAACATGATATTAAAAATGAAATCCTGCTGGCTTACCTGATCGTCTGAGTCGGAATGTCCATTGACTTCAGAGGTGGGGCTAACAGTGTCTCGTGGTAAGTTGTCATCAGATACATCAGTGCTGTAACCACTCCCTGTCTGAGAACCTAGTGATCCATTAGACTTGGGGATTCCTGCTTTTCCACCAGTGTCTGAGGGGCCCATCATGCCAAATGCATTGTAAAGAATGGCTCCTGACTGGCGACCGCCTACAACAAGTGTTATATACAGGTAAGTTACACACGCAATTGGAATTTCTTTAAAAATAAAATCTTTGGGGAGTTATGTTCCAAGAGGCTGTTTACCTTTGACTGTAAGGTTCTCAATACCACATTCAAACATGATCCAGCCCCATTTTTCAAGAGATGCAGCAGATTGGCTGAGGTCACCTGAGCTACCATGGATGTCTGTCTCATCTACTAGAGAAAAGTCGTCAATTTCCTCCAGGCCAAATAGCACTTTGGACTTCTCAATAGGTATGGCTGTGATGGCACAAGTGCCAATGTCTATGGGTGTGAAAAAAATGAAGAGAACACAACAATCCATAGAAGCGCAATCTACCATTAAATACATTTAAAACAAAAGAACCAACCTGTGGAGTCAAGGCCTCTGAGCTGGCTGTGGATACGGTGGATGTTGAGCCTTGCTGCTATTTCTTTGCCTTTCTCAATGCCAGCATTAGAACGTAATGAGCCAGATGACTGGGGCTGCATCTTAGTGGCAGCGGCGTACTTCTCGAACATAACAGAGGGTCGCCCATGTTCTGTGGTATTGGGGGGTTCTTCGACTATACCCCTGAAAAACAAATACAAAGTAATTTCTACCTTTACCAGCATAATAATGAAATGCTCAGGTGACACTGTCAGAGAGGTACTAATTTAACAGGTATTCATGTTTTTCATGATTGTAGTTGTGGTGTTGCGTAGAACTGTACTGCATCAAACTGAGAGCTGTTCTTACATTTTTGACTCGTGACTAATTGAGGAAATATAAGCCATTATGATACATGTCATATATACACTGTTCATAACTTTTATTAACTTAATTAATCTGAGATTACAATGTCCCATCAACATTAATTTACAAACGAAAGATGAATTTTAACCTTACCTGAAGAAGTATTTTGCCTATCATTTGCATTATCATAATCTGTTGTGGAGTCTAATCTTCAGCCCCCAGAAGAGGGTAGACTAGTGACACACGCACAGACATGTAAGGACACCTAGTGGCACGTGCACGCACGCACACACATTGAATAGTTAAGGCCTCACCTATTCATCTTGAATTGGGTGGCAATCCTGTCAAAGCACAGTGCCACAAGAGACACATGTGTGACACACTTACTGGAGCAGGATGGAAAACCCTCCTCTACAGAGGCTTGTAGGAGACAAAGGTTCACCTACAAGGAAAAATTAAGGACAAAACACTAAATATCAACAAACATGATATTGCACGCTGCTTGTCAATCAATAAAATAGCTTACAACATTTTAATCTACTAATTGACAAACACAAAGTTGGAAGAAAAAATGTTAACCCATTGTAAAACCTCTGCATAAATTGGTCATAAAATTGGATGTAATCTTTATCTAAATAACAACAACAGACAAACACAGTCCACTTAAACTAATATCACACAAACAATTATATGTTATGTTTTTATTGAACACACCATGTAAATGCATAGGGTGCAGGGTGGAAAAAGTAAGTGAACTGACTCATGACTTTCCCAAGAGCCAATCAGAGTCAGGAGCCCTCACATTACATACAATTAAGAACCGTTGAAAAAAAAAAAAAAAAAGTAACCTAAAAGCTTTGAAATTCACCAGTCCATGGGAAGACAGATTGCGAAAAACATTGCGACAGGTTCGAAGTTTGCGAGAGGATGTTCCACAGCTCACTGGGAAACTATTGTTTGAATGGACACACAACACTATGGGCCTAATTTACTAAGATCCCAAATACTGCATATTGTATATTGTATTGTGTTGTATAAATTGTGTGGTCACTCACTTCAGTGATTCCCAAAAACGGTGCTGTAGCTGTGCCATGAGAGATCATCAGGGGAGGGGCAGGAAATGATCCGATCACATTGAATTTGTCAGATTTTTTAAAAAATGTTTTTAAGTACAAATAAATATTTTTTCTTCTACTGATGCCAGTGGCCTACAATGAAAAGGCAATGCCTTTACATGAGATTGCAAAAGGTACAATAAACCTGCGTATCGCCCTATTGCCAGTCATACAACACAACATTCCTGTGAGTATATCAGCATTGTGTTCAATTAAACGTTCTTGGATGTCACACAGAGTAATGCAATTTGTGATTAAATAAAAACGAGATCATTTGTGCGTGTGTGTGTGTATCTATATATCTATAAATAGATAGATAGATAGACAGACAGACAGACAGATACATACACACACACACACACACACACACACACACACACACACACACACACACACACACGGGCGCAAAAACTGTGCACAGCCAGCCTCCTTAGCTATGAACTTTTGTGGCTTACCCCTCCTATGGAGGGTATCAATGATGGTCTTCTGGTCAGTTGTCAAGTCTCCAGTCTTCCCCAAATTGAGCCCAACTGAGACAATTTAACCAAACTGAAGCAATTTAATGACACCTGGGAAAACCTGTGCAGGTGCTTTGTGTTTAGTAGATGATTAGCATGTGACAGTCCGTTTAAACCATTTATAGACTGCAGAAATTGGGCTGACTTATTCACAGTATTCTAATTATCATGTATCCTGATTTTGTGGGGTTTACGAGCTGGAAGCCCAAATTATGTAAAAATAAACAAATAAATACTTGAAATTGTTTAAATCGTGGGCCCTGTCTATAATTTATGAACGTTTAACTTTTTGAATGGAATTATGGAAATAAATAAACTTTCCATGGTATTCTATTTTTTTGGGTAGTCACACACACACGTACAGTATACACATTCATGCATAAACATAAATATTAATTACTATGCTGATGGTTGCTGTTGATCAGATGATATTTTCCAAAATATTGTACCGTTCATAATTTTGGGTCATGAGGCTTACCTTCGGGATTGAGACATTTGCTTGGAGTCCCTTGATTTTCACATTATCTGGTTTGACAGACAGGTCTGTCTGGCCATGGGAGCTATTGAGGGAGCCATGGGTTGTGCCCTCTGTCTTGGAAAGCTTCTGCTCCTGTTTGATTGCTTGGCTCTGTGTAGATCCAAATTCACTACAATGATACTGCAGCCACTGGGCAGAACACTACATTCAATTTTGAAATTCAGCAGATGATAGAACCATATTTAAAGTACAGTAATTAGAAAAATCTTGATTTCTCTTTGTAGGCCTACAACCCCAATTCCAATGAAGTTGGGACGTTGTGTTAAACATAAATAAAAACAGAATACAATGATTTGCAAATCATGTTCAACCTATATTTAATTGAATACACTATAAAGACAAGATATTTAATGTTCAAACTGATAAACTTGATAGTTTTTAGCAAATAATCATTAATTAGCAAATAATCATTAACTTAGAATTTTATGGCTGCAACACGTTCCAAAAAAGCTGGGGCAGGTGGCAAAAAAGACTGAGAAAGTTGAGGAATGCTAATCAAACACCTGTTTGGAACATCCCCACAGGTGAACAGGCTAATTGGGAACAGATGGGTGCCATGATTGGGTATAAAAGGAGCTTCGCTGAATTGAATTCACAATCAAAGATGGGCGAGGTTCACCACTTTGTGAACTAGTGCGTGAGAAAATAGTCAAACAGTTTAAGGACAATGTTCCTCAACGTACAATTACAAGGAATTTAGGGATTTTATCATCTCGGGTCCATAATATCATCAAAAGGTTCAGAGAATCTGAAGAAATCACTGCATGTAAGCAGCAAGGCCGAAAACCAACATTGAATGCGCACGTGACCTTCGATCCCTCAGGCGGCACTGCATTTTTGGAAATTGTGGACGTCGTGTCCTCCGGGCCAAAGAGGAAAAGAACCATCCGGACTGTTATGGACGCAAAGTTCAAAAGCTGTGTTAGTGCCTATGGCATGGGTAACTTACACATCTGTGAAGGCACCATTAATGCTGAAAGATAGATACAGGTTTTGGAGAAACATATGCTGCCATCCAAGCAAAATCTTTTTCATGGACACCCCTGCTTATTTCAGCAAGACAATGCCAAACCACATTCTGCACGTGTTACAACAGCGTAGATTTGTAGTAAAAGAGTGCGGGTACTCGTCTGACCTGCCTGTAGTCCAGACCTGACTCCCACTGAAAATGTGTGGCGCATTATGAAGCGTAAAATACGACAACGGAGACCCCGGACTGTTGAGCAGCTGAAGCTGTACGCCGAAGCAAGAATGGGAAATAATTCCTCCTACAAAGCTTCAACAATTAGTATCCTCAGTTCCCAAACGTTTATTGAATGTTGTTAAAAGAAAAGGTGATGTAACACAGTGGTAAACATGACTCTGTACCAACTTTTTAGTTTATCTGTTTGAACATTAAATATCTTGTCTTTGTAGTGTATTCAATTAAATATAGGTTGAACATAATTTGTAAATCATTGTATTCTGTTTTTATTTATGTTTAACACAATGTCCCAATTAGAGCTTCTGCCTCACAGTTCTGAGGAACGGGGTTCAATCCCCGGCCCCGCCTGTGTGGAGTTTGCATGTTCTCCCTGTGCCTGCGTGGGTTTTCTCTGGGCACTCTGGTTTCCTCCCACATCCCAAAAACACGCATGGTGGGTTAATGGAAGTCTATAAATTGCCCCTAGGTGTGAATGTGAGTGTGAATGGTTGTTTGTTTATGTGTGCCCTGCGATTGGCTGGCAATCAGTTCAGGGTGTACCCCGCCTCCTGCCCGATGATAGCTGGGATAGGCTCCAGCACTCCTGCGACCCTTGTGAGGATAAGCGGTTCAGAAAATGGACGGATGGATGGATAGACAATGTCCCAACTTCATTGGAATTGGGGTTGCACTTTGTTTTACTTACAGATTCAGTAACTGTAGATTTACTGATCTGATAAGCCTCATTGAGAACTTTCCCATGCAGGTCATCTAGAATGGCTGCAGGATGACGGATACTGGCAAAGTGGACCATAGACTCTATGTACCTGAAACCAACAAAATACAAGAATGGGCTGTAGGACAGTAAGTCATTTCAAAAGATTTCATTTTACAGCAGTAGTTAATAGCAATAAATACCTCGTCAGTAGCGATAGCGGCAACACCCCAAGCAAACTCAAGACGTCGTCACAACTCACGGACCAATTGTTAAGTAGTTTTCAGAGGTAATGAGCAATGAAATATTGCCACTGGCGTGCACCGATGTCTTTTTGATCAGTTCCATTTTATTGAGACGATTTTCAAAACCATTACGAAAGACTGTTTGCTACCTGTCCAGAGATTCAGCTACGAGGGGTGTAAGCACGACATTGATGGCCCCCTTCACCTCCACTATGGCTGTGGTCCTGGTCTGAGCTAAAGGGTGCTCAAGAGACCAGTCATCCGTCGTTGCATCCTCATCAGTATTCTCCATAGCTCTCTTTTCCAGGGGAGTATATGGCGTACTGGAGAAAAACAAAATATAAATTTTATTTTTTGGTACAAATAAAATCAGTGGATGCTACTGACGACACAAAGAGAAGGCTGCAGAATATTATATATACAAAACAAATATTAGTGGTTTAAATACCTGTTGTTATCACCCATGAGCTGAAGTCCTCTATCTAACAGTGAAGTGGCTGAGAGGCCGTGTTTTATCACCTGAAATAGTTTTCTCAGTATTAATATACTGGTGTATAGTGGTTGCACAAAGTACATTTTAATTACATTGAATTGACTATCCTGATAGGATAAAAAACAAAAACCTTAAAGCTTGGAACAGAGAGCTGGTCAAAGGAGGCTGAGCTTTCTTCACTTGTGGGCGTGTCAAGATCTAAGGGACGGTGTAGAGAAGATTTGGAGGTCCTCTTATTGGTGGGCTGCTTGACAGACCAATTGGACACCTTACAGAAAATAGAATGAACAGCACACATACACAACAGTTGGATCATATTCCTTTTGTATCGATAATATGACATCACTTTTGTTGCTACAAACATTGTAAACAAAACTAAACAGTCATTTAAATATGCCTGTTCATTTTACTTGCTTTGGTGAAAATGAAAGCCACGATGGAATGTTTTCACAGGGGACAGAACAGCAAAACAAGCCACAACACAATAAAGCAGGTAGTAGATGCTCAACATTAACACTCATTTAAAATAATTTATTTTCAATTAATCTTTTATTTGACTAGTTGTTTTAGAGGCAGGTTTTCAGTATTTTTATTTATTTATCTTTTGCTGCTCATCTTTAGTTTATCAGAGGGACAGCAAAGGTTAGATGTTTTGGAGGCAAAGTTAGAGAGAGCAGACTTCGATGGTTTGGACATGTCCAGAGGAGAGATAGTTAGTATTTTGGTAGAAGGATGATGAGGATGGGGCTGCCAGGCAAGAGAGCTCGAGCAGAACTAATAGAAGGTTAACAGATGTAGTGAGGAAAGACATGAGGGCGATTTGTGTGAGAGCGTAGGATGCAGAAGAAAGGCTTAACATGGAAAAGGATGACGCGCTGTGGCGACCCCTAACGAGACATGCCGAAAGGAAAAGAAGATGATTTATCCATAGCAGGGGTACTAAAGAGTCAGACCCCGGCCCTATTTGTGTCCACAATACTGGAGACTGGGCGTTCTCGTTGCATGGCCGCAAGCCACGCTTCATTTCGCATAGCTCAGTGCACAGACGAGCAGCTGATTGGTTGTGTATGTAAGGTCGAAGTGGCTGAGGGAGGCAGAACGTGCAACTCAGTTTTCAACGTGTATGTACCGGATTATAAATTCCATTCAGCTGTGCAAAAATGACAGTTTTACATGATGTTGATGAGTCAAAGTTACACGTATCGATTGTGAAGTAAGATATTTCCAGAGGTAGTATGCTTTGTCTTTCAGAATATTAACTGTGCAAATGTTGTGAACTTAACATTCATAGCATTCTTGATGTCATTTGTAAGTACTCATTTGATTGTTGTTATTATTGGTTATTCTTTCTCACACTCGAAGTGTGACACCCCAATGTATAATTCCTTCTTTATTGTAGTTCTTTGTGTTTATATCTAAAAAGAAACTAGTTCTTGTCCCCCTCTTAATATACTTGTTTTGGATTCATAACAGGGGTCATGTTTTGTTTTATTCAACTATTTATTTTAACTTGTGTAAAACTCAAACAGCCTGTGTGGAGTTTGCATGTTCTCCCCATGCCTGCGTGGTTTACTCCAGTTTCTGCCGACATCCCCAAAACATGCATGGTAGGTTAATTGAAGACTAAATTGTCCATAGGTGTGCATGTTAGTGCGAATGATTGTTTGTTTGTATGTGCCCTGCAATTGGCTGGTTACCAGATCAGGGTGTACCCTATCTCTTGCCCAGAGTCAGCTGGGATAGGGTCCAGCACGCCCGCGACCCTACTGAGGATAAGCGTTACGGAAAATGGATGGATTGATAAAAATCTAAACTATATATATATTTTTTTCAGATCATTGTTGTTTTAGGTGACAATTATATGTTTTGAATATTTTATTTTAGCACTATCGCCTGTGGCGTGACCAACCTCGATAAATGGACCTTCAACTCATCGAAAAAAATATTTGCAGACCTTGGGGATGTATATTTCAGTACCCCAGATTTATCGCAACTTTCCAGCCTCTTCTATGACCTTTTTATTAGGTGTTTGTTAAGGCTGAATGTGTACTTGGACCTGGAAGCTGAAAATAAATTCCCTGCACTGGGCCCCATAAAGTTGTCCAAATCAGAATCTTAATGCGCAGTATAATCAGGATTTTGAGGAGGCATGACACAATTATGGGTGATGAACATTTCACCTGATAGTGGGCCAGGTAGTTCTGGTAGCATGCCATCACGTGGGGTTGTCTTGTTACTGGGCCAGGTTCTGCCGTCTTTTCGGCCTCCACCGAGCTCTCGTCCTCCATGGCCAGAGCAGATACAAAGGAGGCCTGGGATATGTGGCTTGGCAGAGGCTGGGAAGGCAGTGGGGGCAGCATTGGCGGCAGAGGCAGAGGACGGGGTTCAGTAATGAGCTCCCCATTGAGGACATAAGTGAGAGGACCTTCAACACTGTGGTAGATGGAGCTCCGGCTAAGCAAGATGAAAAATATTTAAGCATAAAGTTAAGTTACAATGGTAAAACATTTTATTTATTAAGTTGCATTACTGCCAAATTGTTATCAAGATTTCAATCTAATTAACTACTAATTTAATCAACTAATTAATGTGTGCTGTCATCACAGTCTCATCACATACGTAGCAGATAACACTTTGACTTTATCAATTTAAATGAAAGGCAAGCACCCAAGTAGAAGACTGTGAAAAATGTGACAGGTGGAGCAACAGGTTGGCGGTTCTCCCTTCAGTTTCCTCTTCAGACGGTAAAATGCATGCTCTATTGGGTTAAGGTCTGGTGATCGAATTGGCCAGTCTTCCACTTTCCTTCCACCGTCGCCTTTTTCCCCCTGATGAAGTCCTTTGTTATGTTGGCAGTCTGTTTTGGGTCGTCTTGTTGCATGATGAAGTGTTTCGTGATTAGTTTGGATGCATTTTTCTGTAAATTGCCAGACAAAATGGTTTTGTAGACTACATAATTCATTCTGCTGCTACCATCCTGAGTTACATTATCAATAATGACTAGTGAGCCCATTCCAGAAGCAGCTATGCAAGCCCAGGCCACGACATTACCTCCACCATGTTTCACAGATGAGCTCGTGTGTTTTGGTTCATAAGCAGATCCTTTCTTTCTCCATACCTTGGCCTTTCTATCACTTTGGTAGAGGTTAATCTTGGTCTCATCAGTCCAGAAAACATTGCTCCAAAACTTTTGTGGCTCATCTCTGTACTTCGATGCAAAATCCAAACTGGCCTTCCGATTCTTTTTGCTGCTGAGTGGTTTGCATCTTGTGGTATGGCTTAGATATTTCTTCTCTCAAAGTCTCCTTCGAAACGTGGATTGTGATATATTCACCCCTGGCCTGTGGAGGTTGGCTAACCCTTTTGTCTGGCAATTTACAGAAAAAGGCATCCAAACTAATCGGGAGAAGCTTCATCATGCAACAAGATAATAACCCAAAACAACAAAGGACTTCATCAGGGTGAAAAAGTGGAAGGTCTGAGACTGGCCAAGTCAATCACCGGACCTTAACCCAATAGAGCATGCATTTTACCTCCTGAAGAAGACTGAAGGGAGAAACCCCCAGAAACAAACAAGAACTGAATGAGGCTGCAGTAAAGGCCTGGAAATGCATTTCAAATGAAGAATGCAACAGTCTGGTGAAGTCAATGGGTCGCAGGCTTGATGCAGTTATTGCAAGTAAACGTTATTACACCAAATATTAAATGTTATTCACTTTAAGTTCATTTAATCATTTCTGTTCCAATACCTTTGCTCACTTGAAAAGCGGGTGGCTTCAAACAAAAGGTGCTCTGTCCTGAGTTGTTTAACACACCTACATGTAAATACCATGAAATGAAAGCTGGAATTCTGAACGTTTGTCTCACATTCATCTTTTGATCTGAAACCCAAATGTCTTCACTATACAACAAAAACAAAGGAATTGACCTTGCTGTTCCAATAAATTTGGATTGAATTGGATGCAGTTTGGCGATTGAATGCAAAAGTTAATAAACGGCATATGGCTTGCAAAACGGGTGGATTTCAAATCGCTGGCAGTGTGATGTAGTTTTGTCAATTAGTATCCAAGTACCTGCCCACTTAGTGGTTGGTACCCATCAACTCCACTCAGCTGAACGTTAACACGGCATTTCCGCAACAGTCGATGAAATGGCAAACCTTGCATTCATTGTCACCAGCGATGATCATCATGGTACCGAGCATAACCTCAAAAGATTTCTCTTTTATTTTGCACCCATGTCCCCTTTCAGATCACATTCCCTTTTAGTGGGCCAGCAATCCAACACTTGGTGAATTGTGCTTCACAATCATAGCAATACATCAACGGACGCGACGTCCCATGAACACTTGGCTGGCTCGAGCTTTTCGGTAGGTTCAGTTCCAATGAATGGGAGCGGAGGACCTGTCTAACCTCAAAATGTCCCTCACTTTTAATTTTGAACAACATCCCCTTTCAGCTCACGTTCCCTATTAGCGGGCCAACAATCCAATGCTTGGTGAATTGTGCTTCACAACGACTGCAACGAGGGACTGGTTTCCCGCTGGCCACTGTGGGCACTCGTCACGGGCTGCCAGAGTCGCGCGACTAGAATGGTAAGTAGAACTGAGAAGAAAAAACAAAACATTGGAACCTGCCAGGGTGAATTGACGCACGAGCCGTGGCCTACAGCACATAATCGCCGGATGCGAGCAAGCAGACGACCAGCTGAAGGGGACTGAAGTGGGAGGAGCATATCAATGTGGTGCAAATTAAGCAGAGGTATGTTCAACATGTATAAATAACCCTGCGATCAAACTCTTGCGAAGGGCCCGAGTCTGAACGTTGCATAAATGCTCGGCCGCCCCAACCTTCCTTGCAAAGCAGACGTCATGATATGGACCAATCAGAGGCAAGCTGTTTTCCATATCTAAATTGGGGAAGACGAGCGATCCAATCCGCACAAAGCTCATTGGCAAGTCTTGTAATAATGAGAAATCCGATCATCTCAAATGCCAGACGGAAAAGACCAATTAGCTTGAAAAAGGATATTTTGGGTATTTGCAACTAAAAATATCATGCAAACAAGATAAAAAGGACAACAAAGGTTACAAAAATTAAATTAAAAAAATATTATTGAAGGGGACCTTGAAATATGTAATTTTAAGTGTCATCAATTCACATAAATTGCATTATTACCTCATTTCCCTGACAGCCTGTCACATCGATTTTGTCTGTACAATTAGCATCAATTAGCAATACAGCCATAACATTAAATTCCCCTGTGAACCTTTTTATTTATTTCTAATATTTTATGCTTTTTCACAACCAACATTGTCCCAGGTTATCGCGCTACTCTTTAAACTGCATACACTCCTTGAAGTCTCGGCGCCCTTTACACAATGGTCATTGCACCGGACTATTGCAATATTAGTCATTCGAACTGCTCTAAGTGCTACGGGACTGCATCTTTTGCACAATTGTCAAAATAAAAAATTAAAAATGTACCGGCATTACCAGATAACTATTAACCCTTTATTGCTCAGTGACTGTTTTTTGTCAATGTCTTTATGTCTCAAAACTGTTCTCTGTCAATTGACTGTCTGTTGTCGTACAAGAGCGGCTCCAACTACCGGAGACAAATTCCTTGTGTGTTTTTTGGACATACTTGGCAAATAAAAATGATTCTGATTCTGATTACACAGACTGCTGCAACAGCAGAAACATTGCATGGTGTTGAATTGGTTATACTTACGATTACTGTACACTGATCAAAAAATTAATAACTTTGTTTACACTGGAGGTAATAGAAAATGACAACATGTTTGGAAAAGAAAAGTGATATCCAATTTTCACGGCCAACATGCAGTTCATGTTGTGGCAGCTAATGGGTCATACATATTTACGCTCCAATCCGACATCCCTTCTCTCCGGCTTGATCGACTCAAAGTAATGAATAACAGCTGTTAAGCAATGGACGGTTCAAAGTCTGCACTAAAAGGGGATTAAAACATAAAAGTGTCATTATCATGATTACAAAATAGACCAGCCAAAAATGTATGTATGCTGTGAATTGTGTATTCAATATATTTAACAAGTATTATTCTCATGCAGACGGCACGGTGAGGACTGGTTAGCACATCTGCCTCACAGTTCTGAGTACCGGGATTCAAATCCCGGCCTCGCCTGTCTGGAGTTTGCATGTTCTCTCTGTGCCTCTGTGGCTTTTCTCCGGGCACTCCGGTTTCCTCCCACATCCCAAAAACATGCGTGGTAGGTAGATTGAAGACTCTAAAATTTAGAGTCTAAATTGACCGTAGGTGTGAATGTGAGTAGCAATGGTTGTTTGTTTATGTGCCCTGCGATTGGCTGGCGACCAGTGTGTACCCCGCCTCTCGCCACAAGATAGCTGGGATAGGATCCAGCATGCCCGTGACCCTTGTGAGGATAAGCGGTCCATAAAATGGATGGATGGATTATTGTCGTGCAAGTAAGGATTGCTTGCCGTTATGCAATGTTTTCCAATTTGAAGGTACTCAAACTGTGAGTTTATAAACTATAAAATCTGGGAATGTTTTTTTACAGTCAAATGAAATTTAATAATTCAACTGCTCTGACAGGTGAAAATCTTTTTCATGTTACAATGTGCTGTTTAGACACACTCAATATCCTGGCTCAACACTTAACCTTACTTTAAGTCTTTCCCTCTGTTCTAATGTCCTAATTGTCTAGGCTTCCTGAAAAGCACCACTGAAGCAAGTAGTCGAGTAGCTTGCATTACTTTTAATTATAGGATCGAGCTGACCTGTAGTTGTCCATGTAATAAGGAGGCTGTGGTGGTTGCTGCATCTGTTGCCTTCTCCTCTTTTTCCGCCCCGGGTACGTCCCTGGACCCTCATCAGCACTGCTGATCGGTTCAAACTCTTCAGCGGCAGAGAAGTAGGCTTCGCTGTCAGCAACCGACATGCTGGAGTCTGCGGATCGGTACTGATGGAAGGTGTTGGAGTCAGCTGAGGGTGTAAAGGGGAAGGAGCCATAGCTTCGACGTTGACGTGGTGAATCCAGGACGTTCTCGTCACTGCGGGAAACATCAACGCTGAACTGGACACCTCCAGGCAACACTGGGGGAGGCCTGTCATTGAAAACAGCAGCTGACAAGCTCTTGGTGCTGCCTAATCGACTAGAGTGTACTGAGGACTGGCGCTTGATGGGAGAGCAAAGGGGTGAGCGCACGGAGGTGCGTTCCTGGGAGTTGTTGGGTGAAATGGGTGAGCCCTCCGGAATATCACTGAAAGTACTGTAAGAGTCACAGGCACAAGTGGCACATTTAAAGAAAACCAAAATAAATGTGTAAATCTGGAAATCACACTGCAGTGCTAAAATTGATCAAATATTATACCTTCTTTAAACACATATCACAATCAAAAGCATTCTCCATGCTACTCACTCAACAGGACCTTTGCCATTCACAAGAAACATGCGTTGTTCAACGCTTGGCGAGGGGGTTTCCCTTTCTCCAGCCAGCAGGGGCAAGGCCGCACTGCAGGAACTATTCTCCTCAGAGGAGGAGGCAGAGCTGTGAGACCGTTGGGGTACCTGGAGACTAAGGTGCTGCTGACCACGCCTCTCAGGCACTTCAGGAGGGAGACAGGGTGAGTGTGTATCCGTTTTCAGCCCAACAACCCTTCCTGAAAAAAAAAAAAAAACATTGATTTGCACGTAACTAGAAAACAAGGCCTATTACACATAGTGCTGATAAAAGGTTTCCAGTATTTCTGAACGTATGGGAGCAGACATGAGTCTTCACGTATCACATTTAATGTTATCAATTCCTACCATCCACTTTGGGTGTTTCCTTGGTCATAATCCACTCTCCAGGCTGAAGCAAAGACTGCCCATAGCACATATCTGACTCAGTGCTAGAGGAAGAGAATGCAGATGAGGAGGAGGGTGTCATCTCTTCCAATTTGAAGAAGTCCAAACCCATATTGGTTCCTCCAAAAAACCTGCAGCCTCCAAGGCAGCCACAGCGATTCCTGCTGCGCTTGTTTCGAATACCAGCTTCTTCGGGCCACAGGAACCAGAGTCTTGAAAGAAGGATGAAGAAAACACATCAACTGCTAATCCATCTCAAAATAACAATAGTAATTCTGCAATGTTGAAAGGCTGCACTTGGCAGGCAAGCAGCAAATGACAGATTGTGTTTATGTACCTTTTGGTCTGTGTGTCATGTAGTTCCAGAAATTGCCTCTGGACTTCACATTTGGCTGAGTGGTCAGCGGCCAGGGCAATGTCTGCGGTGATGAGGTTCAGGTTGACTGAACCTGCCTCCAGCCAGACAGAGCGTCTCATCACTAGGGGCTGGCAGAGACTGAGTGGCTGACCTGGACCTTGCCCCTGCCCAGCTGGCAGCAGCCTGGTCGTCTCACTGTGCTGCTGTTGCTGCTCGATGTACTGTTGGATGTTTAGGTCTTGCACCACAGCGCTGATGCCCTCTCCCACTGCCTGGTTATGTAGGTTGCAGTTGGCCACACGTAAAATACCCGTCTGGGAAAAAGTAGGATATTTTACAATGACAGATGTTTGTAGTGGGTGGGTTATAAAAAAATATTGGGACACTACAACTTCTTCAAAATATAGTTTTTTCTTTCTATGCAAAGTAAATGGACAACTAACTTTAAAAATGTGTGACAGTGGAGAGCGCTCTGTGGTATATTTCAAATTTAATAGAATAATAAGTGAGTGGCTAAATACTTTGATGTTAGCAGCGCAGCCATGTTCAACAATAAACAGGTCCACTCCGTCCATGGCCAGTCGCGTCATGGTGTACTTGATCTCCTCCGAAGTTCGACAGTGACCCGGCAAGCAAGTTAGCTAAAACACAACAATATAATTTATGGTTTACAGTGGTTGTGGCAAAGGACATACTAACTTTAAGGGTGAACACGCACAAGGAACAAGATAATTTGTTTGGGTGTATTACTATCATTGTTAAGCAGAATTCATCAAGCGTTGGATTATACGCCCACTACTCACAGGTCACAACCTCACAGAGGAGGGGATATGTCAAGTGGGTGAAGTAAAAGACAGGAGGATATTTTGTAGAGCTAAGAACGAGTGAGTGGTGTTTTGGATTCACTCACAAGTCCGCTTGAACAAAACAAATCCCGAATCATATATTGCGCAATCGATTCAAAACAAATCAAAGAATAACACAGCGCGTATTTTATACTGACGAGCGGCAATGCTGTGAAGCGACATAACTTCCTTTGTTTAAGTCCTCCGCCATCTTGACAAAGCACGCATGTGCATATGTGCAGTTGTACAGTTAGTAACTGAAGTCGATCTCTCCCCCGAGATGATAATCTCCGTAGAACGAGACATTCAATGGCCGTGTCAGAGGAGCTGCATGAACGTTCTTGGCAGACTGCGACTGCGGCAGATAAATTGGATGGTTATGTACGACTCATTCAACACATCGTGGCAGATTGACGAGAGCTAGCCAGCTACTGCTAACTAGCAGCTAAGATAACTCGCTGGCTTAGTAGAAGCAGATGTTCCCAGCCAGCCAGAATGAATTTTACGGGACAGAGACCGGCACGAAACAGACCACGGCCACAATGCGGCAAGGGACCCTGGTTAAAGTAAGCCATTTTAAACTAAAAAGAAGTGTTTTAGCTATTTCCGGAGGGAAAAGCGGTTGCTAAAACTCACTGGACAAAAAGTGTCAGCTTTCTTTTCTGTTATTGTGAAAAAAAAATCTTATGGCCCAAAACAAACTGCGACCAGGACTTAACCAGGGAGCTATAGATAGTTTTCAAATGATCAAATTGGATTTTTCAATTTGACCAACGAATGTTTTTATTTCGGAATAGTACAAGGAGGAACAATTCTATTGTGATT
Source organism: Phycodurus eques (assembly GCF_024500275.1). NCBI lineage: Eukaryota > Metazoa > Chordata > Actinopteri > Syngnathiformes > Syngnathidae > Phycodurus > Phycodurus eques. The sequence continues at coordinate 20,842,457 of NC_084538.1, read as the reverse complement.
TGCTAGTCATTCATTAGTTATTTCCCACCATAACTTGCTAATAATTTTTTTTTTTAAATCAGACATTGTGATTTTCTGGATTTTTTTCTCATGCTGTCTCTTGTAAGTGAGGTATACCTATGATAAAATTTACATGCCTCTCTCATCTTTTTAAGTGGAAGAACTTGCGCAATTGGTGGCTGACTAATTACTTTTTTGCCCCACTTTATTTTGAAAACGGGTTCATTCAATCACTGCAACATAAATGGCTCACGACATTCATCTCTCACACACATTTTGGCAACAGTGACGGCAGTTACATTCAACATTATAAATATAGTTACGTATCATTGTAAAACACAACACATGTATGCTGTATTTGCACGGCTTGTGGCAGCGGCCAAGGCAGCTCGCTGGCTGGCTCTCTCCCGGAAACGCACTTCCAGCAGTGTGAAAGCGTATTTTACAACGCCATCCTCCACAAAATGGGCCCAAACACAGCAGAATTCTGACTCAAAAATACATAGGAATTTCTACAAAAATAAATAGAAGCCATTAACAGTATTCCTCAACTCCTCTGAGTTTGGCAGGTGATGAAAAGTTTAAGCTTTGCACATGACGCACCAGTGTTGTCGCTCAGTAATTTTTGCTGAGATGAGTGGGCATGTAGCAACCAGGAAGTGGGCGGGTACTTAAATAATGAGTTAACGTTTTATGTCACGAATACACTGGAATCTGAGCCGCTCATTTTGCAAGCCAGTCAAAGTGGTGTGAAAAGTGTTTTTGCTTGCCCATGGCAAACTTGAGCTTGCCCTTTTCGGTCAAGTGCACCTAAATGTTTGCTAAATCTCATGGTTCGGTTTTATCACAGTGTTAATCTCACAGCACGACAATTATTGCGGTATTGTTGGAAAGCTCACGGTATTGCAGGTAGGTTGACAGGACAGGTAGAACAAAGAGGTGAAAGCACGAATAAAAAACGCGCGTTTCCCCACAGGTTTTGGTGAAAAAGACATCTTCACATTATATATTATCGTGCACTTCTACCCCTGTCCATCCAATGTTTACATTAATATACAGTAACTCCAAAATGCCTCCTGATTTCTTTTCTTTTTTTTTTGCATGTTTGTCACAGTTAAATGTTTTCAATCAAACAAAATTTTAATGAGTCAAAGACAATAAGTAAACGCAAAATGCAGTTTTTAAATGGTTTCCTTATCAAGGGAGAAAAAAAAAATCAAACCTACAGGGCCCTGTGTGAAAAGTGTTTGCGTTTGTTTACTTGTGTTGACTTTGACATAACTGTGGTTTATCATACCTGAGTTCAGGTTCTTTAGCCACACCCAGGCCTGATACTGCCACAACTGTTCTCAATCAAGAAATCATTTAAATAGGACCTGCCTGACAAAGTGAAGTCGACCAAAAGATCCTTAAAAGCTAGACATCATAATGAGATCTAAAGAAATTCAGGAACAAATGAGAAAGAAAGCAATTGAGATCTATCCGTGTGGAAAAGGTTATAAAGCCATTTCTAAAGCTTTGGGACTCCAGCCACAGAACCACAGTGAGACCCATTATCCACAAATTGCAAAACCATAGAACAATGGTGAACCTTCCAAGGAGTGGACAGCCCGCCCAAAATTACCCAAAGAGTACAGCGATGACTCATCCAAGAGGTCACAAACGACCCCACAACAACATTCAAAGAACTGCAGGCGTCACTTGCATCTGTTAAAGTCAGTGTTCCAAAATACAGTGATCCAAAACACATCAGCTTGTACAACACTGATCAGCTGAAGAACAACAAAATGAAGACTTTGGAGTGGCCTAGTCAAAGTTCTGACCTGAATCCTATTAAGATGCGTGACATGACCTTAAAAAGGCAGTTCATGCTTGAAAACCCTCCAATGTGGCTGAACTACAACAATTCTGCAAAGATGAGTGGGCCACAATTCCTCCACAGCGCAGTAAGAGACGCATTGCAAGTTATCGCCAACGCTTGACTGCAGTTGTTGCTACTAAGGTTGGCCCAACCAGTTATTAGGTTTAGGGGCCAATCACTTTTTCACACAGGGCCATATAGGTTTGGACTTTTTTTCTCCCTTAATAATTAAAAAAAAAACATTTAAAAACTGCATTTTGTGTTTACTTGTGTTGTCTTTGACTAATATTTAAATTTGTTTGATGACGAGGAAACGATGGGGGTCGCCACAGCGTGTCATCCTTTTCCATGTAAGCCTATCTCCTGCATCCTCCTCTCTAACACCAACTTCCCTCATGTCTTCCCTCACTACATCCATCAACCTTCTCTTTGGTCTTCCTCTTATTCTCTTGCCTGGCAGCTCCATCCTCATCATCCATCTACAATATACTCACTCTCTCTCCTCTGGACGTGTCCAAACCATCGAAGTCTCCTCTCCCTAACTTTGTCTCCAAAACATCGAACCTTGGCTGTCCCTCGATGAGCTTATTTCAAATTTTATCCAACCTGGTCACTCCTAGAGCAAACCTCAACATCTTAATTTCCGTCACCTCCAGCTCTGCTTCCTGTTGTCTCTTCAGTGTCTCTAATCCGTACATTATGGCTGGCCTCACCACTGTCTTATAAACTTTGCCCTTCATCCTTGCAGAGATTCTTCTGTCACATAACACACCTGACACCTTCCTCCACCCTTTCCAACCTGCTTGGACCCATTTCTTCACTTCCTGACCACACTCACCATTGCTCTGGACTTTTGACCCCAAATATTTAAAGTCCTCCACCCTTGCGATCGCTTCTCCCTGTAGCCTCACTCATGCACATATATTCTGTTTTACTTCGGCTAATCTTCATTCCTCTCGTTTCCAGTGCACGCCTCCATCTTTCTAACTTCCTCCACCTGCTCCCTGCTTTCACTGCAGATCACAATGTCTGCAAACATTCCAGTCTAACTTCATCTGTCAGCCTATCCATTACCACTGCAAACAGGAAGGGGCTCAGGGCTGTTCCCTGATGCAGTCCCACCTCCACCTTAAACTCCTCTGTCACACGTACAGCACACCTCACCACTGTTCTGCTGCCCTCATACATGTCCTGTATTATTCTAACATACTTCTCTGCCACTCCAGACTTCCGCATGCCGTACCACAGTTCCTCTCTGCGTACTCTGTTGTAGGCTTTCTCTAGATCCACAAAGACACTGTGTAGCTCCTTCTGACCTTCTCTGTAATATTCCATCAACATCCTCAAGCCAAATAATGCATCTGTGGTACTCTTTCTAGGCATGAAACCATACTGTTGAGGAAATGACGAGGAAACACAAGTGTGACAAACATGCAAAAAAATTAGAAATCAGGAATGGTGGGGGAAAATACTTTTTCACACCACTGTAGATGTAAAAAACAAGGGCACAGACTAATTTTGACCTATGTTATGTATAAAGCAGAAGAATCTTTATTTTATTCTGTTGGCATGAGACCTTTAAAAAAAAATTACATCTGCACAAAAAGTATCATCCATATGACACAACTAGCTAATGTATAGAGTAAAGCTGGACAGGTGGAGAAGAAGGACTGAGAAAAAAAAAAAAAAACACTAAATAGTCCACATATTTTATGGAAAGCAAAATACCTTAGCGTCACAGATGCGCCGATCAACGCCGTGCTGGCAGATGATCGAGGGCTTTGGATGTTCGAGCTGGAACTCACGGGACATCACATGGAAAACGAAATACTCCCCCCACTCTATCAGACTGGCCACCTAAAAAAACAGAAAATGACAGATCACAATTACAAATTACATAAAATATTAACTCCAAGAACAAGTTTATTTTTTTAAGAGTTTGAACTGAAATTATATGTAACCCTTTTATAACACACAAGACATCAGTCCACCATAGAAGAACTGGGTGGTGTTTTCTACTGCTGTGTGCTAATCTGCTCGTTACACACTTCAGTAACAATTCAAAATAAAATCTGATTTAAATCATTATCTGTAAAGTCGAGAATGGTTTTCAGGGCTGGAAGTTAACTTTTCAGGCTCGTGCCCTAAAATGTTTGCTTGCCCGTGGCAAACTTGAGCTTGCCCTTTTCAGTCAAGTGCACCTAAATGTTTGATATAGCTCAAGCTTTGGTTTTATCACGGTATTAATCTTACAGCACGATAATTATTGCGGTATTGTGGGAAAGCTCACGGTATTGCAGGTAGCTTGACAGACCAGGTAGGACAAAGAGGTGAAAGCAGGAATACCGAAAAACCTCTCTTTTTCTTGCTCGCCGAGTCCTTCTCAATAGGCTTCAGTAGTTTCTGTGCGTTTCCCCACAGGTGAAAAAGACATCTTCACATCATATATTACTGGGCAATTCTATCCTCGTCCATCCAATGTTTACATTGATATACAGTACCCCGAAAACGCGAAAACTGTCCATTGAGATATTGTCTGTTCACTAATTTAACAGATTTTTTTTGTCATAACATTAAAAATTGCTGCTATTCTAACTTACATTAAAAATAACTGCCAACTAACACTGATTTTTTTTTGCTTGAGTCCAAATATTCAAGTCAATTCAGAAAGGCAGTACCACTCTTAAAGACAACACAGGTTAAACAGCCAAGTAACAAATAAAATAACCATGGGAATCATACACATTTTCTTTTCCTCCGCTTAGTGGAAAAAAAAAATATATATATTTTTTTCTGAAAAGCCTCTGTGATATGTTTCTATTTCAAATGTACTGTAGAAATTATATTTTAAGAGAGGGAAGTATGTAAGATGATTTATTTTTGCAGTGATATGGAGTGGACCCCGGGTACTCCGGTTTAATTAAAAACTCTAATTTGCACGTAGGTGTGAATGTGAGTGTGAATGGTTGTTTGTTTATATGTCCCCTGCGATTGGCTCGCGACCAGTTCAGGGTGTACCCCGCCTCTCACCCAGAGTCAGCTGGGATAGGCTCCAGCATGCCTGCGACCCTAGTGAGGATAAGCGGAACGGAAGATGGATGGATGGATGCAGTGCCCCCATTTTATTATTTCATTTTTTTAAACTAATGGAATGTAATCACAGAGGTATATATTTTAATGGGAGTTAGAATAATTTTTCCCTTACCCTTTCGGCGCACTAGTACATCACTAAAGAGTGATACTGTTATAATATGCTAATATACTCGGCGGAGGAGAAGGTGCGGCTGCGGCGGCGATATATGGCGATCTGAGTCACGGGGTTTCCCGGTGGCGGCACGACCCCAGAGCCGTTTTTACTTTCCTTTTTTTTTTTCCTTTTTTTACTTTCCTTTTCCTTTCCGTAACAATAGCGACCGTGGAACAGTGTCTGCGAGAACAAATGGACCTAGATGACCAGATGATGCGTTTAATTATGCTGCAAAATCGATCAAGGCGGCGGCGCCATAGGTGGTATGTGGAACCGAGAGGAACGCTGAGTACGTCATCACAGCATGTGACCTAAACGGACCAATCACGAGAGAAGATGTCCGTAGCATTCTACGCGCAGCCAAATTTTTTGCCGTGTGCGTGTCAAGCTACGTAGTGGGGCCATGCGGTTCAATGCGTTGGTCACGTGATGCAACGCGGGCGCTGTCGGCCGCGCAAGCGCGGGAGTATAAAGAGGTCTTAACGCACTCCTTTCAAGTCGGCGGTCATGCAGGCCTGTCAGCCAATCAGTGTATTTCTTTAGGCGTACACACATGGTCACATGGGTTACGCGTCCAATCGGGTTAGTTTACACTCAAATGAGGAAGAGAACCGCTCTAGCTGCCTGGCTAAGAGGCTTGGCTTGGTATAGATGGCACAAAACTACATTTTAAGCACAATGGCTCATTATTTTATGCTGAGACAAGGCCAGGGCGATAGAGGCACTAATTTTGCGATATTGTGAATATTGTATGTTTTGCTAGCTTGCCCGTGACTATTTCTGACTTGCCCCACGGGGGTCAATCGGTAAACTTCGAGCCCTGGTTTTATGATGGCGACAGTTTGGAATGTGATATGAATTATTCCAAAACCACCACCTTCACAAAACGGATTATGGTCCAACTTCGAGGTACCACTGTATTTAACAATATTGCCATTTGATTTTCTAGGCAAGGCAACACAAGCCAGCTTTATTTTTATAGCGTACTTCAAACACAATGTACCTTAATGTGGTTAAGATGATTAAAAATACAACAGCATTTAAAAACAAAGCACAATTAAAAAAAAAGTACAGAGAGACAGTTAATTTATAATAGAACATACAGTGCAAATAAAAGATAAATAAACTCATTTTAAAGTGCTTTAATTGAGCTCAATATAAGCATGAGAAAAAAAACATTTTTAACATGGATTTTAAAACACTCACACTTGAACAGAACATCTCCAGAACATCATATAAGAACACATACACACCTGTGGAACAGTCACTCTGCCAGTGAGACCCCCTGCCTGCATATCGATGAGCCAGGCGTATTCAAGGGTGTCACTTCCTACTGGCAGCCCCTGTGCAGAGAACATGGCATGCGCCCTCATCTGCAGGCCCGACAGGCTAAGGTGGCCATCCCTCAACACCCCGTCCACTATGGGACGCTGTGACGCAAGGAAGAAAAAAAAAAGACAAATAGTAATTTTCATCGATACAAGGTTAATCATATACAGAACATTATGTTTAAAATGACATTCATCTGTGATTTCCTAATAGTGAACCCTTAGTAACAGTGAAGACCTGCAACAAATGCCACAAAATGGAGGCAAAGCACTACTTTTGTTCCTCAACCCACTTCAACATAGTTCCTTGGCACCAAGATGCCACAAAATGGCGACAAAGCAATTGTTCAAAAGTCCACATTGTTGGTCCAATCTCAGCAAAAAAATTTGTATTGGATTGGACTGGATCTAAAATCTCATATTTTACCAGTTTTATATAAGCAGTCCATTCCATGCCAGGGTTAGCATTGTTCATTCACCACCTCGCCAATGGCTAATTGAAACAGGATGTGGCGAACCAAATATTGCCATCGTTCGCCATGCTCCCAAGTAAAAATTGCCTGCGTCAAAAGCCCTTTCTGATAAAAGTTAAACGTGAGCACGCTCATTCTACCGTGTGTGAACGGTTTTAGTGGTTTAGTTTTTTCCATTTCGTGAAATGCGACAATCGGCCATCCAGCCACTGCGGGCCAAGCAGTCAGGCTCACGGGTGTTCCCAGCTGCGGGGAGCAGCGCATCGGGTAAGACAACACTCGATGCCGCTTGGCATGGTACCGTAATTTCTCATGTACAATGCGCACCCATGTATAATACGCAACCCCAAAGTTGACCTCAAAATTCTGGAAAACCCTTCTACCGATATAAAATTATTTTTTACAATGCATGATTTTGCTTCTATTCATATGATCAATCATGAAGTATTATCGGTATTTAAGTAGGTATTAAGTAATAAGTATGTTGTTAGCTTTTTCAAATAATTATTCTGAAGTTAATTTTATTTGAACATTTAATACTTTATTTTTATTTACTTGCTCTTATTTTGAAATTCACAGCCCTACTTTTATTTAGTAAATGATAACACACAAACAGTTGAGCTCATATGTTTGATTACCTGGGGAGAATTTGTAAGATGGGTACCATTCTTTAAAGAAAACATGAAGGGCCAGGCGAAACACAGTTTTATTTTAATGGGATTCAAATTAAACTGTCAAGCATTTCAGAAAAGCATTATTATCAAACAAATCATAACCATACAGAAATTAACGATCGTTGTTGTTGTTCAGTCATCAGTCGTATTTAAAAAATAAATAAATAAATATTTCAAAAATTCTGCCAGGGTATGTAAACTTATGAGCACAACTGTACATATTATGCAGTCATACCCCTGTCATATTGGAATGAAAGTGTAGGCTACACCTTTTTCATAGCTTCTAGGTGGCGCTGGCATATTAGAATGAAAATGTACACCTTTCTCATAACCACTCGGTGGTGGTGGCATATTGAAATGAATGTGTACCGTTTTTTCATAACCTCAAGATGGCGGGATACATTTATAAAATGGAAACTTTTTTTTCTTTTCCCCCAATACCTATGTATAATGCGCGATTTATGACTTTTTGGGGGCGGTACGCATTATACACGAGAAATTACAGTAGTTTTAATTGGGCCGATTTTGTTGAAGCTTTTCGGCTTCCCTTGTCACCACATGAACATGTGATGTTGTGGCTAACTATACACAAGTGTGGCAAGGAGATTTTTATACCGTTTAGCCACATTAGCTGAGAGGTGTCATGACCCAGGGCCAACCCTGCATGCTCTGCTCCAGCACTTCTATCGAGCAGTGCGCGGACGGCATGCAGAGCCCACGTGATCGCAACAATAAGTTGCTCAGGTGCTAGCATAGTACAACCCCAATTCCAATGAAGATGGGACGTTGTGTTAAACATAAATAAAGACAGAATACAATGATTTGCAAATCATGTTCAACCTATATTTAATTGAATACACAACAAAGACAAGATATTTAATGTTAAAACTGATAAACTTCATTGTTTTTAGCAAATAATCATTAACCTTTATGGCTCCGACACGTTCCAAAAAAGCTGGGACAGGGTCATGTTTACCACTGTATTTTTCTTTTGTTTTAACAACATTCAATAAATGTTTAGGAAATGAGAACACCAATTGTTGAAGCTTTGTAGATGGAATTCTTTCCCATTCTTGCTTGATGTACAGCTTTACCTGTTCAACAGTCCGGGGTCTCCGTTGTCGTATTTTATGCTTCATAATGCGCCACACGTTTTCAATGAGACAGGTCTGGACTGCAGGCAGGCCAGTCTAGTACCCGCACTCTTTACTACGAAGCCACGCTGTTGTAACACGTGCAGAATGTGGGTTGGCATTGTCTTGCTGAAATAAGCAGCGGCGTCCATGAAAAAGACGTGGCTTGGATGGCAGCATATGTTTCTCCAAAACCTGTATGTACCTTTCAGCATTTATGGTGCCTTCACAGCTGTGTAAGTTACCCATGCCATTGGCACTAACACAGTCCCATACCATCACAGATGCTGGCTTTTGAACTTTGCGTCTATAACAGCCCGGATGGTTCTTTTCCTCTTTGGCCCGGAGGGCACGACACCCACAATTTACAAAAACAATTTGAAATGAGAATTCGTCGGACCACAGAACACTTTTCCACTTTGCATCAGTCCATCTTAGATGAGCTCGGGCCCAGAGAAGCCGGCGGCGTTTCTGGGTGTTGTTGATAAATGGCTTTTGCTTTGCATAGTAGAGTTTCAAGTTGCACTTACGGATGTAGGGCCAAACTGTATTTACTGATATTGGTTTTCTGAAGTGTTCCTGAGCCCATGTGGTGATATCGTTTACACAATGATGTCGCTTTTTGATACAGTGCCGTCTGAGGGATCGAAGGTCATGGGCATTCAATGTTGGTTTTCGGCCTTGCCGCTTACATGCAGTGATTTCTCCAGATTCTCTGAACGTTTTGATGATATTATGGACCGTAGATGATGAAATCCCTAAATTCATTGCAATTGTATGTTGAGGAACATTGTCCTTAAACTGTTCGACTATTTTCTCACGCACTTGTTCACAAAGAGGTGAACCTCGCTCCATCTTTGCTTGTGAATGACTGAGCAATTCATGGAAGCTCCTTTTATACCCAATCATGGAACCCACCTGTTCCCAATTAGCCTGTTCACCTGTGGGATGTTCCACGGGCATTCCTCAACTTTCTCAGTCTTTTTTGCCACCTGTCCCAGCTTTTTTGGAACATGTTGCAGCCATAAAATTCCAAGTTAATGATTATTTGCTAAAAACAATAAAGTTTAACAGTTTGAACATTAAATATATTGTCTTTGTACTGTGTTCAATTAAATATTGGTTGAACATGATTTGCAAATCATTGTATTCTGTTTTTATTTCTGTTTAACACAACGTCCAAATTTCATTTGAATTGGGGTTGTAGTAAGGAGTAAGAGTGAATGCTGCTTGCTTAGTTTATTGAAACTCCAGTTGAAGTTCACTGGAAAACAAAACTCACATAACAAAAAAATTCAACCTGTTAAATGTTCAAATATTTCTTTGTATTTGTTCACAAAACTCGCTAGCTCAAAGCTAAAACACAATGAATAAAAGACACCATTGATGAACTAAGGACAAATTTAGCATCAAACTGAATTGAACTCGCGACACTGACAGTATATCTCAAAATAATGAATATTGGCACACAAACGCTGTATAAACACATACAAATAGGCATTATAACAATACTCTGGCATATACAGTGCCACCAGAAAGTATTCACACCCGTTCACCTTTTCCACATTTTGCTATGTTACAGACTTATTCTAAAGCTGAATTGAGTATCGTTTTCTTTTTTTTTTTTAAATCTATATAACATATCCCAAAATGACAAAGTAAAAACATATTTTCAGACAGCTGTGCAAATTTATTGAAAATGTAAACATTTAAACATAATAGGTACAGAAGTATTCACAACCTTAATATTTTGTTGAAGCACCTTTGGCAGAAATCACAGCCTCAAGTCTTGACGAGCTTGGCACACCTGTTTTGGGGCATTTCTCTTCTCTGCAGATCCTCTCAAGGTCAGTCAGGTTGGATAAAGAGCTTCGGTGGACACCCATTGTTAGGTCTTTCCAGAGATGTTCGATTGGATTCAAGTCCGGGCTCTGGCTGGGCCACTTAAGAACATCCCACAGGTTGCTCCTGAAGCCACTTTTTATCTTGGCTGTGAGCTTTGGGTCATTGTCGTGTTGGAAGGTGAATTGATGCCCGAGTCTGAATTCCAGAGCACTCTGGAGCAAGTTCTCGAACAATTTCTCTATATTTGGCAGCTGTCATCTTACCCTCTATCCGGACTTTCTGACTTGTCACCCAGTTCCTGCAGCAGAAAAACATCCCCACAGCATGATGCTGCCACCACCATGCTTCAGGGTGGGGATGGTGTTAGCCAGGTGATGCCTCTTCTTCTCCAGACATGACGCTTGCAATTCAGGCCAAAAGGTTTTATTTTGGTTGCATAAGACCAGAGAATTTTGTTTCTGCAGGTCTGAGAGACGTTTCCTTTTGGCAAACTCCAAGCGGGCTGCCATGTGCCTTTTCGTGAGAAGTGGTTTCTGTCTGGCCAATCGATCATAAAGGCCTGATTGGTGGAGTGCTTTAGCAAGATTTGACCTTCTGGATGGTTCTCCTATCTCAGCAAGGGAACACTGGAGTTGACCTCAAAATTCTGAAAAACCCTTCAACATAATACATGATTTTGCTTCTACCCATATGATCAAAACATTAAGCATTATCTGTATTTTGTTAGGTTTTTCAAAGAATTATACTTAAGTTGTTTTCTCCGGGGACTCCGGTTTCGTCCCACATCCCAAAACCATGCACGGTAGGTTAATTGAAGACCCTAACTTGCCCGTAGGTGTGAATCAGAATCAGAATCATCTTTATTTGCCAAGTATGTCCAAAACACACAAGGAATTTGTCTCCGGTAGTTGGAGCCGCTCTAGTTCAACAGACAGTCAATTTACAGAACACTTTGGAGACATAAAGACATTGACAAAAAACAATTGTGCAAAAAGATGCAGAGTCCTCTAGCACTTAGAGCAGTTCGAATGACTAATATTGCAATAGTCCGGAGCAATGACCATTGTGCAAAGGGCGCTGAGACTTCAAGGAGTGTATGCGGTTTAAAGTGACGAGTAGTGCGGTAACCTGGGAGAATGTTGGTTGTGCAAAAGTTACAGATACTCCTCAATCAGTGTGCAAATGGAGCAGATGCTACTCTGGCATGAGTGGCCAGAATATGCAAATAGTGCAGCATGGCGAGACAACTACAGTGAGTGCACGAGTAATACATAATTGGCCCCACAGAAATGTGACAACGAACTCAAGTCAAAAAATTGCCAGCTTGTTGTAATGGAATTATAGGTTAGCTGTTTAAGAAGTTGATCGCAAGAGGGAAGAAGCTGTTGGAATGTCTACTAGTTCTAGTTTGCATCGATCGGTAGCGCCTCCCTGAGGGAAGGAGCTGGAAGAGCTGGTGACCGGGGTGCGCAGGGTCAGAGAGGACTTTGCACACCCTTGTCTTAGTTCTGGCAGCGTGCAAGTCTTCAATGGTAGGTAGGGGGGTACTGACAATCCTTTCAGCAGTTTTGATTAGTCCGTTGCAGTCAGAGTTTGTCCTTTTTTGTAGCAGCACCAAACCAGACTGTGATGGAAGAACACACGACTGATTCGATGACCGCTGTGTAGAACTGTCTCAGCAGCTCCGGTGGCAGGCCGTGCTTTCTCAGAAGCCGCAGGAAGTACATCCTCTGCTGGGCCTTTTTGAGGACGGAGTTGATGTTGGTCGCCCACTTCAGGTCCTGAGAGATTGTAATTCCCAGGAACTTGAAGGTCTCGACGGTTGACACAAGGCAGCTGGACAACGTGAGGGGCAGCTGTGGCGAAGGATGCCTCCTGAAGTCCACGATCATCTCTACAGTCTTGAGCGTGTTCAGCTCCAGGTTGTGTCGGCCGCACCACAGCTCCAGCCGCTCCGCTTCCTGTCGATATGCATACTCGTCACCGTCCTTGATGAGGGCGATGATAGTGGTGTCATCTGCAAACTTCAGGAGTTTGACAGTCGGGTTCGCTGAGGTGCAGTCGTTCGTGTAGAGAGAGAAGAGCAGCGGAGAGAGGACACAACCTTGGGGCGCACCAGTGCTGATGCTGCGTGTGGATGAGGTGGCCTCCCCCAGCCTGACCTGCTGTGTCCTGCCCGTCAGAAAGCTGTAAATCCACTGGCAGATGGCAGGTGAGACGCTGAGCTGGAGAAGCTTGGATGGAAGGAGTTCAGGGATGATGGTGTTGAACGCTGCGCTGAAGTCCACGAACAGGATCCTCGCGTAGGTCCCTGCACTGTCGAGGTGTTCTGATTAAGTGCAGTCCCATGTTGACTGCATCATCCGCAGACCTCTTCGCTTGATAGGCAAACTGCAGGGGGTCCAGCAGGGGACCTGTGACACTCTTGAGGTGGTCCAGCACGAGACGTTCAAAGGACTTCATGACCACAGACGTCAAAGCGACAGGCCTGTAGTCATTCAGACCCGAGATTGCAGGTTTCTTGGGGACTGGAATGATGGTGGAGCGCTTGAAACAGGATGGCACTTCGCACAGTTCCAGAGATCTATTGAAGATCTGAGTGAAGACTGGAGCGAGCTGGTCCGCGCAGACTTTGAGGCAGGATGGGGACACATGGTCCGGGCCTGCCGCTTTGTTAATCTTCTGTTGTTTGAAGATGCGTCTCACATCCTGTTCATGGATGGTTAACGCAGAAGTCAGAGGTGTGATTGTGGTCGCGGGTGCGGCCGGGTGGGTGTGTGGTGTGAAACTGTCCTTTTCAAATCTGCAGTAGAAGGTATTCAAGTCGTTGGCTAGTGTGCTATTGTTCTCAGCTTGGGGGGATCGTCGCTTGTAATTAGTCAGCGATTGGAATGCATGCCAGACTGATTTAGAGTCGTTTGCGCTAAACTGTTTTTCCAACTTTGCTGCATGGTTCCTCTTTGCAATGTTAATTTCTTTAGTCAGCTGGTTTCTAGCTCGATTATACAGGGCCCTGTCCCCGCTCTGATATGCGTGGCGAAGCTGCTTAAGTTTAGCAGTGAACCGCGGCTTGTTGTTGTTGAATGTGCGAAATTATTTTGTTGGTACACAAACCTCTTCACAGAAACTGATATAGGATGTGACAGTGTCCGTATAGTCATTCAATGCTGCCAGCTGAATTTTCAAAGACACTCCAATCTGTGCAGTCTAAACAGCTTTGAAGTTCCATCTTGGCTTCATTGGTCCACTTTTTGACTGTTTTCACTGTAGGCTTTGCACATTTAAGTTCTTGCCTGTTCGTCGGTATTAAGTGAATTAAGCAGTGCTCAGACGAGCCCAGGGCTGCACGAGGTATAGCACGGTATGCGTTTTTTACCGTAGTGTAGCAGTGGTCTAAAGTATTATTTTCCCTGGTAGGACAGTCGATGTGCTGCTTGTATTTAGGGAGTTCGTGGTTGAGTTTAGCTTTGTTAAAGTCCCCGAGAATAATGAGGGGTGAGTCCGGGTGTTTTTTTTCAATGTCACCTCCGAAGAGACACGCAATGTCACCTCCGAAGAGACACACTTAAGAAGCATAGTTTAAACTGCAAGCTATCAGTTACGCGGAGGAACATGAGAATCGAGCAGCCGCGAGAGAATTCAAGATCCACAAATCCATGGTTCGCAAGTGGAGGAAGCAGGAAAACGAGCTTCGCCAAGACAAGAAGACTGAGACTGCGCCTTTTAATGTGGTGTGCCCTATGGTCGTGAAAAAATGGTACTTTGATTTCTTACCTGGTAGTTGTCGCTGATAAAGATGTGAACAGATGACAGGAGTAGCTGAAGCATAGTCTCCTTGTAACCTTTTTTCATTTCGAAACATAGCCGCTCCAAGAAGCCAGATGGACCTTCTGGCCCCTCATTGCTACAGTGCTGACGAAACCCATGAAGACAAACATAAGAAAGATTCTTAGATTTCCACTACAGATCGATCCAAAAAAAAGACCTGTCTGAATAAAATGTTAAGCAAAACAAAAACGATACAAGGATGGCTTTACATTCTGGACAATTCCATCCATTATCACACGCTGTTGCTCTTATACCATATATTTTCTTTTAAATGTTGCGCTATCCTCTATTCTTTACTAAACTATTACATGTATAAATGACAGTCAATCTTACCATAGGCAGTCGACCATGGACTTTGTAGAGATTGATGAGTACAGTTATGTCCCAGGGCCGCAGGTCCAAGGGATGTATGTCTGACGTTTCCTTATGTCCATTATCTTCCATTCCCAGAGGGGACCAACCAAGGCCAGATGAGGAAGTGGACAAAACTGGACTTGACACTGTCTCTTCAAAGTCTGTGTACATGTCATCTTCACCAAAATAATTTTCCTGAGAACACAGTAGAAGATTGGACCTTAGAAGGTTACTTGATAAGACTATGGGTTTTACTTCAGATTCTATGACACTGTTTTACACAGAATCTTGATAAAACGCAACAACAAAACATTTTTAACAAAGTCAAACTCCCAGACAATATAAATTTATTTATACCTTGATGGAAATCAAAGCCCGAAGTAAAGGCCCATAGAGGATAATTTGAGAATCAGGAGACATTTCCATCTCCACATGAAGTCTGTCAGGGGGAAGCTCTGAGGGGTCGATTGGTATCCGGCCGTGGGCGGCTGAGGAAGAAGTGTAGTATGGGTGGGTGTGGTGTCCTGAAGTGTGTTCTGGAGGCCGTAAAGCTGACAGCATTGATTCCTCCATTTCAGACACTTCAGTTAGTAAAGATACATTAATAAATCACATAGGTTTTCAAAAGAATAAGAAATGTGTGGGACCATGCCAGAAAGCTTACATGACTGTTTGAGTTGCTCATCCGCTTTTTGGGGATAAATGGGATGCCATGTGTAATCAATGATGAGCAAGATGTTTGGTACACTCCAGCAGTCAACCCAACCAGCTCTGATGATGAGGAAACATATTCAGAACACTTCACAATGCCATGTTTAAAATTTGAAACATACGCTATGTTAAATCGTCAGATGACATAATTAATGAAAGCAGACCAGTTTAGCTATCACATAATAATAGTAATCTGAAAGTAGAAAGATGGTCTCTGATATTGTAAATCCTGTAAAAGTCTGAGCAGCTCTTTCAACTTGAAAACTTGAAATAGTGCAAAAACGTGAACATTTGCCATTGCAATTTATATCCCGATTTGAATAACCATAGCTGCATTTAATCTAATTCTAAAGAGTGGCTTTATTTATAAAACATTATTTTACATGATTATTTTTTTCTGGGTTTTTTTCGACATTTATCGACAATCGGGATTCTCAGACTTGGTTGCTTAAAAAAATATGCCTCAGGCCTGAACTAAAAAGAATTAGCAGGTTCAATGTACCAACCCTGGCAGCTAGTTAGTGAGTCACACAAGAACAAATCGACAACAGATCTAAAACTGCAGTATTATGCAAATAACTAATGGGCATGGGGCACTTCTTTAAGAAAAAGACAGTACTAAAATAGATTGTAATTTAATTGAAAAAAATAATAATTTTAATAAAATCCAAAAGGCAGTATTTCAAATGCCCTCTGTTCCCTTTATATATATTTCCATTGCGATAGGCGTGAGTCAAGTAATTAGCCCTTTTCTTTGCAACCATTTACACTTCTTTCCTACAACTCACTCTGCGTGGGTGATATTCCTCCATCGGGGCTTGGTGGGCTTAGGCGGCGGGGCACTTTGAGTTTCCCCTGGCATGAACATGTCTGGGGGCAGCTTGACATTCTGGTAATCTTTGGCAAGGGTGAGGAGGGGGTAGCGGCTGGGGTGGCACTCAGGCAGAGACAGTCGCATGTCTGTATCCTCCGCCTTGAAAGGTCAAGATGTACATGTACTTAGATCCACACAGTTGACGCCAATCTCTTGGACATAAAATACATCTGAATCTAAAAATATTTTATGAATACTACAGGCTGTATTTTTACTGCCAGCGAAGAGGAAAACTCCTTGCAATCGCTCACAAATAAAATTTTAGCAGACATACATTTAAATTATACCTTAAAAGAGGACTGACCTTTAAGCTGAAGCGGGTATGGCAGGTAGCTGGAACATACTCATTGAAAGGCAAAGTGAAGTCTATATTGAGCGTCTCACCACATGCTGCCAGATACACTGCAAAAAATAGATATTGTAAGGATTGGAGCAGTCTTACAGTACAACGTATCTTGACTGAATAGTCAAAAGCACTGCCATGGTCCTTCATTCCAGTACAAAAGAGGATTCATGTCATAGATGGCAGTAGTGCAAATATTAAAGAAAAGATACAGTTAGTTACAACATTGCAATACCCAACAGAGAATTTTGCCACGCTGGCACAATATAGTATGGTCACTATCAGGCAGTGAAGTTCAACACACTGGTCCTCTACCTATTCACGTTTTATTAATCAGTAATTAATCTACCCGCATTTTGTTTTTTGAAACCATTTCTCAGCTATTTGCTGAAAAACTGAAAACTGAAAATTATTCTGGCATATATTTAGATGCCTAAAGCCCTGACTAATGGGAAAGCAGAAATTGAAAGACGTATGATGAAGAGATACATCTCGACTGTTCTGAGATCACTGTATGTTGGGGATAAGATAAATTCAGCCTGGGTTGTTAAGCCATAAAGTTATGGAGATTTTTTTGGTGCATGTGTATGCTTTTGCTCTACTGAGTGGCAATTAAAAAGCTCAAGCTTTGGGCGGCTGTGGTTCAGTTGGTGGAGCGGGTCGGTTTGAAACCCGGCTCAGACTGTCCACTGTCCAAGTGTCCTTGGGCATATAATACACTGAACCCTAAATTGCCTCCAGTTTAGTATTGTAAATGAGAAATTGTTCTCAATTGCCTTACCTGGTAAAACAAAGGAATAAGCTTCGAAACACAGGCGGTCTAGTCATCGCTTGATAATTGCCATTTTCATGGTTTGCGAAGGCGAGATCCAGATGCACTTTCGCGACAGTTTTTCAAAATCAAATCCTGTCTGAGCCATTTATTTTTAACGGTAATGCTGTAAGATATATATGTCAAACTCAGGCCCGCGGGCCAAATCCAACCCGCGATGTAATTATATTTGGCAAGCGAGACCATATCAAATGTGTATATAGTGCATGCACCGCTAATACCACAAATCCAAGAATGCTTTGCTGGTGTGTTCCTTTTTAATAAATCTGCAAAAATTTCAACAATTATACTTTTTTTCTGTTAATATGGGGTGCTGTGTTCACATTAATGAGGGAAAAAAATGAACTTAAATGATTTTAGCAAATGGCTGCAATATAAAAAAAGTTTAAGGGGGTCTGAATACATTCCGTGCCCACTGTATATACTTTGTGTGGCACACAACACACATAAAATCAAATCAAGTATGCAGGCATGCAAGGAGACATATCAGAGTGAGAGGGCATGCAAACATTGCTGCACCTACTTACTTACACACTTGAGCCTATTGTCTTTGTGGGTGATTTCCTTCATGTTGGTTATCTTTGTTCCTTCCTTCTCGGCTAGCTGTAGATCATTAGTGCAAACCCTGAGAACGCTTACGAACTCAGCTCTCTCGATCATTCCCAGTTTCCTCTTCCCATTAGTTCAATGTCACTTTTTGTGTTTGGTTTTGCACTTACACTGCACTCACCATTTTTACGCATCCAACAGTAGCCATATTGATAGCTCTGTTCAGCACACTCCAGTGCAGTGTTTTTTGTTTTGTACTTATTTTTGTTAGTAAAGAGTAGTTTTTGTAAACCAATCGTTCTTTCCTGTTTTTTGTCACGACTCAGGAGCCAGGTGACAAAATTGAGGGCTCATGTATGAATTATGACAAATATAAATCTTTCTCACCATTCTCTTGTTGCTTGGTGGAACAGTCAATCCAGTTGTGCTGGTTTGCTGCCCAGATCATCTCAAACTGGTGAAAAAGCATCTTGAACGTCCAGGAATAAGGGACAAAGGAGTAGATGTCTGGGGCACTGTCACTCGCCCAGTCCTGAATCAAATCTGTTAAGTCAACCAAAAAATTGTTGCATAAATCCTCTCACATTTTTCACAATTTTAGGGTCCCTGCTTCTGATAAGATGCTGCTTTGTTTTTCTAACTTACCAGTGAAAAATATTTTCTGGGCATAGATGAAGTGGTAGGTGGCCTTGTACACCTCAATCTCACACTGCCAAGACTGGGGCATATTCCATACCCGGGGGTAGCTGGCAATCACATGGAACTGAAATATCAGACGAAAAAGACATTTTATCTTTTCATATATGTTTAAATTGCATGTGTTTAACACCAAACTGGACATAAACATCTTTGAAGTAACTATTTTTCCCCCAAAAATTGCTGGAACTCCAGGTGCAGCAGCACCTGTGTAATTAGCTGCTACTTACAGCTAACATCTCAGCCTCAAGCAGAGTCCTGTACTGCATGCTGCTGGTGGTGTCAACATGAAGCAGCTGCCCTTTGATGGTGGGCGAGTAGCCTGAGGGAAGAGGCAAAAAGCAGTACCATCAGTTCTTTAAAATGATTGATGTGCTAACAGTTAACTACAGTTTTGCATGTAGTTGCAACTAAACACTTCTAAAATGCATAATTTACCTACAAAAATTAAGTCTTGAAACCTCTAAAGCTTAATGTCCCTGAAGTAGAGCTGTAACAATGATACTGTATATTGTTGTGTGATATAAAAATGCGTACCATACGATCAAAAGAAATTGGGTTAGCTCTGTTTCTAGAATAATGCAATGTAGTGCCCGAGACAGTAACACAAGAACAGTTGCTTTTCTATCATGTCAAGTATGACATCGATTTAAACTCAGTCCAAGTGTTACGTAATGGAACAGTTGGATTAAGTGTGGGTTGATTGGTCATGCCTGAGACGTAAGGATGACGTGCTAAAGAGGTGACTATTATGTTACGCTGGTCAGTGGTCATCTACAAATACTTCTTTACGCCACTACTAGAGGAGCATGAATGTATTGTACATTACACTACATTGTAGATGACACAACAACAGTACCTATGATGATACTGTTGTTGTGTAGATGACACAACAACAGTACTTATTCCTGAAAAACTGCTTGCACTACTGGATATTTTTAACTTTATTTTTCCACTGAATATTTGGGATTTATTGTACTTCGATTGTGACACTGATGGTGTAGCGGTACATTCGTCTGACTTTGGTGCAGGCAGCGTGGGTTCAGTTCCCACTCAGTGATGTTTGAATGTGAGTGCGAATAATTGTCCGTGTCTATATGTGCCCCGTAACTGACTGGCGACCAGTTGTGTAGTCCGCCTTTCGCTTGAAGCCAGCTGGGATAGGCTCCAGCACCCCGTGGCCCTGAACAGGATGAGCAGTATTGAGAATGGATGGATGTATTTGCATTCATTAATTTTATTGTGTTTTCTATATAAAATGTTTTATAAATAAATTGAGAAAAGATACGAGAAACTGCCATGAAGTTCAAGTAATTTTTCAGGAAAAATACTATATCAGGATAAAGACCGTAATGGGGGATATAAAATTACCAACACATATCGGGATATAACATTTTGTCAATATCGCAGACACGCAACGGCGTGTGCGTCCGCGAGACGAATTTTTTACGCTTTTCCCTCATCTACTTACATGTTTACGTTTTACTTTTACCTTGGTTTTATTTTACATTTTTGAGAGCGGAGTAACCACGTTTTCGAGGCTAATTGCTTTACACGCACCACTGTCAATCCCCGGCCCCGCCTGTGTGGAGTTTGCGTGTTCTTCCCATGCCTGCGTGCGTTTTCTCCGGGCACTCCGGTTTCCTCCCACATCCCAAAAACATGCCTGGTAGGTTAATTGACAACTCGAAATTGCCCGTAGGTGTGAATGTGAGTGCGGATGGTTGTTTGTTTCTATGTGCCCTGCAACTGACTGGCGACCAGTTCAGGTGTACCCCGCCTCCTACCCGATGATAGCTGGGATAGGCTCCAGCATGCCCGCAACCCTAGTGAGGAGAAGCGGCTTGGAAAATGGATGGATGGATGTTTGATCTATCATGGACAGCACTTTGCTACAGCTGTGGTTATTTTCTTAAAATGCTCTATAAATAAAGGTGAGACGAGTTGAGTTGATGACAAGCCTCTACTCAGACAATTCATTGTTTTATTGATTTTCTTTTTTTTTACATCTTTTTCCATTTTTGTAACGCGCTGTGAATTAACATCTATGAATTGTGTTTTCAAATAAATCTGCCTTGCTTTGCCATGAATTTGACTCGCCATGAGCAATCCTCCCTTTCCACTTTCACAATACAAATCCCTCATATGAATCTTCAAATTGTGATCGTAGTTTTATTTGAGTTTACTTTAATCTAGTTTTAGAAGGTGGGCAACTGGTTAGCACATCTGCTTCACAGTTCTGAGGACCCGAGTTCAAATCCGGCCTCGCCTGTGTGGAATTTGCATGTTCTCCCCGTGCCTATGTGGGTTTTCTTTGGGTACTCCGGTTTGTCCCACATCCCAAAAACATGCATGGTAGGTTAATTGAAGACTTTAAATTGCCTGTAGGTGTGAATGATTGTATGTTTATATGTGCCCTGCGATTGGCTGGAAACCAGTGCCTCTCGCCCGCAGTTAGCGGGAAAGGTCCTGCATACCCGCGACCCTAGTGTGGATAAAAGGTGTAGAAAATTGATGGCTGGATGGTCTTATTTAAAAAAAAAACAACAAAAAAAACATCTCTCTAGTATCACAGTTAATAATGTTAAAATTATATTTATTGTCTGATAATATGAGATAATAATAGGATAAAATATGACCTGCCCAGTGTTGTACAGACTTGATATCATGGGCTATAGTATATCTTATATACACGAGCCCAGTCATGGTTGAGGCATTTTGGTAAAAACGTCGTACCAGTCTCTGTGACGGTCATGGGGATGTTGACTTCCAGGTAAGAACCTGCACCTACATTCACATGGATGGCATTGGTTTCCTAGTAACAGGAAAGAAGACAGAATCAAACAGAGAGAGACATATACAGAGAACCAAATAATACATTTAATAAAGTGCTACAACATTAATATAAAAAATTATAGCACAGTTGCCCTGCGATTGGCTGGAGACCAGTTTAGGGGGTACCCCGCCTCTCGCCCAGAGTCAGGTACCAGCACGGCTGCGACCCTAGTGAGGATGAGCGGTATGGAAAATGGATGGCTGGATAGCACAGTGGCACGTAAAAGCCACGTTTCCACCAATCTTTATACTTTAGGTTGACGGGTATGATTCAAAACCGTAAAACCTATCAGTACTCTATTCCCACAGTGGCTGTTTGGTCAATGGAGGAAGCTGTGTCAGCCACAGAAATACTATGTCATCATAACAATAAAACAGCATGTGAGTCGTCAATTATTTCACAAGATCATCAAAATTCACAACCTACTGTCGGTAAGGAACACAACACGGTGCAGTGATCCATGCTAATATTTTTTTATGAACCAGAATAAAAGCTTGGCATGATGGAGGAAGATCAGGGAAAAAAGCAAGTACAAAGAAAGAACTCAAGAAAGTAGTATACCCTGTTTTTGGTAAAAAGCAGGTCAATTGTGGCATCAGCAATGATGTTCATACGGAGCTCGAAGGCCTGGATCTGCCTGGGTTGTCCTGGCAGGGCCATTTCAGTCACCTTCATGTCCTGATAGTCCGCCGGCAAGAAGAATTTCCATAGGCAATCCCTGTAAAGTAAGTTTGAATGTGTGTACATACAAACCTGAAGATGTCAAGCACACACCTTTTTTCAAAAGTTATAAGAAAGCTAAATGCTAAGTATGACTTCACAACATCATATTCTATTTTTCTAAAGTCTGTGTTTTCATGCATTCTCTTGTTCGTGCACCTCTGGCGATCTGCCCAGGGGCCGTAGTTGAAGTCAGTTCCTTTTCCACAGACTATGTCAAGACCCCAGCATGGAGGAAGGTCCTGTAGCTTATCATCCTCACTGGGTGTCTTAGCTTCCTCCCCACTCCCTTGTTCCACTGGTACCACACCTGCAGATACGGACACAAAAAGTGGTTTATTAGCACCCTGAAAGAATGTATTTTAACAGCCTATAAACTATTCTACAGTATTCAGCTACCATGAAGAAAAATGTAGCAAACAATGTTGATAATGAAAAGAAGCTTTCCCATTGGTGGCTTCTACTGTGTAGCTTTCCTTTCTGCTTAGTTTGCTAGTTATCATCCCTCTCTCAAGTTAATGTTGACAATATTCAGTATTGTGTGTGTATGTGCATTTCATACCAGGCTCATCTTGGTAGTAGTAGATGTCTACATCATTGGACTGCATGACCACAAAACCTTCGCCCATCAGTCTAGGGGGTCTACAAATAAATTCCAAAGACATTCCTAAATGTTTGTGACAAGTTTTTCCGAATTGTTTCCATTTCCACAATGGTTTGAGTAAGTTTACCAAATACAGAGTAAGAGTAGCTAAATGTTGGCACAAAAACACTTCAAGAGTGTTTAAGGGCAATGACTTTATCTCACCTTATTGGACACATTAAGCTTAAAAAATTCTGCAATTCTAATAACTAAAATAACACTTTCTCTGGGTAACATGCCCTTACTCATCAGTCTGCATGCCAACATAACGTGGGCTAGGGACCAGCATGACTCGCACGTTCTCCAGTGAGCCTTTTACAATGTGCATGTACTGGTCCAGGTGGCTAGATGGAGGCTTGGTGGCATAGGTCAGGAAGGCATCCTCAAAGTTCAAGCACAGAGTCTGTGGGAGGTGATGATTCCCAAACGCCAGTCGACCCTTCAAAAGGAGGAAGCAAATATAGAAACACACATTAAGGGTCTTGCGAACCACACTTTTTTAACACACGAAAATTACTTTGTAATATCCGTCCATAACTGTATGAAAGTGGTTTTCCCAATGGTGCTAATTTGTAAGGAACTCACCGTACTGATGTTAACTTTGACAACAGGAATGAGGGAGCGCCATGACGACGTGGGTATCTGGATTCTCTGCTTGAATGTTCACACTGCCAAAAAGCCATAAAGACAATCAGTCCAGACTCTTGCCAGTCTTCCCAGTGCCTACATTACTGGGAAGACTGCAATTTTCCTAATATCTGAAAATTATGTTCTTGCTTTCCTCACTCGAAACAGTGCTTCACAGCAAGACAAAAGGGACTTTCGATCTCATAGGTTTGAAGAATTAATGACACTCCTAAAGCCAACCAATTCTTTCAAAAGATCATAATTAATTAATTATTAATCTAATTAACTAATTAAAGCAGCAGTGAGGTATAATTTGGGTTTGGTATGTTTTTTGCTCATTGCTCTAACAGTTTAAAAAGAACTCGACAGCGGTAAAAGGTAATTTCTCAAGTATTTTCAGGAAATTTTGGTCATGGATGAAGACAGCACAAGCCATTGATAGTGTAGTGGTACAAAACCAGGGTTTGGTTTAATAAATATAACCTCTCTGGCGAGACGCTATACTATCCACAGTATTTGCTCACCTGCCTTGTCTCACATACACTATATTGCCAAAAAGTAATTGCTCACCTGCCTTGACTCACATATTGTATGAACTTAAGTGACATCCCATTTCTAATCCATCGGGTTCCATATGACGCCGGTCCACCCTTTGCAGTTACAACAGCTTCAACTCTTCCGTGAACGCTGTCCACAAGGTTTAGGAATGTGTTTATGGGAATTTTTGACAATTCTTCCAGAAATGCATTTGTGAGGTCACACACAGATGTTGGACAAGAAGGCCTGGCTCTCAGTTGCTGCTCTAATTCATGCCAAAGGTGTTCCTATCGGGTTGAGGTCAGAACTCTGTGCAGGCCAGTCAAGTTCGTCCACCACAGACTCTGTCAGCCATGTCTTTATGGACCTTGCTTTGGGCACTGGGGCACAGTCATGTAGGAAGAGGAAGGGGCCAGTTCCAAACTGTTGGGAACATGGAATTGTCCAAAATATCTTGATCTGCAGAAGCATTCAGTTACTTTTCACTGGAACTACGCGGCCAAGCCCAGCTCCTGAAAAACAACCCCACACCATAATCCCCGATCCACCAAACTTTACACTTGGCACAATGCAGTCAGACAAGTACCTTTCTCCTGGCAACCGCCAAACCCAGACTCATCCATCAGATTGCAAGATGGAGAAGCGGGATTCGTCACTCCAGAGAACGCGTCTGGACTGCTCTACAATCCAGTGGCATCTTCTCACGCGCTAGAATTCTATTGAACAAGCTGGTCAAAAACTCCAAAGGCACGTCTCCGAGATGCTTCCATGGAAGCTCCTCCTGTTCACCGAGAGCCTGTCTCACCTCTTCCCGAAAAGCTGCACAAAACTAGTCCTGTCTCAGCTTCCTACCACATGGTTCTCTGCTCTGCCTTTGTCTTCCTAATCTTCCTCCCCACCACCAGAGTCATTTTACACACCACCATCCTATGCTGTCTAGCCACACTCTCCCCTATCACAACCTTACAGTCGGTAACCTCCTTCAGATTGCATCGTCTGCACAAGATGTAATCCACCTGCGTGCTTCTACCTCCGTTCCTGCCTCTTCTGGAAAAAAGTGTTCACTACAGCCATTTGCATCTTTTTTGCAAAGTCTACCACCAGCTGTCCCTCCAAGTTCCTTTCCTGGATGCCGTACTTACCCATCACTTCTTCATCACCCCTGTTTCCTTCACCAACATGTCCATTAAAATCTGCACCAATCATGACTCTCTCTGTGTCTGGGATGCTCAGAACTACTTCATCTAGCTCCTTCCAGGATTTCTCTTTCACCTCTAGGTCACATCCTACTTGTGGGGCATAGCCACTAATGACACCCTCAATTTCAAGTTTCAGCCCCATCACTCGATGTTATACTCTTTTCACCTCCAAGACATTCTTAGCCAACTCTTCTTTTAAAATAACCCTGACTCAATTTCTCTTCCCATCTACCCCATGGTAAAATAATTTAAACCCTGCCCCTAAACTTCTAGCCTTACTGTCTTTCCACCTGGACACACAATATATCAACTTTCCTTTTCTCCTAAACATCATGTCAACCAACTCCCGAGATTTTCCTGTCATAGTCCCAACATTCAAAGTCCCCACATTCAGTTCTAGGCTCTGTGCTTTCCTCTTCTCTTTCTGCCAAAAAACCCGCTTTCCACCTCTTCTTCTTCTTCGAATTCGACTCACAGTAGCTGAATTTCCACAGGAAACCCTGCAGGTTGACGGCGCCGGTGGCGGACGTTGTTAACCCGGTTCACGACCGATCCGGTGTGGAATTCTTTGGATGAACGCTCATATTTGTTTGGCAAAGTTTTAAGCCGGAGGCCCTTCCTGACGCAACCCTCTGCGTTTATCCGGGCTTGGGACCAGCCTACAGTGTGCACTGGCTTCTGCCCCCCATAGGGTTGCATTTTATTGACAATACAAAAGGTGCCAATGAATGGAACTGTTGCTGACTTGCTGCTCATACAATGATTGTGCATTGATTATAGAATACTGATTATGTTATGCGATGGAACAGTATCCAGAATTCTTTTCATGCTATTACGTGCTAAACACATGTTTTATCATCGACGTAAAAGGCAGCAGACAGACATTAAAAAAAATCTACCTTTATCCACAGGAAATTAGAGAGGGAAAACTCACACCCTCATTCAGACATTGAACATTTAACGGCACTCATTGGACAATTTTTGTGCAACAGACCGCTACCGCTTCAGGTCAACTCCAGTTCATTGTGTATGTGTTTTTTTTTACATTATTGTATTTATTTTATTATTCCTTTTATATTCATTATTTATAACATGTTTCTTTTTCTTATGCACGTTGCACTTTATGTCTCAAATTGCATTGTTTGCTTGTTTGACACGCACAAGAATTGCAGTGTACCTATTTTAACTTGGACAAGTAGCAATAAATGCTATTTTATTCTATTTAAAATAAAAATCTACCAAAAATAAAACATGCAGGGCTATAATAGCACATCTTACCGTTCAAGCGTCTTGCTTCTTCCCTCCCCTCCACGGTCGTCATCTTTCTTGGGTGTCCTAAGTGTTGGCTCCAGGCCGAAAGTCTCTTGTAGACAAGCATAGAGGTCTGTCCGATTGTAGACATGAAACTCGAAACCATTAACTGTCACGTAAAGCCTGGTCTCCGCCTTGGGGTCTGATGACACAACAGAGCTAAACATCAATACATAAAATCAGAAATGGTTTTGAATCTCAGTTTGGACAAAAATCTAAACTTAGGTCTTTCCTTGTGGAGTTTGCATGTTCTCCTCGTGCTTGCATGCAGTCTATCTCGGTCGTCCATCTTCCTTCCACAGTTCAAATACTTGTATTGTATGTTCGAGGTTCACTGAATAATTTACCGTATTGTAGGTTTTAATGTGAATGTCAATGGTTGTCTGTCTCAATGTGTAAGTTCTTTAATAGACTGTTGATCTTTCATAGTATACCCCACTTCTCTTAATTAGTAGGCTTTACACGATCAGGATTTTTGGGGCCGATCACCACCTTCCAAAAAACGATCACCGATTCGATCACAAGATGGAGCAATGTCTATTTAAATGACTTGTTAATTTACTGTATATCCTTGTGTACTGTATATTGAGTATCTTGAAGTATTCTCTATTCAGGTCATGTATTCTAATCAGTCAGGTCAAACCAACATTACAACATGAGAGAAATAATAGCCGATAACTTACTGGAATTAAATTACTCGAATGTAATTAAATTACTTCACACTCACCGAAATTCTAGAGCCTGATTCGACAGAACGCCGGCATGTTCACGTACAACCGTTAGTGTTAGCACTAGCTTGCTAGGCTACATAACGTTCTGTTGCCTGCTTGCGAGCAGTATCGTATTAAAAGTACGTGAACACACCGCAAGCAATCCTTGAATTAAAGTCCTCTCCCGAGCACCAGTGACCACCAGCACACGTTTTTCGCCATTTTGTTCTTATAATATACACGACGCTAGTCCTTGTTGTTGTCGTCGCCACGGTAACGGGTGTAGCCGTTCGCTTTTGAGTTGACAAGATAAAGCCCAGTGATTGTAAAAGACGGGATGCTGCGGTATCGGAATACAAGATTTTATTGCTGTAGTCTGACATCGTGAAATCGTGAATGACCAAATTTGTCTGATTAGGGCATTTATGTGCTGTCTGTCCCACACCATCGACGTGTTTTTTTTTTTTTTTTTTAAATCCCTTTATTGGCGGTCAGATATTGATAGTACTACGTCAAAAGACATGCGACAAGGCTAAAAATAAACTAGCTTTTGGATTCAAATATACTGTACACAGACGCGGAGTAAATGTCTTTTGCGGAGCCGATCAATGACGTCATTGATTGCATCGGCGAATTATGACATTAAAGCCCATCATCATAAAATGCTAATTATCGGCCAATACCAATCAAGCCGATCAGATCGGTGTAAAGTCTATTAATTAGTAATCAGGATTTGACCCCAGCTTCCCGGTGACCCTAAAAAGACTAAGCTCTATAACAAAGAGTGGATTGCTGTAGTTTCATACCACTTATAGCAACTGAAATAAAAAAATTAATTAAAAAAACCCATTGTCGATGACAACCACCACAGCTGGAATCAACCAAGGAAGCCTTTTCTTCACTTTCAAATAAGGAAAGACAGACATGAAAGTGATGAGCAATGCGTCAATTTCTGTCAAAGGCAAAATTCCAACCAAATGTGTGTGAATCATAGGAGGATCAATACACTTTGCTCACCATGCTGTTTCTGCTTGGGGTTATACATTTTCCACCAGCGGAATATGAGGAACCCATCTTGTATCCTATCCAAGGAAAAAATAAAAAATGGATTACAGAAGATTATATTTCAAGATTACAGTGATCAGAGCATCACGGCAAGAGGCCGGATTTACCTGATAGACATGTCTTGGTTGATAAAGTAAACATCTCTGAACATGACCTTTCCTGACAGCACAGAGAAGGAGAAGGAGCCTGTGGAGGAAGATGAGACCATTTCCGTGTTAGACACGGTGTTTAAGTAATATTGTAAATTTTTATAACCATAAAAGAATAACACAGTTGATGACACTGAGCCCAAACACAAAGTTTACCACTACAAGTGATTAAACACTGAAAGATCATTAAGGAAAACTGTGGCTGTGACATTTAAAACCTCTGTTATTGCAGATTTTCTTTATCTTAAATCTTTGGAACTTTTTAGATGAGAGGTCAGATAACTTTTTCATGCCAGAGAGGCAAAAGCTGCAAACTACAACTACTACAAAATGGGATCATAAGCACAATGTGCGATGTTACTGATGTTTTTCCCTCATGTAGACAGGGCAAATCTGAGTGGAAGAGATTCCACGTCCAAATATTTGGCTCCTAAATTTGTACCTCAAACTGTACAATAAGTAAGTGACACTGAAAAAGATGTATTATAGTGTTATATAACAAAACTTTATTTAATTTATGTTGAAAAACAGAAGTGGGTGAGAGTTACACAAGAGTAGCTTCAAACATTTAAACTGACAGTCAACAAAATATGCTCAACTCTAGCATTATTATCTGATTAGAAGACTTTTTTAGGTTAGAAATTATTTTTGGGATTTAACAAAGGAAACTATCTATGAGTGTGAAACGCAGGTTTATGATTTGCAGCAAACCCTTCACAATGTGGAGCAAAGCCCCTTTGGTATTTACAGCCTAATCATACACAAAGACAAAATAGTCAAACAAACATGTCTTATGACAAAGTCTCAAAACTAATAATGGCCATGATAAGCAAATTTATAAATAACAAATATAACATCCATGTTGCAAATTTAGAATTTGGTCAAGCTTAATATTACATGAATGACGCCATATTGTGTAGTTGCAACATGTTAAAGAATTTGATTCACAATTTCATAGAACTCTGCAGAAGGCAAACGTGATTCAAGCCCAACTAGCTGTCTGAACAGGCCTTTGTGAAAACAATAACCTCAAACTGGTTGTAGACATTTGCCAGAATGTGAAAAGGCTGCATTTGTATGTTTGTGTTGTTGCAAAAATATTTCTTATTAACTTTCACAATTTATAAATTCAGGACTTTTTTTAATTGCTCCTGCTGACTCAAGAGTATATACAGCATTTTAATTGGTTTTAAGTTGTGTAGCAAAAAAAGTAAAGGCTAAGGAAGGCATACAAAAAAATATTTATTCTATGTAAAGACACTCGAGCTGATTGTAGTTAACGAGTGTCACTAAGAGAACCTGGCATGTCATTAATTATTTAGCAGACCAAGTAAATGCCTTGAACTCAAAGCGTGACAGCGATACTCCGCTGTATTTATCGCTACGTGACGCAGCTCCTGATAAACTCACCAATATGAATGTAACCATCCTTGTAGAGTCTGTTGATGATGTGGGTGAGGATGAGGCCAATGTTTCGGGAGTTGTAATAAGTTAAATAGATGATCCATCCACAGGACAGAATGGTGGCTTAATGGCAAAACATAAGCAACTTACTGATTAGTTTAAAAGATATCATTAGTTTATAAAAATATGTACACATGTATGATATACAACAGTATCAGTTCAACCAATTGAAGCAATTGTTTAATAATACAGACAAAATATAAACAAAAAAGTAATAGAAGACATTTAACTGAAATGTTAAATTCAGAGGTGTTTTACTACATTACAACAAATATATATACAGTGGCTCGCAATGGATAGGAATCAAGTCAGACCACGAATAGAACATTTCTGCAATAAATTGACACTCCCCTAAAAGCGATTATATATGCATAATAATAATATAATAATAGTAATATAATATAATAATAGCTTAACCCTAAATATATTGCAGACTATGAGCCTGAGGTGGATGGCAGGGTCTCTCCAATGGCCAATCGGTCAGTGTGAAGCCGGAGTGCGGCCATATAAGGAAAGTAAGGGGAGAAAGGAGGGGGGGGGGGGGGGGGGGGGGGATAATTGTGAGCCAGCACACTGACTGGCGAGGCCACTTTGAAGCATCTCATTCTTGGGTGTAATTCTGCACATGCCACACAGAAAAAAGAAAGGAGAAGGAGGAGGAAGAAGGTGGGGGAAAAAAAGGCATTAAGAGCCAGTGCGCGGACCCAACTTTCGCCAGTGGTTCTGGATATGCCATGGAGAAAAAGAAGGGCGAGAAAGCAAGAGTAGATTAAACAAAAAGCGTTGAGAGCCAGTGAATTGAGTGAGCTCTTGGCAAGTTCTCGCTTGTCTCTCCAATCCCGCTGACTGTCAAACACAGCTGCTGTTATATTTGTGATTGGATTAGCAAATATGTGTAAGAGGAACAGCATTTTGCATTTCCGCCGCAGAAGTTTGGTTGAGCTGGCAACTAGTTTGTTTTTTGATGCGTTTACGGCCGACGGTAACCATTCAACGTCTCAGTAAAAGAGACGCTACTGTACAATTAGAGGTGGAACAATTAATCGATTCATCAACAACTAATTGATTATCAAATGACTCAACAACTATTTTGATAATCAATTAATAATTTACAGACAGTTTGACTTAAAACTGGCCAAATCCTTACGATTTCAGGCTCTCAAGAGTAAATATTCTCCAATTTCTGTAGGCCTCCATGCAAGCAGACAGCAGAAATGTTACATACATCTGCTTTTAGTTTGGAAAACAATGATCAATGATCTAGCATTTTATGGACCAAATTGAATCATAATCAATTTAGGTTATTTTCTACACTGCCAATTTGAAATAATGTCCTTTTTTTTTTTTATTCAAGTGATGGAACGATCGATTAAAAGAAATTATAATCGAGATATTAATCAATTCAATAATCGTTAGTTGCAACCTTAAATACGATAAATATCCAATACTGTAAAAAAATATTTTAGCACAAAAACAAAAAAATAATCCATCCATCCATTTTCTGAGCCGCTTCTCCTCACTGAGGTCGCGGGCGTGCTGGAGCCTATCCCAGCTATCATCGGCCAGGAGGCGGGGCACACGCTGAACTGGTTGCCAGCCAATCGCAGCGCACATACAAACAAACAACCATTCGCACTCACATGTACACCTACGGGCAATTTAGAGTCGTCAATTAACCTAGCATGCATGTTTTTGGGATGTGGGAGGAAACTGCAGTGCCCGGAGAAAACCCACGCAGGCACGGGGAGAACATGCAAACTCCACATAGGCGGGGCCGGGGAGCGAACCCCGCTCCTCAGAACTGTGAGGCTGACGCTCTAACCTGTCGACCACCGTGCCGCCATCAAAAAAATAATAATGTTCTGACTTTTTTGCTGTTACATAAAATCGCAAATAGGTGAGTTTTTTCATGAATAACGTGGGATACACCGTATATTAAAAAATATATATATAGCCACGAACAGACGAAGCTGCACTGTAAACACAGTCCCCTCAAAAAGTATGAGAATGGCAAGGTCAATTTGCTTGTTTTTGTTGTATACTGAAGACATTTGGGTTTCAGATCAAAAGATGATTATGAGACAAAAGTTCAGAATTCCAGCTTCTATTTCATGGTATTTACTTCTAGATGACTCAGGACAGAGCACAAAAACAAAGCCTTGCCATTCCAATACTTTTGGAGGGGACTGTATGTGGGATATGCTGGATAGTTTTTCAAAGCCTAAAAATAAACAATTACATTGCTAGTGACTCGAAACACAATATTCTGATTGAATATTCATATACAATACATGCCCCCTCATCTATTCGCTAATAAACGTAACTATTCCCAACTCTTAGTGTGTTTTTGTGTCTTTTCTATCATGCTCTAAGATGCCACATGAAGAGTTTTGTGATCATAGTTTGTTGTATATTTACAGCTTAAACTCATAACATAGACAATTATAAACATTTTGGGAGGGGCATCAATTACTTGCGGTTTTTCCACTATTTGCGACAAGGCTCAGTCCCTTTCCGCAGCTAATAGCTGGGGTTCACTGTATCGTACTAAGGAACAGCACATGTAATGTGTTGATTAATTTTATTTATATTAGCCTTTCACCTAACATTAAAAGACTACTAATGCGTAAAATTCATATATATATATTTTATTTTTTTAATCATCTGATGTTTACAGAGGTGGCACGGTGGACGACTGGTTAGAACGTCAGCCTCACAGTTCTGAGGACCGGGTTCAATCCCCGGTCCCGCCTGTGTGGAGTTTGCATGTTCTCCCCGTGCCTCCGTGGGTTTTCTCCGGGCACTCCGGTCTCCTCCCACATCCCAAAAACATGCATTAATTGGAGACTCTAAATGTGAGTGTGAATGGTTGTTTGTTTGTATGTGCCCTGCGATTGGCTGGCAACCAGTTCAGGGTGTGCCCCGCCTCCTGCCCGATGATAGCTGGGATAGGCTCCAGCACGCCCGCGACCCGAGTGAGGAGAAGCGGCTCAGAAAATGGATGGATGGATGGATGGATGTTTACAGAATATATGTCACAGAACAGAAATCACTTACCAACGAGGAGCCATATGAAGTTAGAGTTGTGCTTGGTGAGAAAGTCATCCAAATCCCCGAGGCTGGGGAAGGTACTTTCGTTGTTTTTGGAACCATGCACATCCATGGCTACTGGCTGTTTATTTGATGTCGACAACTATAAGAAAAGAAAAAACTGATACGCATTAAAAAAAACAAAAAATAAAAATTCGTATTAACGTATAGATCAAGTGCAATGCAGCTGTTGAGTTTTGCAATTGTGCATTTATTATTAAAATCATAACTCGTGTGAGGAAAAGGAATTAGAAATATAAATACTGGGGTAATTTACCAATGGGATTGTAAGATACACAAAACATAATTCACTTGTTAAATGCTGATTAGATGAAAGTAAGTATTTTTTTACAATTATATATGTGCCCTGCGATTGGCTGGCGACCGGTTAAGGGTGTACCCCGCCTCCTGCCCAAAGATAGCTGGGATGGGCTCCAGCAGCGAGGATAAAATGGATGGGAAAAATTTAATTCTTTCCAGCAATTGGTACTTGGCTCTCTTCCCCTCCTGCTGTACTTGGTATCTGATTGGTCAGCTCCGACTAACGTCCGGGTGGGAAACTCTATGGGCTCATCTCATTTCTCATAACTGTAACGATCCCAGCTCCTCGAAACATTGAAAGCGATCTGGAAGTTGTTGTTATGCCGTCATATTAAGGAGCGTCTCAATTGTCTTAAAGGCACATCAGGGTGCAAGGATCGAACATCGAGGAAGTTCCACGGGCTAGCATAAATCGAGGGACCGTTGATGTATCCTGAGGTCAAAAGTACCTCCTCGATGGTGACGTAAACGGAGCAAGACTTAAAATGAAATAGGTTAGCTTCTGTTTTTGTCAGTCCTTGATTATTTTTGTTTGATATATATAGTATTTTGCTGAGTTCTATTTGGGGCAGTGCTTGATGCCAAAATGACTTAATTACACTAGCTCATTTGTGGTTACTACAGCAAATCAACTAGGCTTTACACGATCAGCCAGTTTAAAAAAATTATAACCGATCACAAGATGGAGCAATGTGTCCATTTAAATGACTTCTTCATGTACTTGTGTGCTGTATACTGAGTATCTTCAAAGTATTCTGGTCCAGTGATTCCCAACCAGTGTGCCATGGCAGATTAGTGTAACATGAGCTATCTTCAGGTGTGCCATGGGAAATTATAACATTTTACTTAACTGCTCAAAAAATGATTCATTTACAAGAAATAATGAATCTTTGTTCCTCTATTTATGCCAGTGAGGCATAGTGACAGACAGAACAAATAAATGCTCTTCAATTAGATGGCAGGAAGTAGATACAGTAATTACTGTGTATCTACTTTTCGTGAAATTTTTTGTTTGTTGGTGTGCCGTCAGATTTTCCAAATGTAAAATACGTGCCTTCGCTCCATAAAGGTTGGAAATCACTGCTCTGGTAAGGTCATGCATTCTAATCAGTCAGGTCAAACCAACATTACAACATGACAGAAATAATGGTTACTAACTTACTGTTATTGAATTACTTTATTGTAATGAAATTACTTCACACACACCGTAACCTTAGAGCATGATACGACATAACGCTGCATGTTTATGTATAACCGTTAGTGCTAGCACTAGCTTGCTAGGCTACATAACGTTTTGTTGCCTGCTCGCGAGCCGTATCGTATTAAAAGTATGTGAACATACCTCAAGCAATCCTTAAATAAACGTAATCTCCTGAGCACCGGTGACCACCACGTTTTTCCCCATTTTGTTCTTATAATACACGTCACGATGCCGTCGCCATGGTAACGACTGTATCCGGTCGCGTTTGAGTTGACAAGATAAAGCCCTGTAAAAGACAGGATGCGAAGATTATATTGCAGTAGTCTGACATAGTGTAATCGTGAAAGACAAAATTTGTCTTGTAGTCTGATCCAGGCATTACGTGTTGTCTGTCCCACACCGCTGACATGTTTTTGTTAAAGATAACTTTACTGGCTGTCAGATATTTACACTAGTACGCCAAAAAACACGCAACAAGGCTAAAAATAAACTAGCTTTTGGATTCAAATATACTGTACACGATGGCGACACGGAGTAAATGTATTTTGCGGAGTTGATCGGATCGGCGAATTATGACATTAAAGCCGATCAGTTGATCAGCATAAAGTGCTAATTATCTGCTGATACCGATCAAGCTGATCAGATCGGTGTAAAGTCCAAAAGCAACCACTTTTTTCGAAGGATTGTACAGTAAATAGGCTGTCAATTTGTCAAATAAATTTGGGCGCATTAAAAGAAAATTCTGTTGGTTCGATACTTTTTTGCATTCAACGTAATACATGACCATCAAGTCAACATTTTATACATATTTACGAGTCACTCCAAATATGTGCTGCACGTGAGAGGCGGGAGATGGGCTTGGGAAAGACCAATCACAATCCTCTTTGTGTCTGCAAAGTTGTGAAGAGTAAAGGCCTTTTCACATTGCACTTGGCAAGGTGTGTGACGCCCTCAACATTCATTGTGTATGTGCCGAGAGGAGAGCAGCACGTTTTGAAGCGACGCACCGCTGAGCGTCAGACTCCCTATGCATGGGCGCGACGCATCCTCGGATAGATAACGGTCTATTCTGAGGCAGTGACGCGGTGACGTCAGAAAGCACCTCCAATAGGACAGGGGCTGGCGAAGTGATTTCTGAATGCTAGTTTGGCAGATCTGTACTGTAAATGGCAAGGGGGAAATGGAGGAACGCATAATAATTGCAGTGTCCCACTATTCCGAACTTTGGGCCAACAGAAAAATTATATATTGAGATGTCTCTGCGGGAGGCTTTCAAACTCCATTTCAAAGCTCCCAGCCTGAAATTGCCTCAAAGTGCTCTGCCTGGAACTATAAAGCTCACAAACGAGTTTCTGTCATGAACGGAACAGAGGACAGGACCCCAAGATGCACGACTCCAAAACAAATGGATAGTTTCAAAAAGAGAGGTTTAATATACAGGCAGAGGTCGGTACACAGGCAGGCAATCCAAAAAAGCCAACAGTATCCAAAAACGTGAGGCAAAAAGGCAAGGTCGATAATCGGAACAGGGTCTAGTCTTACTGTGAGTCTGTGACGTGAAAACAAGGAATGCTGGAACGCGATGACATGGTACAACGAACTGGCGACTAGAAAGAATGAAACACGAGGTTAAATGCAAAGGGTAATTCGGGTGAACGAGGCACAGGTGGTGAAGATGCTCTCAGGGGCAGGTGTGTACGAGACAGGGGGAAAACAACAACCGGAACACACACCCATGACAGTTTCAATTCCGAGGTCCTGCCGTGAAATTAGTATGGGATATTTACATACCCTTTTTTTCTGCTGCGTCACCTAATTCTCTTTCAAATAAAAGTTAGGGCTTTGTTTTCCAACAGTGACAAATACAGGTTGCAGTCCACTCAGTGAGGAAAGCCTCCCGACTTCCTTCTAGGCTGTTACGTCACCACTCCTAAATATGTGATGGCCGGACACCCGTTGCTGTCAATGTTGCGCTTTGATGCGGGGGCCTTCCACACTGGGCAAGTGCAGTGTGAAAAGTAGGCATGTCCCGATCCAACTTTTTTCACCACAGTTATTGCACCCTTGAATTTTGTCTGATACAGATATCGGTCCGATCCGATATCAGCAATACTCCAATATACTTCACTTATTTTGTAGTATGGAATATTTGAAAACGGTGGTTGACGTGATATTATTCAAACAGTAAACAATAATCAGCAACAGTAAGTACAAATATTACTACTGCTTTTGCGAAGGTTAGTGATAGAATTCAAGTTATATTGCCACCATAGGAACATCTTTGTAGATTGTGGATCCCCTGTAATGTGTTTGACTTTTAAACATAGTATGTAAAACATTGGTTGTACAGTTAATAAAGGTTTTATGATTTAGACGGATTCGGATGATTCCAATTTTAACATTTTAATTATTTTCTGTAGAAAAGATTGATTCAACGTATGAACATATCGGAGGTCGACAGAACAGATTGTGTTCGACCTTAAAGGTTCCATTGTATAGAAAAATGCATAGCGAATCTTATCACGTCGTCCTAAAACAAACCTACAATAAGTCAGGTTAAACTAATTTGACCACATGTGAGTCACCACACAGGCTGTTTTAGGTTTTGTGTTTGTAGTTATTTTTGTTCCTACAAGAGGGATTAATTCACTTGTGACAAGGTATTGCTGGAGGGAGTTTACACATGTGCGTGCAAGCAAAACATCTTTGCAGTGAGTTAATTCAGCCATGCTTAGCGGTCAAAAGCTTGAGAACTGTTGCACACCAACACAAATCCCCAACTAATCCACCACACATTGTTTGGGGAAAAAAACAAAAATACCATCATTCGCTATTTTATGAGGAGGAAAATAGACATATCACTCAAATTTTTTTGATATGTGACCAAAAAAACAACTGTTCTTTAAAGCATCAAGTGGTATATACACTAAAATGCTATCACGGGACAAAAGGTTGCCCGTCCCTAGTTTAAATAGCGTAGCATGTCAACAGCCTGTAGAAAAAGTGTCATAATATGCAACGTAAAACTGCATGATGACAGTTGCCCATTACATAAGCTACTACTTCTGAGTCTAATTAAAACGTAGAGTAGTGATTCTCAAAGTGCGCTACACGTTTACGTGCATTACAGTTGAATCATTATTTGAGTACAGTTTTTATTTTTCGGCATTGTGTTCAAATAAACGCTGCATTATGTTACAGTGGCTAAATATGAAACACACTTTTCAGAAATAAAACCTGTGCCTCGTTTTTTTTTTATGAACACTTGGGTCTACTACCCTATTGTACTGTACTTTAATGTTGGTCAATGATTCTGGTGGTACTTGGACACCGAAGAATTAAAAAATATATATATTTTTTTTAAAAGGTACTTTGTGTCAAAACTTTGAGAACCACTGCATGAGAGCACTGACTTGATAACTGAAAGACGTCATTTTTATCCCCAATAAATAACGGCGACTGCCTTGAAATGTGCTCAAGCAAGGTAATGAACAGTAACTTCCACACTGTTTACATCGTGAACATAAAGCCAGTCAAAACGCAAGACTGTATTCTCGTCAGACAGCTCATGCATTCTGCAAATGTTATTATGCGTTAACAGCGGTGTACTAAGCAATGCCTGGAACCAGGCTAAACTAATCCTAAATCTTGAGTAATTTCATCAGTACAGTGTTACTCTTAGGAGAGCTAGCTTGTAATGTTGGTCTACTTAAAATGAAACATTCTTCCAAAAGGCTGCTTCGGAGTGACGCTTCCGGCCACCTGACGACTGGCATTTACAATTTAAGGATTGTGTTCATAATAATAAAGCTAATGCTAAAATTATAAAGTTAGCAATGTGGA
Organism: Phycodurus eques; assembly: GCF_024500275.1. Lineage (NCBI taxonomy): Eukaryota > Metazoa > Chordata > Actinopteri > Syngnathiformes > Syngnathidae > Phycodurus > Phycodurus eques. The sequence continues at coordinate 20,803,993 of NC_084538.1, read as the reverse complement.
TAGCTAGTGCAAGCTAATGACAGCGGGCCGCACCCTGCAACTTCCCCCAAAATAACAGATGAAAACTAGCCGCTTCACGACATTACAGTACCTCGATGCCCTCGGTAAAGGCTGTCGTTTCATGTTTGCTCCGGTCATCCAATGGTTTTTGTCATTTTCTTGTGTCAGCCATGGGGAGATTTTGCATCCTGTGTTGAATATTTACCTGGCTTACGGCCAGTCGACATGTCTTCCGGTTCTGACGACACCAGCTACGAAAACGACCAATAGGGGAAAAAATGACTTGTCCCATTTTGACCAATGAAAGACCGACCTTGTCTACATAGTTGACGTACAGATTTTACTACCAATCAAAACCAATGTCGCCTTGATCGCGGCGAGACTTTTGTTAAAACCGTAGAAAAAAAAGAAAGCTTTTTTTAAAGGGCATATGACAGTGTGAATACAGATTTGATCATTAATAAAAGCAAATAATTAAAATAATCGATTATTCACATATTTAAAACATGCCGTAAATGCAGATGCAAGTCAAATATTGATTTGACTATAACGTTTAGATTTTTGTTTTAACAAAACATTCAATAATAAAATGTTCAAAATAGGTTTTATGAACTATTGTTACATTAATTTTAATACGGTATGCAGAAACAATACCATGAGTGCATAACTCTTTGCATCACATACAAAGTATTGGTTTATTATGCACCCATCCATTTTCTGAACCGCTTATGCTCATTAGACACATTAATAATTTTATATTAAATATAAACATTAAAACAGTGTACCAAATACTGTATTTGGGTAATAGAATATGTGCTGAAAAAGTCATCCATATCATGGGGCAGGAGTAGCGCAGTCTGTTAAAAACTGGAGCGTTGGTGTCAGAGGACATGGGTTCAAGTCCCACCATGGACAACAACAAAATGTGAGAAGTGGCAATTAGTTGTTGGAGAGATGCTCGTCTGCTTGCTGAGTATGGCATTGTCCCCTCTGCTCTTTGACTTTGAATCTCTCCTTGCATGCCTGCATGTGGGTGATCTGTTTCTCTGTGTGGTGTGCAACACAAAGTATACATTGGAGTGGGAAGCCTTGAGGGACAAAAAATGATTCTAATTAAACAAAAAAAATATATATATTCAACATAATAATATTTATACAGCATCACAGATTAAAGAAAGTGATCCACAGTTTGCCATAAACTGAGGTGCATGTCTGTGTATTATAATAATTAAATGTGGATTTATTTCAAGTAAAATTATCACAGTTTGTTGACATTTGTGCTAATTAACTAACAATGGTTGGTCTCCATCTTCCGCTGGGTCAGAGATGTACTAAACTTTGTCAGAATCAAAATCTCAGAAAAACTTTCAAACTGAGTTTCCAACCTTGAAAAGAAAAAAAACTCATCAACCATTAACGTCTTGATATTTTCAAAGCCACGCTTGGAGAAAAAGATGAACTTCTTTATTACCATAACTTTATCACTCCTCTGGTTGTACAAACTAATCCTACTTATGAGAAACGGGTTGTATCTGTGCAAAGGTACAAAACATCCCACGTAAACAAGGATTCTTATTATATTAAAAGCACTGTAACTTTTGGATTATTCTCCCTTTGCTTATATTAATAACTGCAAAGATATATTATTAGTTAATTTCCCCTTATTGGATTAAAAAAGCATCTATCTATCTATCTATCTATCTATCTATTGAATATGAGATACAAAAATGTAGTCAAATTACCTTGTTCTGAACTTGAATGCAAACACGTTTTGATCCATCAACATAAATAATTAAGATATTGAAATCCGGTATTAACAAGAAAATGTGAGCATTTTGACCATGTACTTACGACACACATAAAGCAGATTTTCCTGTATTGCAACTAATCACACCTTTATGATTCTTTTTAATAGATGTTTCTACTTGCATTAAAATAGCTAGCAATCAAGCCAACGTACTGCCAGGTCAGTGTTTTCCAAACTTTGAGTCAAGGCACATACAGTATTGTAAATTAGAGCAAATTTCATGGCCAACCGCAAACTGCTATATTTGTAGAGCACCACAGCTATAACCAAGTGTTGATCATTGAGATCGGTCCTAAAATATAAAACATCCTCCACTTTTATTCTGATAATAATAATCATCATCATCAGATACTCCCCTTGCCCAGTGTGAAGGGTCCCCGCGTCAAAGTGCAACGACGACGGCAACGAGGGAGAAGCCATCCCATAATGACGTACCCGCTTCGAAGGAAGTCTTTCCCCCCTTGAATGGACCGCCACTCGGCAATATGTATTTGTCATTGTTGGAAACGAAAGCCCTACTTTGCTTATTTTAGGGAGGAGGAGGTGACGCAGCAGCAAAAAAAATAAAAATAAAAAGGAATGGGAATATCCCATACTAATTTTACGGTAGCATCTCGGAATTAAACTCATTCGTGAGCTTACTATTTTCCGGAAGAGCGCATTGAGGTGTATTTCAGGCTTGCGCTGGGAGCTCTGAAATGGAGTTTGAAAGCCTCCTGCAGAGACATCTCGGTATAATATTTTAGTATTGGCCCAAAGTTCGGGATCGTGGGACACCACAATTATGCCGTGCTCCATTTCCCCCTTGCCGTTTACAGTACAACTCCATCAAAATAGCGCTCAGAAATCCCTCCCCCAGCCTCTCTCCCATGGAGGAGCTTTTTGACGTAACCAAGTCAAAGCTCCAGAATAGGTTTTTCTAAAAAAAAATAAAACAACAAAAAAAAAAATAATAATAAATAAATAAAGGGTGGAAAGTACAAGTAAAGCAGAAAGTTAAGATACGGACACAAAAACAACAGCTGATATTCTCTACCCAGAAATGTCACAGCTAAAATGCTGTAAATGCTAAAAGAGGGTGGGAAAGTACAAATAATGGAGAAAGTTAGCTGAGCTGTTCTAATAAAATGTCTTACTCACAGGTGCCTCTACCAAGTCCCACATCAAAAAACAAAACAACACAAAAAATGTGGATAAACAGGTTAATTATGTACCTTTGGCTATCTAGAGTAAGTGCATTGAATTGTTCTGCCTGTTACTTTACATCGCTGGCATACATAGTTAAACAAAGACGATTTGTTCTTCATAAATATTTTTCAGGCCAATGAAATGTAATTGGATAATTTTCTAAGGTACAGGTGATGATCTCTCATGGCACTCTACGGTGAACTCATTGGCAATTTCTGGCCTGTGCATTATGTGCGGCTGCCCCAAAAAAAACTAAATTGCCATGTGAAATGATTGTCTATTGTGTAATAGTGTCAATCATTGCCGTTTGTATGGGGAATTTGCGCCCTCTGTAGAAGAGCTATAGATATCATACAAGGGCATCATAGTGATTTAGCATCAAGACAAGGCAATACTTGAAATATTTAACAATGTCATCCTTAACATAAGAATAGGATTTTAAAAAAGCCCCAATTATTGCAATAACGATCTCGTTTTTTTTCTGCATTTGTGCTTGCAAGATTTGTGTATTTCAAATGTTCTGCTTGTTTCCGAATTCTAAGTACTCTTTGCTCTTGCTGTACACTTGTCCATCCATCCATTTTCTACACCGCTTATCCTCACTAGGGTCGCGGGCGTGCTGGAGATTATCTTTGAAAAAGAGGTTTAATTAGGTCTTGTAAAATGACACTGACTAGGAGCTTCTGTTATCACCTCATATACCCTTCCGTCGCCACTAAAAATGACCCTCTCTGAGACATGCTGTGAAACAGTACAAACTCTAAGTCAATATGCATTACATATACCCTACATATTCTTCATAATTGTGTTAACTGTGGAAATACACTGAAATTTATCAACACATATCTGAAAGAATGTTTGTTAGGGTGATCCAAACCACAAAGTAAATAAGGGTTATCCTAATAACAAATAGTTGGATTCTTGCTGAGAAAAAGAATAATGAGAGCAAATCCATGTCATGCACATTGAAGAGGGATTGTGACCAGTTCCATTTAGTGTTTTTGCCTTTATCTTTGATTAAATCGCCAGGCTTTGGGATTACACTAAACACTTTAATAATGTCAATGGATTTGTAACATCCACATTCAACGGACAGTCATTAATCATTTTAAACAAAAACAGCTAATCTGTACACCTAAATTTGTTAAAGGCCAACTTTGATATTTGCTTCACACAGGCAATAAAATAGCAGATACTTTTAATAAATAGCATTTTAAATACACTTTCAACATCCTGGTTGGCAGCAAACTATTTCAACACCATAATCAAATACATGCATATTATCCATAGCATATATAACAACATTTGTCTTTTCAAAACACATTATAAAAGCAGATTAGAGAAATAAAATAAAAAGGCTCACAGAAACAGTGATGATTTGAAGTGAGTCCCTGTACAGAAGAGGACGCAAATGAAGGCTGAATGGGAACTGTTAGAATGGAAAGAAAGCATGCATGTATTCCTGTACCCCCCCCCCCCCCAAAAAAAAACCCAGAACTTTCAAGTCATTAAGTGCAGAACGGAATCAAAAGTTCATGAGAACATCTCTTTCCTGCATGCTGGTATAGAATGGCTTTCCAAACACAAATGAGTGTAGTCCTGCTCTCAACTTCTCAGCAAAGGCCATGACAATGTTCAGATCTCCTTCCACCGACAGATCTAGGTCGGTCTTTAAATTGCGCAAGGAACGGAAAGGCTTCTTCCCCTTTTGACTGTAAGGGGAGAAGGGGCAATGGTTAGAAACTTGTCACACACCGGTATTAAGCATATACTGTATCTTTTAGATTACTCTGTCATCAAATGTGCTAAAAAAAAAATAACAAAAGAAAATGGCAACCACGTTTGGGACATCATGACGGTGAATGCATCTACAAGTACATTATTGACCAAGGCTCGAGACGTGCCTACGTGGCAGCCATGTTTGGGAGATCATGACGTTGAGTTGTTCAACTGTTCATGCGGAAACCTGGACAGTAAACAAACATGGTTCCAGGCAGTGCAAATATGCTTTTAATCATAATTATTATTGCTTCGAGGCAGAATTTTTGCGTCGACCAATTTTTGGGGTTGACGTAGCCGATTTTTTCCCCCCAGCATTAGTACACACCAGTGAAAGGCTAGCAAACTAAAAATATTTCAAATAATGCACATTGGATCACCACTATTCACAGGGATATGGACGGCGCAGGACTGCGGATTAGCGGAAATCCCAAGGATAATTGACACCCATTATAATTTTCCTTTTCTTTTTTTTAAACCCCTAAAAATGAAAAAGGGGGGATAAACCGCCTATTAGCGTTTTGGGAAAAAATGTTGAAAAAAAAAAAATCCACAAACAGGTGAATGTCTGGGTGCCGAAATACGAGTAATCGGGGGTCCACTGTAATTCCCACTAATTCAACCAAAGGTGTATTCTCATCATCAGAAATTTGAAAATTTTTCTTGTGTTCACTTTTAACTGGATTTAAAGCTTCTTTTTTGTTTTTAAAGGGGTTGTACTCATTCATGTCAAGCACCGTAGATAGTTGCTTTTTCTGTCTCATAAAACAGTTTACAATTTGTGGTTCAGAAAGTAATCATGGTAAGCAGAAGACAAAACATATTTTGCCCTTTACATGGAATACACTAATATTAAACTGGCTATTTTTCCTGCATTTAATCAAAAATGTATGACAGTATTCTCACTAAACTATAAAGACCTAACTTCAAACTATGAGCCTTAGAGCCCTTATTCTTTGATTAAAGGGAGGTTCTATCTTACCACCTAAAGATTTATTTACTATTTGTTCACAAGCAAAAACAGTTGCATAATCAGTAACAAATGAGCTAGATGAAAAACGTGAAGCCGTGGGATCCAAAACAATCAGCAACGCCAGCATCAAAAGGATGATTTGAATTCAGTGAATTTAGCCTTTTATTTGGATTTTTGTGTTTTAGTGACGCCATCTGCCACCACAGAAAAGTATCACTGATGGAGAAGAGGAGAAATATAATAAATTGCAAAGAATCAGAATGAACATGGAATGTTGAAAAGCCTAGCAACTCAATACAATATCGCTATTATGAAAAGAAGAACAGACTGGACACTGGACAAGTGTTTCGTCTTGGACTCCGGCAAATTACTGTAGCCACATCTCTCTTCAGTCTGCTCAGTAGAGTATGGGTAACTCAACTATAAGTTATAAGTCGATATTGTTCATCTTGTCTGTCCTCCTCTATTCTTTTTTTTTTTTTTTAGATTTATTTTTCTGAGACAAATGATGTTGCCAGTAAAAGAGCAAAATCACTGAACAAAAGCAATCGACAATCCTAAAAATTGACAATACTAAGAACAGAAATTGAAAAATAGAATATACTGGAAATGTCAAATTCTGTGAAGAAGTGACTTTCATTCTCACTCCTACTGCATGTAATTAAATATATTAGTGAGTATATTGTTTTAAGATGTTATTAGTAACAGTGGTTAACTTCTAAAATAATGGGGAAAGTTGGACTCGAGCAGATTACCGTTGATTGGTGCTGCTGCTTGAAAAGAGTAAGAATTCAATGAGTAACAAATAGAATTCTAATCTTCATTGTAATTGCATTGGTGCTAAAGTACACAAAGGTGATTCAGCTTCTTTATTTAGTCCAATGACTTCAACAACCAGAGGGAAAATTGAATGAACCAGAAGTGATTGCTGGCCTGTGGGAAGGTCAGCCTTTGGTTGAAGAACACACAAGGTTTCACAGTTTGGATCTGGAGCAATCAAAAGTCAGCAGGTGACCTTATGATCAGGCATGAGGGTGTTTCAGTGATGATTGTGATCAAGGAAAGCATTCCTCTTGGACTTTAAACAGCTTTGACACACTTTATTAAATTTTGCATTAATACCACACCAAATACCCTGTAGAAAAAAAAACTCACTCAGTCCTAAATCAACTCACTTCTAACATTTTTTACTGAATAAAATGTCCACAAGCGGGACTAGATTTATTATTTTTTTAAATTATTTGATCCTTCTGCGATTTTGTAATTTCACCCACTGACAAAGACATCAGGGGTCGATAATTATAATTGTAGGTTTACGTTAACAGTGAAAGCAAGAATATCTAAAACAAAATCCAGAAAATCACATTTTAAAAAAAGATTCAAATGTCTTTGTATTTCATTATGTGAAATAAATATTTGATCACCGTGAGGCCCCCCCCCCTGCTAAAGAAGGCACATGTACAGACCCATCCGAGGTTTGCCAATGAACACCTGAATGATGCTGAGAATGATTGGGAGAAGGTGATGTGTTCTGATGAGACAAAAATAGAGCTGTTTGAAATCATTTTGGCTAGCCGTGTTTGGAGGAAGAGGAATTCAGACTAGGGATGTCCCGGTCCAACTTGTCCACTTCCCATCCAATACAGACATTGCCGCCTTGAGTTTTGGCCAATACTGATATCGGTCCGATCCGATTTCAGCAATAATCATACATAATTTTGTAGTATCGAATGTTAGGAAAGGCTTAATCAGTGGTTTTAATCAAACAGAGTACAATAATCAGCAACAGTATGAGGAAAAACTGACCCATTTATTATTAACCAATGGGTTACATAAAGTAACTGCTGGACACGTCTTGACCTCTGAGGGGCAGTGTGGTGCATCCAATGAGATACACACTTACAGTAACAAAGGAAGTAGAAGAAACGATTGGATATTGTTCGTCAAACTCATTTTTCACAGAGCGTCAGGAATATATGCCAGAGAGTAGGGGCGTCCCAATCCAATCTTTGAGATTGGAAATCGATACGATGGCAGCAAACAAATCGCTAGCTCAACGCTAACACACAATGAATGAAAATCACCATTGACGAGCTAACGAAAATTACTATTGCACTTGAAGCATTTATCTCTCACAAAATAATGAATATAGGTACAGAAACACTGTATAACCACATGCAAACAGGCAATATAACAATACCGTATTTTCACGACCATAAGGCACACTTAAAAGTCTTAAATTTTCTCCAAAATGGACGAGGCGCCTTATAATGCGGCGCACCTTATGTGTGCACCGAGTTCCAACATCTGTAAATGTTGTGTGATGAGCGCTCCGCTTGACTGACTGGGAGCATTTCCTGCCGACACGCTGTTTATACAGAGGAAAAGCGGACATGGGTGAGGACAGCAGGCGGATTTAAAGGGGGAAGGGCGCGCGTGAAGGAGGTATATAGCCACGCCCCGAGTAGGTATATAGCACCGGGGTGTGCATTGTGCAAAACAACATCGGTTTGGCTAAGGACCCCCGAAAATGGCACCTATGAAGAGCCACGCTTACGAAGCACAGTTTAAACTGCAAGCTGTCAATTGCGCAGAGGAATATGGGACTCGTGCAGCCGCGAGAGTATTCAAGATCAACAACTCTATGGTTCGCAAGTGGAGGAAGCAGGAAAACGAGCTTCGCCAAGTCAAGAAGACGTGGCTGAGTTTCCGCGGAAACAAAGTGAGGTGGCCCGAGTTGGAACACCAACTCGAGCAATGGATTAATGAGAACAGCCGGGAGAAGCGTCTCTACAGTCACTATTCGACCGAGGGCAATAACGCTTGCAGAAGATTGGGCGGAGGGGCCGTAACTACAGCAGCTGAAAAAAGTATTTAACACGTCACGATTTTCCTCACCAAATATATTTCCAAAGGTCCTATTGACATGAACTTTTCACCAGATGCTGGGAACAACCCAAGCAATCCATACATACAAAGAAAGTAGAACAAATAAGATCAGATATTGAGTTGTATGTAATAATGCGATATGACACAAGGAAAAATATTGAACACATGAGAAAGGGAGGTGCAAAAAGGCATGGAAAGCCATGACAAAACCTAAAATCTATCACTAATCAAACAGCAATCCAGCCCCTTGTCAGTGCAAATGAATATCAGCTGGTTCAGTCCTGATTGATGGCCTACAACATGGTCTCATTGCTTAGGTGAGAGTCAAGACACATCTCATGATAGGTAAGAGCAAAGAGCTGTCTCAAGACCATCGCAAACTAATTGTTGCAAAACATAATGATGGCATTGGTTACAGGCGCATATTTAAGCTTCTGAACGTTCCAGTGAGCACGGTTGGGACCCTTACACGTAAGTGGAAAGCCAACCATACCACCATAAATCTGCCTCGATCAAGTGCTCATCGCAAGATTTCTGATAGAAGAGTGCAAAGAATAATTGAAGAATTGTCCAAGGGCCAAGGACCACCTTTGGGGAGCTTCAAAAAGACCTGGAATTAGCAGGTATTGTTGTCACAAGGAAAACAACGAGTAATGCACTCCACCGCCATGGACTGTATGCACACTGATCACGCAAGACCCCAATTGCTGAAAAGCATGTCAAAGCTCGTTTAAAGTTTGCTGAACAACATTTGGACAAGCCAGTTAAATACTGGGGAAACAGTCTGTTCTGATGAGAGCAAAACTGAACACTTTGGATGCCATAATGCACACCGCGTTTTGAGGAGAAATGGCACTGCACATCACCCAAAAAACACCATACCAACAGTGAAGTTGGGAGGTGGGAACATGATGATGTGGGGCTGCTTTTCAGCAAATAGTACTGGTAAATTTCACATTATTGAAGGAAGGATGAATGGGCAAATGTACCGTGACATTCTTGACAAAAATCTGCTGCCATCTACGAGGATGATGAAAATGAAACGAGGGTGGATATTTCATCAGGATAATGATCCAAAACATATTGCCAAGGAAACTCGCAATTGGTTTCAAAGAAAAAAAAATTAAGCTGAATGCACAGCCAATCACCTGACTTGAATCCAATCAAAAATCTATGGAAAGAACTGAAACACAAGGTCCATAAAAGAAGCCTACGGAATCTTCAAGATTTGAAGACTGCTTGTGTGGAGGAACCAAAACCACACCAGAGCAATGCATGCGACTAGTTTCTCCATAAAGGAGGAGTCTTGAAGCTGTCATTGCAAACAAAGGCTATTACACAACATATTAAACAAATACCAGTTGACGTGTTCAATACCTTTTCCCTGTGTCATGTCACATTATTACACATAACGTAATTCCTGAGTTTATTTGTTCTACTTTCTTTGTATGTATGGATTACTTGGGTTGTTCCGAACATCTGGTGAAATTTTCATGTCAATAGCACATTTGGAAATATATTTGTTGAGAAAAATGCTGATGTGTTCAATACTTATTTCAGCTGCTGTATGTTTGCCTTGGGCCCCCAAATGACTAGCTAGCTACATCCAGCCCGGGTTCGAGCAAGTGTCGCCGTGCTCGGCATGACAACCAAGCTGTGATTAGCGGCTCATGCAATGATGAAGAAGGCAGCTAGGTAGCTATGAGAACTAATGTGAATTACAGAACACATAGACCATCGTACAGTATTGCGGTTATAAATATGCAAGCTACAATTCGGCACCAAGCGGCATCGGGTCTTATTTTCCCGGCAACGTGCAAGGTGGCCGTTTGCCATGATGTGCCACAAGCTGAAAAGTGTTCAACTGAAGAGCGGCATCGCGGTGACATCAGAAGGCACATCCAATAAGAGAAGGGCTGGCGACCTGCCCCGCGGTGAAAACCAAGAAAACCAAGTGCAGTGGGAAAAGGCTTATACTTGTGTACATTGCTGACGTGATACAAGAACACTCAGTCGGGCACAGACCTTCACCAAGCCTGTGATTTGTAGGTGGTGGTAAAGTCCGTCATGGTCCTTCCATTATAATTCAGCCATTCGTTTTCTGTCCCGCTTAACCTCACTAGTGTTGCAGGTGAACTGAAGCCTATCCCAGCTAACTTTGGGCAAGCGGGGGTGTAAACCCTGAAATGGTTGCCCGTCGAGCTCAGGAATTCCTGGATATGGCGTCAAAAGTTTTCTTCTTTGAAATGTGAAAGTTTTGCCTTAGTTTTACTGGTAACATAAATTCAAAAGGGTCCTCTGTCACATGTATGCAGACAAATATTACTGAAAAACATACATGAGAATAGGGGCTTAAAATAAAGAGAAGCTGTGTTGTGAACTGTGGTGAATTGGAATATTATTGTTCATTGTGCTTTCAAAGTAAGGTCAGTGAAAAGTCAAATTCGAATCCTGCTATAGTGGTATAATTTTGGAAACTGGAAATTCGTAAATAACTCTTACGTTTCATCCTCGATGTACTTAAGCAGTGTGAGGGCCTTCCTGTGGAGAAGCAACAGGAACTGAGCCAAATAGGCACTCCGCAGGGAAAGGCCAGGCTTCAGCATGAATACCTAGGTATGACAGAATATCAAATTAAGCTTTTGTGGAGAAAACAGAAAAATGGCCTTGCGGCAAGCATAATAAAGAAAAAGTATTTCAATTGTCAAAAAAAACAAAACAAAAAAAAAACACTTGTTCATGGTGCAGAAGATGGGTTGTCAGACTTTGGAATGGATCTTCCTGTTTTGTACGTGTTTTGTATGGTTGAGCTCATACAAAGAACACCCTCTCAAATATGTCTACAGATGGATTCCTTTCCACTTGAATGCAGTGTTATAAAATCAGATTCCTATTGAAACACAAAATAGGTCTTGCATGAGTTGGATGGTTTGAATTGTTGTGCGCTCTCTCTCATTTTATGGCTATGGAAATAACTTGTTTTATATGAAAATGAAAAGCATAACTGTTTGGAAGAGGAAAGAGATGCAGCTTACACTGTGTCACACTGATATGATCGTATTAGTAACACAGTCAACCCACAAATTAGCATCCTGTTTACGTACCAGGCAAAACTGTGGTTTACTTTTTCAAGGCACACAGTGAAAAGGTGAACTGAATGTACTATATGCATGCAGCACTTTTGCATTTGTATTAAGGTGGCACGTTAATCTCCGGTCGACATTTAAACGCGTTGTGACAACATAGGAAAACGTGTTAAACTCAAAGCCGAGTTGAAACTGAACACAGCGGCATCCCATTGTCTTGGCTGGAGGAGCTACATTATCTAGTCTTCGAAAAGTAAAAATTACTGATGCCATATTGACCTCGCACCTAATGTCACACATTTATTATTTTTCAGATGGCGTCCCATTACCTTGTAAAATATTGACAGCGGAAACTGTTATGCCAGCTTACATTTCCACTGGAAATGCTTAATGTGTTGCCGTGCACGATGGTCCATTGTATAGCTTAGTTTTTCTGTATTTAAAATGTCGCTTACGTACATTTAGATTTACATCATGAGAAGATATAATTAGGAATGAAAAAAAAATACACTCTCTCAGCTTGTGTGGGCTCTTCTCTGTCAAGTCTTTCTTTCCATAGTCTAAAAACATATATACAGTAAGTTAATTGAAGACTAAATTGCCTTCATGTGACTACTGATGACATGGTGTTTTGTTCAAAGACGGCAGCCTGTTACAAGAGCGCCGCTTTGGTTCTATAGTGTTTGAGAAACCAACGGACTTCAGATTAAACTGACCGAATGGCAGTGTCTGGTTGAAACTAAAAACATTCCCTTGTAGCAGACAAAGTCTGTTAGTTCCAGAATTGGCCGCTGTTGTTTACTGGTGCAATCAATAGGCAGACTGGTAGTTCTGGCTTCCGGGAAAAGCTGCTGGTTGTCACAGCTAAAGTGCTGTGAAAAAGTATTGGCTCAAATTCTTATATTTTTGAATAGTTTCCCCACTTTAATGTTTAAGATCATCAAACAAATGTAAATATCAGACAAATATAACCCAAGTGAACTTAAAATGCTGTTTTTAAATGGAGATTTCATTTATTAAGGAAAAGAAACTATTAAAAGTTACCTGGCCCTGTGTGAAAAGGTAATGGCCCCCTAAACCTAATAACATCCTCAGCAGGAACAACTGAAATCAAGCGTTTTCTATAACTGGTCACGAGACTCTCACATCTCTGTGGAGATATTTTGACCCACTCTTCTGTGCAGAATTGTTTGAATTCAGCAAAAATGGACGGTTTTTGAGCTTGAACGACCTTTTTAAGGGCATGCCACTGCATTTCAATCCGATTTAAGTCTGGGCCTTCAGTTTTATTTATTTTTTTTTTTTTTAAGCCATTCAGAAGTTGACTTGCTGGTGTGTTTTGGATCTTTGTCCTGCTGCACAATCCAAGTGGGCTTCAGCTTGAGGTTACAAACTGATGGCTGAACATTCTGAACAATGACACTTTCACAGCAGTATTAGACCATGACAACAATGTTTAAAGGTAAGTTTACATTAACATCTGTTAACATTTTCAAGCTTTTTTATTTTTTACATTTATTTACAATAATTTTGTACTGTACTGGGTGCTTTTAGGCCACGAAAATGGTGCTTCAAATTAACGGACAAACGGCTTTAACGGACAACCCCTCCCCCCTATTTGTCCGTTAAATCGAGATTTCCCTGGATGTGTTAGTCACTAAGGGACGATCTAACGGCTGTCAGAAAACTGCAGTTGTTTGTTTAGCACTCTTAAGTGTTTTATTAACAAAGTTCAGTTGCGAGATGAGCAACATTAGGCCAGTGTATACCCCACCACTGTACGCACATGAACGGAACAGGTTTATTAAGCAGTTCAGAAAATGGATGGGTGAACCTAATATTAAGATCAAAAGCTTAAAAGAAACTTACCTCATCTATAAATGACTTCACCAAAGTATCTTTATGCATAACATCTTGAAATATATTCCTATGAACAAAGAGGTATACTGTATTGCTGTTTTGTCATGACAGAAAAATGTTTCTCAAACACTATAGCATAAATCAGATTAAAGATGCAGATAAATGACGAACTTACAGATCAGGTGTAAAAGTGTCATCGGTTGGGATGATAGTGTCAGGAGGTATGTCCTCTTCGGTGTCAGTCTTCCAAAGTGTATTAAGCTCAGACCGCATATAGCCACGTTGGTTGTAAGTATGCTCGTGACACGGCGGCATTTGCTTGACTGTGTTGATGTCGACGTCGATGTGTGTGGTCGGATAAGGCGAGTAGAGAACCTGGCGGAAGGGCAGTACAAAGCTACCAGTGGAGTCCTGGAAAAAGGAAAGTAATGACTGGCGACACCCACACTGATTTGCCAACGTCATTTGACTTAAACTCGTAAGTCAAAAAAAAAAAAAAGTAAATGAACAGTTGAACACATTATAGTTTAACCAGAATAATACCATACATCCATCTATTTTCCATACCGCTTATCTTCACTACTAGGGTCGCGGGCGTGCTGGAGCCTATCACACCTATCTTCGGGCGAGATGCGGGATACACCCTGAACTGGTCACCAGCCAATTGCAGGGCACATAAACAGAGAACCATTCGCACTCACATTCGCACCTACAGGCAATTTAGAGTCTTCAATCAACCTACCATGCATGTTACTGTGATGTGGGAGGAAACCGGAGTACCCTTTTATTGTCAATTCTTCAATATGTGTAACACATACAGAGGATTAAAACGGTACTCAAAGACCCGCAGTGCTACAAAAGACAGTACAAATAATAACAATATAAAAAGCTCAATAAAACTATGGTCTATACAGTATAAAAAGTATTAATTGAATGTGCAACTATCAAAGATTTTGCTTCCATCCATATGATCAAAACATGAAGTATTATCTGTATTTTGTTAGTTTTTTCAAATATTTATTCGGAAGTAATAATTGTAGAATGAAAGTATTAATTGAATGTGCAACTATCGAAGATCAGGTGACCTGTGCAACACAGTCAAGGTCAGAGAACCAAGGCAAATAAGGCGTGTATAATGCGCACCCATGAATAATAATGCAATTTTACAGTGCATGATTTTGCTTCTATTCATATGATCAAAACATATGTATTATCTGTATTTTGTTAGTTTTTTCAAATGATTATTCAGAAGTTACGCACTTTATTTGAAGAGGTAATACTTTATTTTTATTTACGTGATCTTATTTTGAAATTCACAGCCTTACTTTTATTTAGTAAATGAGAAAACACACAGGTGTGCTCATTCTGTACCCAGGCAGAATTTGTAAGATGTATTCAATTCTTTGATGAAAACATGAAGGGCCAGGCGAAACATTTAATTTTATTTTAATGGATACAAATTACAACCCCGATTCCAATGAAGCTGGGACGTTGTGTTAGACATAAATAAAAACAGATTTCAATGATCTGCAAATCATGTTCGACCTATATTTAATTGAATACACTACAAAGACAAGATATTTAATGTTCAAACTGATAAACTTGATTGTCTTTAGCAAATAATCATTAACTTAGAATTTTATGGTTGCAACGCGTTCCAAAAAAGCTGGGACAGGTGGCAAAAAAGACTGAGAAAGTTGAGGAATGCTCATCAAACACCTGTTTGGAACATCCCACAGGTGAACAGGCTAATTGGGAACAGGTGGGTGCCATGATTGGGTATAAAAGGAGCTTCCCTGAATTGCTCAGTCATTCACAAGCAAAGATGGGGCGAGGTTCACCTCTTTGTGAACAAGTGAGTGAGAAAATAGTCGAACAGTTTAAGGACAATGTTCCTCAACATACAATTGAAAGGAATTTAGGGATTTCATCATCCACGGTCCATAATATCATCAAAAGGTTCAGAGAATCTGGAGAAATCACTGCATGTAAGCGGCTAGGCCGAAAACCAACATTGAATGCCTGTGACCTCAGGCGGCACTGCATCAAAAACCGACATCAATGTGTAAAGGATATCACCACATGGACTTGGGGACACGTCATAAAACCAATGTCAGTAAATACAGTTCGGTGCTGCATCAATAAGTGCAACTTGAAACTCTACTCTACTATGCAAAGCAAAAGACATTTTTCAACAACACCCAGAAACGCCACCGGCTTCTTTATCTAACATGGACTGATGAAAAGTGGAAAAGTGTTCTGTGGTCCAACGAGTCCACATTTCAAGTTGTTTCTGGAAATTGTGGACATCGTGTCCTCCGGGGGAAGAGGAAAAGAACCATTGGACTGTTATGGATGCAAAGTTCAAAAGCCAGCATCTGTGATGGTATGGGACTGTGTTAGTGCCAATGGCATGGGTAACTTACACATCTTTGAAGGCACCATTAATGCTGAAAGGTACATACAGGTTTTGGAGAAACATATGCTACCATCCAAGCAATGTCTTTTTCATGGACGCCCCTGCTTATTTCAGCAAGACAATGCCAAACCACATTCTGCATGTGTTACAACAGCGTGGGTTCGTAGTAAAAGAGTGCGGGTACTCGACTGCCTGCAGTCCAGACCTGTCTACCAGTGAAAATGCGTGGCGCATTATGAAGCGTAAAATACGACAACGGAGACCCCGGACTGTTGAACAGCTGAAGCTGTACATCAAGCAAGAATGGGAAAGAATTCCACCTACAAAGCTTCAACAATTAGTATCCTCAGTTCCCAAACGTTTATTGAATGTTGTTAAAAGAAAAGGTGATGTAAGACAGTGGTAAACATGACCTTGTCTCAGCTTTTTTAGAACGTGTCGCAGCCATAAAATTCTAAGTTAATGATTATTTGCTAAAAACAATAAAGTTGATCAGTTTCAACATTAAATATCTTGTCTTTGTAGTGTATTCAAATAAATATAGGTCAAACATGATTTGCAAATCATTAACACAACGTCCCAACTTCATTGGAATGGGGGTTGTAAACTGTCAAGCATTTCAGAAAAGCATGATCATTAAACAAAACATAACTATAAAGAAATTAATGGTTGTTGTTCCGTCATCAGTCGTATTTAAAACAACAATATTTCACAAATTCTACCACGTATGTAAACTTATAAGCACAACTGTACATACTGTATATGCAGTCATACGTACCCCTGTTATATTGCAATCAAAGTCAATCACCTTTTTCCTAACCTCTAGGTGGCCGTGGCATATTGGAATGAAAGTGTACAGCATTTTCATAACCTCTAGATGGCGGCATACATTTATAAAATGTGAACGTTTTTTCTATTTTCCCCTATACCTATGTATAATGCACACTATTGACTTTTGATAAAATTTTTGGGGAAAAAATGCGCATCATACACGATAAATTACCCTATATAAATTAGATGACAAAACCCCAATGCTGCTAAAGTGGCTGGTGCGATCCTGAGTCTAGTGTAGGGCAAAACGGGCAGAGAGTCCAGATTCCTGACAGCCTGATGAACAAAGCTGTCTGAGTCAACTAGTCCTGGCCTGCAGATTCTGCAGTCTACTCCCTGATGGCAACAGACTAAAGAGATTGTGGGACGGATGGGTAGCATCCCCCGCTATACGGAGGGCTTTGTGGGTGAGGCGGGTGATGTAAATGTCCTGCAGGGAGTGAAGAGAGGTTCCACTGATCTTCTCAGCTGCCCTCACTACCCCATGGATTCTTGCGGCAGGATACGGTACCGGCTCCGTACCACACAGTGATGCAGTTGGTCAAGATGCTCTTTATGGTCCCTCTGTAAAACGCGCACATGATGAGGGTAGAGGCTCTGACCCTTCTCAGCTTGCACAGGACATAGAGACACTGGTTAGCTTTTTTGGCCAGTGATGAGGTGTTGCTAGTCCAGATGAAGTCCTCGGTGATGTGCACTCTCTTCACTGCAACACCATAAAGGCTCAGGGGATCATGCTAGGAGTGTGCTCTCCTGAAGTCCACAACAATCTCCTTGGTTTTCTCCACATTTAGGGGGAGATTGTTGTCCGTACACCACCCGGCCAGGCGGCTCACCTCACTCCTGCAGTCTGTCTTGTCCCCGTTGCTGATGAAACCCACCACAGTTGTGTCGTCTGGAAACTTGATGAAGAGGTTGGGACTGTATGCCGGTGTGCAGTCATAGGTCAGCGGTGTGAAGAAGAGGTAGCTCAACACACAACCTTGAGGGGCCACCGTGTTCAGAGTGATGGTGCTGGATGTGTTGCTGCCAAACCATACTGCCTGCGGTCTC
This sequence comes from Phycodurus eques, assembly GCF_024500275.1. NCBI lineage: Eukaryota > Metazoa > Chordata > Actinopteri > Syngnathiformes > Syngnathidae > Phycodurus > Phycodurus eques. Next base: position 20,786,108 of record NC_084538.1, on the reverse strand, counting down.
CCTGTCAGAAAGTCCAGCAGCCAGTTGCACATTGAAGTATTGAGCCCCAGCTGGTCCAGTTTGCAGTCCATTTACCATGTACATAGTATTTTAAATCGGACAACTATATGCAATGTGATTGTCAAAAACAACAAACTAGAGCTGCGAGCAGCTATAATGGGACCTCGCAGCCCAGCCCTGTTGGGGTACTGGCAGTTTAGGGACCTGGCAGGTCGTAAAAAAAATGCCTTTGACAACCTTTTAATGTCCCAGGTGTTGAGATGGTACTGACCAATTTTGAAGGCAATTGGGTGAAACCTGCACGATGGAGTAGTAGCAAATGGCCCCCGGATGGTCAGTTGGACACCACGCTGTCGGACAAGTGCAAGGGTATGCCCCATACAAACATGGGAAAAGAGGCCAGAACTGTACTTTGAAAATGCAATAGGTCATCTCATGTTGGGTTTAGGATATACAGTAGGTTGTAATGACGTAATAGGTGGATTAAAACAAAATGTAACGCACTCGAACAGTATTTGACACCCACGCTTTGCATGCTGGCCCACCACCTTTTGTGAAAGCTGAAACAAGGGCCGCACAAGAATGAAGATGGGCCGAAATGTTGGAAAAAGGTCCACAGCTGTGCATTGTGAAGGTAATAGGTCACTTCCTGTTGGGTTTGGAATATGGGTTGTCATTAAGTTATTGTTCGTGTCGGGGTGCGACACCAGTGTTTGAATTTTCGTAGGCCTGGGTATAACGTAGCGCACTAGGGCTTTGATTCACTGTTAGCATGTCTTGTTTTGTGGCGACATCAGAAAAGTTTGATGCTCATCGGATGAAAGCTGTGGGATGAGTTTCCAAAAGTATTAACCCTGCAAAAATGCAAAAACTTCACACTTTTTTCCTTCAAAAGGTCATAGGTCACTTCCTGTTGGTTTATGATATGGCTTGTACTGATTTTTTTGTGCGTCTGGGTCTGCTTTATAATCGTACCAGTTTTCGGAGCCGTAGGTCAAATGTATTTCCAAGTTGTCCTTTGATGTAGTTAGGAATGGTTCTAGGGGGCGATGTCGAGCCATTTTCTGGTAATTGCGCCCAAAAACGTGAAATTATAAAAAATTTCACCAGGCCCGATGTACATGCAAAACTTCAGAGTTTTTGTTCATATTTTGGGCCTCAAAATGGCCTTGTTTGTGGTGACTAAAATAATAAGACAGAAACAACAGGGACCCTAATTAAGGAATACACCAACAATGGTGTGGCCAACACAGAGTTGGCACTGACCTCAAACATAAGTAACAGGCCACAGAAGTCTAATCAGGTACAAGTTTTGGAAGTTGCTTACCTTTAGCAGACCCTGAACAAAAAGGCCTGTATCATATTTGAAGGATGAGTCTGCCTTGCAAAGGCGTGAACATTTCTTCTCAGCAGCAGTGAGAAAGAGGCAAAGTGTTCGCACGATCTGCCAAAATATAGTTTCAGAAATAATAAACCAAAAAGCTAAGACTTGAAACCATCATAGACAAAATATTGCTTATTTCCACTATGAATACAAAATAGTGCAAAAATCAGAAATGCTTTGACTTGATAGGTGAACTAAAAGTTGTCCATTCCTGTACACCATAAACACATTCAGCAAATATAGTACTACGGGGTTCAGGCCTGACCTCCACAAAATCAAATAAAAATACTGCAGATGTTTTTTTTGTGTGTTTTTTTTGTAGTACTGTTCTTATTAAAATACATGGAACTGCATGTAAGGCACAACACACTTAAATAAAATGGATCTTTAAAAAAAAAAGTCTACAACAATGCCAGGTTTATATATGAAAATATGTGACCATGATGATTTTCCGCTATTAATATGACCTTCAACCTGTACAACTCTAACTCCAACTTTAATCCAACATGTCGTAACATGTTTTTTGAGCTGGCAGAAGATAGATCAAACACAGAGCACACAAGGCACACTGATCGACTCTTACCCAAAAAGATTGAGTCAAATAAAGATGATTCTGATTCGGATTCTGATCTAATGAAAGCCAAAAGGTGCTGTGACAAAGTACTAGTTTGAGAGTGCGTATTTATGCAACCAGGTTATTGTACTTTTTTTTTCTCTCCTTAAAATATTTGAGTTTGTTTTTTAATTGAGTTGTATAGATTATAGGTCACATCAAGGTTTTTATATGCTTGCCATTTTCATAGGGGTGTGTAGACTTTTTGATTAACTGTATGTAGCAAAACATACACACGACTGTCTGTGTGTAGCCACTCTTCTGGTGAATTTACCTTGTTTACTTTCTCTGGGTTGCTTCCAACCACTATTGAACAACCACAAGTCTGGAGATGAGAGCTGATGGCCCTGAATCACAGAAACAAGGTTTGCAAATTGCAGACAATCAGCGCCATTAGAATCAATTCACCCGTGGTTATCTTTTAGAATTTGTGTTTGATACCATTGAGCTGTCTCTTGAGAACATTAATAGAGAAGGCAAATGAGTAGGTAACAGGCTATGGGCCTGATATACTAAAGGTCTGCACATACAAAAATGGGTATAATATGGTTATTGCTCATGCAAACAGATGAAGCTGATCAACAAACTGGCCGCATCCAGGAATACGCCAGCCAAACACACAAAATTTCTGTGCAATAACTTTTGCGTATTCTGGGAGGAGTAAATGCAAACTGATTATTTAGCACACGCAATGTATTTCATCAAACCTGAGACAAATTGCGATGGCTGTTTTTGCATATTTAAATAAAGCATCTGAACGGCAGGTGCAAACGGCACTGCTGTGCATAACCTTGACGAGGAGCTACAGGCAAAGTTAGAAGCGACCGGGAGAATAGATCTGTGTTTCTGATGCCAGAAACAAATATTATGACAACATACAGCCTATTCAGCGATGGAACTTTGGGCTACTGAATGATATAAGCCGCAGGGGTCACCAACCTTGTGCCAACATTAGTCCCCTACGGGCCGATTCTAAAGATGGCTCACGAGTGATGGGACATTGTAATTTCCTCGGAATGTTGTAGAAGTGATCATTTTAAAAAGTTAAGACTTGCAGGGTTTTATATAAATAAACTGTTGTATATTAATATTAATCTGCTTCTTATCTTTTAATCATTGTTGATAATTGTGAGATGATATTAACATGATCGTTGTCTTCACACATCATGAATTATTAATAACATAATTCAAGGTAATTTGAGCAAAAGTGTTATTTAAGAAGTGTGTATCAAACTGGTAGTAGCCATTCACATGAATCAGCGCGGAAGAAGTAGCTCTCAGTTTTGAAAAAGATTGGTGACCCCTGAATGGAGCCAGTCACGTCTGACAACACTTCTTTCAACTCTGCATTTCCTTACATCTGGTGCATTCCAGCGTACTGTGACAATAGTCTGGTGCTGGCCTCTCCCAGAGTAGATTTTTGGGTGTGCTGTCAAGTTTTTAACACAATGTGATGCAGGATGGGCACGCGCTTTAAATGTCAGGTATTCTGCCTGACGAACATCCTTGAGCCCCTCCCCTTTTTCATATCCATATGTGTGTCTGCGCGCAGGTTTGGAGATTGACGGGTTGGAGCAGAGACCCAGATGCAAGCAATCATCATCAGTTGCATTCTGAAAATAACCCTGAACTCCACCTCGTTGCTAGATCAATTTACGAATTCACTTTGTCAGTCGCATTCAGCTCACGTTTATGCTCTTGTTGCCAATACCTAATCCATTTTTGTTGCTTTCTCAAGAGTTCCTGTACATTCATCCTCGCCTGTACTCCTGCATCTGTGGACCTCTCGCTACCCTGTCCATATTGAATCCCCTTGGTATATTCCTTAAACCGGCAATAAACAGTCCTCACATTAATCTGCCTCTGACCAGCGTCTGCTCTTGGGTCATCTTCTCTGCACCGACCCCTTACATTAAATCAAACAAAATATGGCTTTTATGTGGTTGCTCTCTTCACCAAAATTAGCAGTGATGTATTTATTTTCTGTAACTCTGTAATATACAGTATTTGTTAGTGATGCACCAAAATGAAAATTCTTGGCCGAAACCGAAAAGAAGGGGGAGGGAACAGATGCCGAAAAGCGAAACAAATTATTATGCCAATTGTTGGTTAAATTGCATTTATGGCTATGACTTGGTATTGGATTTTTTTTTCATATCAGTCGATATCGATATACTGTATAATCTCAATATAAAAGAAATCCCTATTTTTTTCTATGCTTAAATATTCCCCGTTACGCTTAACCTTTTGATTTAAATATTTACTTTCTGTCAAAGGTTGAACATGAAATGGAACATTATACCACTGTAAAACAAATACAACTTATATATTCATAAACAAGTATAATCTGACCATGCAAAAGATTTCAAGTTTTCCAATTTATGCCCAGTGAGCTGGTAATGCAAGATATATTTCTATGCTGCTGCTTACAGGACACTAGGACACACACACTAGCTTTTGTTTGTTAAAACTGACTATGTTATGAACACAGACATACACACACACAGGCACGCACGCACGCACACATGCACCACAGACACACTGATAACGTTCAGGCCGAGAACAGGCGACAACCGGTTTGGTAAGGAGCCGCTGAGGGAACTGACTGTTATCTGAAAAGAGGAGCCACTCGGCTTCCAGATCCCACGAGAGAGGGAAGAGAGTCTTTCGTACTGTATGCTTCCACCCGATCATAGCCTTGTAAACCATAGCCTTGTAAATTTGTATTCTTGATTTTGTTTTCATAAATACTTAAAAGACAAGTTTAATCCTTCAGGATTCTTATTTGGAAGCATTATCAACACCAAAGAACCAGGAAGAAGGAATTCCATCAGGACAAGCCCACAAACATGCCAACTTGTTGTTGGTGGCCCCTCAAGCTGCGGTTTTTTCTTGCCTCATCACAAAATCCTTTGTTTCAGCCATTTCTATTTCAGAAAAAAAAGTTGACATTTTTGGGCCGAAAATAGCCCAAAATATATTTTCGTTTTTTGGCCGAAGATTTTCAAAAAAATTCAGTGCATCAACTGTATTTGTTAATCCTCCACTAACACTTTCAATTCTATCACTTCTAACTTCATTTTGCATTTGTAGTGCTCTCCCAAATGTTCCACTTTAAAAAAACGTCACCGCTACCTAAAGTGCAAAAACCTCTTTTAAATATGGTGGTCTACACTACTTTAACACCTGTTGCTAACAGAGCACGCAATCTGGTAAAGTGAGTGAACTCGCAATTTATCGCCCACTATTTGAAATTTTCGGAAAAGGTTACAATCTTAGTAAATCACATGCAACATGTCCACCAAGAGCGCGTGCAGGCTATTAGAGTGAACACATAATTTAGCTCTTGCTATTTGGGATCTTAGTAAATCAGGCCCAAAGAATTAATGCCAACTGATATCAGCCTCACGAGCCAAGAAATGTAATATATCCTCCTCTTTGTAGTTTATGGCTTTTAGCGTGATAATCTGACTGGGCAAAAATGATCTACACTGACTAAACATTAAATCATCTCAGCTGTTTGTATTCTTAAACTCTCTTCAGCTATAAATGTCCTTTAACCTGAAAATAAATTAGTTTTGATTACACATAATTTTGCATCTCAGCAAGATGCTGCAATAAACATCTGAAACTCTGAGCAAAAGCAATTTAGCCTGGTCTTTGGCTGGAGGAAACCTCAGCTACATTTAGCCCCTTTACTCATTGGAGGACTGATGAGTGTTAATCTGGCACTTCTGATCATCTGTCACCATTTGCCGGTACTGGAGCGCTTACTTGTGGAGGAAATCTTCGTGGCAGCTGTCCCCAATGTCATCATCATTTAGCACGGTGTATTTTATCTAGTCACACATAGGAAAACAAGTGAGACACTTAAGGAAGAGGTTTAGGTGGGGAAAAAGGCATAATAGGGTGAGACAAATGTGCAGGATCACAATGGGTGTTAATATTCCTGGATAAATAAAATTCCAATAAAAACTTGCTATCATACTTGGGGAGTGTCAAACTGGTGGCCCGGGGGCCAGATCCGGCCCGCCACATCATTTTATGTGGCCCGCGAAAGCAAATCAAAATTGCTCATTGTGTTCTGGTGTAATACCATTGAGATATTTGCAAGCATTTTTTTCTGTTACCAATCCCCCTTTGAAAATAAATATAATAAAAACATGTTTTTATAGGCTTCAGATTTTAAAACTGGCTATTCATCTATGTGTTGTGTATACTGTCTGTAATTACAGTATAGGAGGTAATCTTTCATTTATATGGGTTCACAGTTGTAGCGGCCCTCCGAGGGAAGCCATAACGACGATGTGGCCCGTGACAAAAATTAATTTGACAGCCCTGCTCTGTGTGGTCTACAGAACAACAACATGACAGCTAAAGCTTAACATGCATGAAGACATCTGATATGGCAGAAGTCCTGGGAAAGGATTAGTTTGCTCAATGTAACGCTGGCAGTGAAACAGGATTTCAAAAGAATTTTCAAAATTCACCCCTTGCTTTAAAATCTGACTATTTTAAAGCAATAAAAATCAATAATAATAAAGAGTTTTGTTTTTATTTTTCTCTACCCTTCCAAGTATTACCAAATTATTTATTTTAAATGACTGCTATTCAAATGGTGCAATTATGGTGTAATGATCACAATTTGGTGATTGCTTGGAAATATACGAAATGAACTAGAATGTTACACAAATACAGTGCATAACATTTTTGTGCTATCACAATGCATTTATCAGGTCAATTTTCTGTACTGCTTATCCTCACTAGAGTCACGGACGGGTAAGCTGGAGCCTTTCCCAGCTGACTCTGGGCAAGTACCGGGGTAGACCCTGAGCTGGTCACCAGCCAATCACAGGGCACAGATATACAAACAACCATTCACACTCACATTTACCGCTGTGGGTACATTTAACATGTAGACATGCAAACACAAAAAGCATGACAAAGGTGACCAAAAAAAAAAAAAAAAAAAACATTGTAGGTGGAGTCTGTGGGGGATCCCCCAGGACCCTGTACAGATTTTTTTTAAAAAACATAAATTAACCAATCTGGAAGCACAATAAGGCAAATAAATAAATACATAATTCTTCACGCAAAAAAACATATTTACACCACTCAAGTACATGTTGATATACTGTCTAGTGCTAATACCTATGCCTGGGAAGCCCAATAGAAGACGTTGTGTGACGTCATGTGACTTTCTTGTGTCGTTTGATCGATGACCTAGACTTAAACGACACTAGCGCTTAAATTTGATTGGCGCAGACAGCGGCCGATGCAGAAGTTGAAGTCGTAGTCTCGTGCGCTAAATAGTTGATAAATAAGCAATAATTGATAAATAAAAGTAGCGAGCGACATTCAGATCATTGTAACGAAGTAAAAGTACCGTTACTTCTTAACAGCAGAAGCGGCGGAAGTGTTTTTTCTGGTCTCGTCAACTCCTGTCCAAAGCAGGTCTCGAGCGCACAGGCGGAACCTCAGGCCAATGAGCTCGCATATTCATCCGCCACGGAGTAATAGTCACAAATTATATCTGTGTGTGGATGGTGGATGTGTGGAATGCATCTTGCTGCCAGCATTCAAGGAGTACGAAACAGCCTATGACGTCAGCAACGGCGAACCACCTGGCCCCGAAAAAAACTAATCGATTCACGATTCACGTAAATGTAAATATTTTGAGTTCAAAATGGAAAACTTCCCCAAAAGGCAAATGATTTGCATGAATGAAAATGACGATGGATAACTTTTCAGATTCAGTTCATCAGTTAGCTTTGTTTTGATGACAGAAACCAAGTGTTCATAATGATTATTCATTATTAAACTGTGCAAAACTGCACTTTTAGTGTTGTGGTACGTTCTGCAACCAGAAGGCACTTGTTTGATTCCAGGAAAGTGTCCCAAACACCAGCTGCGGCCGGTCCCATGGCCGGATAAAAACAAAACAAATAAACAAAAACATTTGTTTCATGTTGTTTATTGTAAATTGGTGGATTGTGTCAGACGGGCAGCCGTTGTTGTGCCAAACAAATCATGCGAGTGACTTGCTGTGGCAACCCTTGACAAAACAAGTCGAAGGTCACATCAACGAGAATGTTGTGCATTGAATTGAAGTTAATCTTACTGATAAATTCAATTTTTTTTTTAAATTGGTGAGTTATTTTATTAATTCCTTCTTTATTTATTTTTTACATGAGATGAATACGGTTACTCACATCTATGTCTTCAGGCACACTGTGAGTCTTCATGGAAGCAAGCAGCTCCATAATAGAAACAATCTCCGAGCTCAGCACTGCGATGATGTTGTAGCCCTAAAATAAACAAAACATTGCATACATAAATAACCAAATAACAATTTCTATTTTTCACACCTTATTTTAGAATTTAGATCAGTGTTTACTCAAATGAAATAAGGCCATCAATTTTCCACTTGCCTCTACACCATTGAAATTATGATGACCATCAATTCTCCACAGATTTTCACGATTCGCGGTCCCTTTCTTCCCCAGCGAATAATGGGGTCCAATGTGTTCATATTTTTTGTGTAATTTAACCTGACCATACTAACAATGCATTGTTAGTTGATAGAATTAGTGTCATGAGGGAACCAGCATGGGTCAAAAACCGCATGCATCTATTGGTCAACACGCTAACATTTACCCTGATAACAGTGTCTTATGTTACCTCCCTGACAAGGTTCCTGTGTAAAGAATCCACTCAGTCTCAAAAACAAAGAAGAGTATGTTTGCACTTGTTTTCACATGATTACACTTACAATGATTATAGTCAGTAAGTAATTAAAATTTACTTTCCACGATGTGCGCACTAGATATCCCTGTAGAATCTTGAAATGTATTCACATAATTAGTCCTTAATAGTGCCCTGCAATTCACTGGCAACTGCTTTGGGGTGGGTGAACCCTGCCTCTCTCCCATAGTTAGCTGGGTTCCATCTTTCCTGCGACCATGGGCAGGATAAGTGGCAGAAAATTCATGAATAAACAAGGCAGAGGCCAATATCAGATTCTGACGAGATGCTAACCTTGAGCAAAAATATCACGTTTTTTTGTATTGCAGTATTGTAATTACAGCTCTAAAATGTATTGTTCTGAAAAGTGTGGGAAATTAACAACAACTTGGGTTATGAACAACATTTTTTCTCTTTATTTTTCTGTATTCTATTTTTTCTTATTTTCAAACTATTTTATTTTTACACAACATGCATAATTTGTTAAATTAGTAAATGTCTAGCATATTAAGTTAAAATAAAAAAAAATCTAAATAAAATCCAAATAAATTTACTGTAGTACCTTAAGTGAGCAAAAACCTGTTGTCAAACTCATTTTTATTGCGGCCCACATTGTAGTTACAGTTTCTCTCAGATGGCCATTAAAGCATATAAATGTTTTATTGCTTCCTCATATTATTACATAGACACCACAAATTGATGGAAAACTAGTTTTGAAATCAGAACTCAAGGATAATACTTTGTTCAGCTATTGTTTAAGTTGCTGTAAAGCGGGGTTTGGTAGGCAAAAAGTGCTTGAATTTTTGGTGAAGCTTTTAGCAAGAATCATGGAAGTTGCACCTGATTTGCTTTCACGGGCCACATAAAAAGATGTGGCGCGCTGGATTTGGCCCAGGGGCCTTGAGTTCGACGAACTCTTTCTGTCAAAAACACTTATTTAAATTTGAATACGTGCAGTCTGTTTTAAATGAGTATACCTATTAGTGTAAACTTTCCTGTTTTACCGGAGATGTTTGCTAATTTATGTAGTAAAAGTGTGTGTGGGGGGGGGGGGGGGGGGAATCGGAGTCAACATTTATTTCACCAATGCTAGACACACTGACACACGTAGCTGGTTAAAAATGATCATTTCAAGACAGCGTTCTGGAAAACAAAAAAATACAGCAGTGATGTTATGATGGAAAATTTCATCAGTTTTGAAATGGGTAACTGGCCCCTGCCTAGATCAAACCAATGACTCCTCAATAATTGGGAGGTTGCGACTTTAATAATCTGCTCATTTTGTTGCAATCTCGAATGAAGTGAGAAGTTGTACATATTATTTTAAAGAAGTTGAATATGATCTGACCAGAGCAATGTTAAAGGAATGAGTGAACAGCCTGGTGATCATTTGAAGTGTCAAAGTTACCTTTTGCAGCCAAATGCGTCCCTTGCGGATAGCATGCTTTAGCCTCTCCACACAGATGGTGTGCAAAGGCAGGTAGAAGGCCAGCTCCGTCTGCGGCAGAATAATGGACAAGGCGTAGGTGTTCTTGTCCCCCTTCAGCTCACCATCGAAGATGAGTGACACAATGATGACGCCCTTCTCTGCCAGGACAAAAAACTTCACGTCCACTGCGCCACACTCTGCACTGCGCAGAATCTCTCCATTTAATGTGTGATTGGCCAGGAAGGTCACATCTCCATCGCTGAGGAACATCACATGATCACCCTTTGGTGCCCAAATGTGATGGACACGTGGACCTAGGATATTGTCCCAGTACGCAAAGGTGGCAGCCAGCAGTGGGCATTCTCCCTCTATTGCTACTTCAGATTTTGCCACAGCTGGTGACTGAGGTGGACACCCAGAAGACATTGAAGTACGAATATTACAATCTTCTGAAAGGCCAGATAACAGTAAATCTGAAATAAAATTTTAAAAGAAATACATAAATAAATCATATAATTCGCTGTAAATTTGAAACTAGTTAAACGTTACAACCAAAGTCATGCAGAATTTAAAGAAAAAAAAGAGCAAATGGTATGGTTTCTGCACTTATATCCTGGTTCTAAAGAAGTCACATCTTTCCTTGGCTCATTTTTGTCTTTGAATTTCAAGAAATGATCAAATAAATATATACCACTACTAACAGAAATATAGTACTGGTACATCTCAATAAATTAGAATATGGTAGAAAAGTCAATTTATTTCTGTACTAATTCATAAATAACTTAGATTCATTAAACACCTGGGAAAACACTTTTCAGAGGGGCAATTTCTGTATAATGTCAACACTAAAAATCAGTTTGTTATGTAATATTCTAGTTTGTAGAGACGGTGAATTTTGGGTTTTTGCTTGCTGTAAGCTATAATCATCACAATTATACATATTCCTGTCTATTAAAAAAATAATGAAACATTTTCATCTGAGTGTGTGTAGTACGTCTCCATAATAAGAGTTTGACTTTCTGAATTGAACTACCTAACTAAATTAAGCATTTGACACTATTCTAGTACCGGTATTTATGCGGTTTCGCTTATTCGGTGCATTTAGTAACAGCACTGTCATTTTGCTTGACAAAAGTACTTAAAACTGTTCCAAATGGCTCGGTTCCACTTAATGACGGAATAATACAAAGCACTACCTACGGAATGTGCGCGAACGTGATGCCGCAGTGAAAAAAAAATAAAAATATTAATAATAAATAAATAAATAAATAAAGACTGACAAAAATCATTGGTTTACTTTTGTAATACTAGCTAATTTAGCCGTGCTAACAAGATAACTTGGGCCGACAACATAGACACCCTGTCGTAACTTACCCCTTTCGTCGCTTAATCACAGCCCTCCGGTTCCAGCGTAGTAGCGTAAGCTTTAATGTTTCACGACTTCCATTGCATTTTTTTCCGTTACTTGTCATATGATAGATAGCCGAAGAGCTCAGACAGCTGCAGTTTGCTTGTCGTCAAGATACTTCCTGCTACGTACAGATGACGTTTTTGAGAGAGGCGCCCTCTAGTGAACGACCGTGGGACGTTTTTTTTCTTCCACCCCTCCCCATCACGTACACGACACACCTTCGTGTGTGCGTGTGTGTGTGTGTGTGTGTGTGTGTGTGTGTGTGTATATATATATATATATATATATATATATATATATATATATATATATAAAACAGTGGGGCTAACAGTCAGTAACAGTATATATATATATATATATATATATATATATATATATATATATATATATATATATATATATACAAAACAGTGGGGCTAACAGTCATTTACGTGATTGCAGAGACTAAAATCGATCAGTCAGAGACAGGCAGGGAAGTTCAGATTTCAAGCATAAGAGACAAAAGGGGTCCACATTGTGTAAAATGTATTACTGGAGCCCTGCTTCGGCAGTGGCGGTTCTAGAAAGGTTTTACCTGGGGTGGCAAAGGGGTTGTACATATATGTATGTATGCGCCTTCTTCTATCTGAGGCCCCGAGAGAAGAAGGCGCAGAGGTGCAGTCTCTGGTCGACTGGGGACCTCTGGGACTGGACCGCCCCCACTCCTGAATCTGATGCGTGCACCTCGACAACAAAAGGAAGGTCAGGATTAGGATGACTTAACCAGGAGCCTTCACAAACAATTAATATCAACAAAAACTACTTCAGCTTCAGGGGCCCGTACAAATGGTATTTTGTTGGATGTAAGCCAAGTCAGAGGTCCCACCTTAAAGCTGTAAGGATAACTCGGCTAGAAAAATTAGCAAAACGCAAAAGCCTCTGCAAGTGCTTCCTTGATGTCGGAGTTGGGCAATCAACCACAGACTGGACCTTGGCTGGATGGGCTCGAATCTGGCCATTCTCCAACGATGAACCCCATAAACTGGACCGACTCCACATGGAACTCTCATTTCTCTGCCTTGGCGTAAAGACGATTTTCCATCAAGTGCTGCAACACCACGCGGACATGATGGCGATGTTCATGTAGATGTCGGGGAAAAACATCAAGATGTCTTCCAAGTACACAAAACAAAATATATTTATCATGTCCCGCAGCACATCATTAAGGCGGCACTGAAATACAGCGGGCGTGTTCGTGAGTCCAAAAGGCATGACCAAATACTCAAAATGACCTTCCACTCATCTCCCTCCTTTATCCTCACCAGGTGATAACTGTTGCGCAGATCTAATTTTGTGAACACGTTTGCCGATTGCAAAGGACCGAATGCTGAGTCCAACGGTGGGAGAGGATACTTATTCTTTATTGTGTTGTCATAGAGACCCCAGAAATCGAGACAGAGTTGCACGGTCTTGTCTTTTTTATCGATGAAGAAAAATCCAGCTCCAAGTGACGAAGACAATGGACAAATTAACCCGGCAGCTAGTAAAGTCAAAATATAATTCTTTAATGCATCTCGATGTGCCTTGTAAACCTGATACAATCTAGCACTCGGTAGCGAAGCGTCAGGAATCAACTCTATGGAACAGTCGTATGGACGATGTGGAGGTAGAGACTGGGCGCGATCCTTACTGAATGCCAATTGCAAATCGTGGTACTCTGCGGGTACACTGGCCAAATCAATGTGCTCGTCTTCTTTAACACGGGGAGAAGTAGTTAACATGGCACATTGCAGACAATGAGAATGACAAAATAGGCTCCAATTCTCAATCTGTAGTTTATCCCAATTAATATCCGGATTATGACGTTTTCACCACGTTAACCCTAACACAATCGGAGCCGACAGACAGGGCATTACGAAAAACCGACGTGATTCGATGTAGTTACCCGAAAGTCTTAAACATAGTGGAGCCGTAATATTGTTGTTACCGCCAGGAGTCGCCCATCCAAATCAAGTACTTTTCTAGGTTTGCCAAGTCTATACAGTGGGCAATTAAGAGTCTCTACCACACAGGAGTCTACAAAACAAACATAGGCTCCGGAGTCAATTAACGCAGAAATCTTTACACTACCACCAAATCCAGAGACTTCGCCCGGTGATTGAAGTCTCTTGTTGTTACAACCAGTTCTCAATTCACTGGGTACCCAGTCTTTATCAAAGTACTTACATGTTGAGACATTCTTTCCGGAGGCAGAAGGCGCTGTCACCACCACCTCATACCACATCACTGGAAGACAATCTGCGTAGGTGGAGCACTCAAGAGCCCAGTCAGGGAAAGGTGGGAGGGATTGGGTGGAGCAAACCAATTGGGAGGCACTTTTGCACTTTTCTAAGGTTGCTTAAAAACGAGAGAAAAAAATCTATCTCACAAATTTTAAGGGGTGCTCAGCACCCCCAAAATGGGTCTGAAGATCTCCTATGCTCCATGCCTAAAGCTGGGATCGTTTTCCAGTTAGAACAAGTGGTATAGAAAATGAACGAATGGAGAAATGCAAAGCTTTGAAGTGGATGGAGGAGCAGTGTTGTGTTTTTAAGACTGAGATTTCAGAGTCTGGGATTCTTCATTTGAGTGAGTGTTTTTGCTCAGGGGATATGTGATTGAGTCAAGCGACAGTGCAGCATTTCTTTTCGTTTGACATGAGACAGACAGGCGTCTGTTTCTGCTCAGTAGCTTGATGCCCACAGCACCATCCATTAAGATTGTTTTAACATCGCTTCATTCCCCACTCGCCTACATGGCCATAAGAATTGGGGCAAAATCCTTTTAGTGGCCTGCAGGGCCGCGGTGCTTTCTTCCAGTTTGTCATCCAAAACCACTCACTTGAAATTTCCTTTTTTATCAGTGCGGTTTCTGTCCACTATCCGGCATTGGAGTCTCTGATATATAATAACTGACAACCCAACACAAACAAAGTCTGATTCAGAACAAAAATAATGAATCATATATTATCACAAAGGTCCAGATTTTGGAATGGTAATGACTGGATTGTTGCAGAAGTCAATTCAAATTATGGTCTCGTGTTGAAAAGGACAAAGCTACTAAAGTGTACTGGGCAGTATGAGGCGTCATTTCAGCAGGGCACAATAAAACATTTTTTTGCTGTCGTTCGAAGATGGACCTCAAGGAAAGTAATTTTAGTGATCATTACAGTAGATTGCTGCGAATAGGTGGCGCCCAGTTCCGGGTGTACCCCGCGCCTTGCCCGAAGATAGGTGGGATAGGCTACAGCACGTCCGTGATCCTAGTGAGGGTAAGTGGTATGGAAAATGAATGAATGAATTACAGTAGATTGATAACAATACAGTATTCCTTTCAAACACCACAATGCTGGCACGTGCCAGTGATTTCTGTAAGTCTTGAGCTGACTACGGTAGTGTTCTTTTTTTTTTACCTAATTGAGCATTCTGTGCTGTGTTCTTTTAGTCATCGTTACAGGATGGCGATTCCTTGAAAGAATAACAACATTGCTGAGCTTTCACCATTTATAGAACATTTGTGGACTGGTGAACATCACGCCTTTTAGACATTCTTTCGTAAACCTTTCCAGCTTTATACAATTTTAGATATAAAGTCCTGACATCAACCCGATTGGGTTGCTGTGTTATGACCTCAATTCTCAATGTCCTCTATTCACAGCAGACATCCCAGGAATCTTGATGAACAGCAACAACTTTGTAAAGAGGAATGGTCCAAAATTCATCCTGATTGTTGTGCATGTGTGATCTGCAATTAAAGGAAACGTTTGGTTGAGGTTATCAATGCCAAAGTAGGCTCAATTACTTATTAAATCCAAGATTTCACTTACTTCTTCCTCCCTGTCCTGTTAATTACATGTAACTGTTTGTGTGATGTGCAATGACTTAGAGAGCTCAGAATCTGTCTGCCTGTGCCCCGATCAAATTTACCAAAACAGCGTTAGACCAGAGGTCTACCTTGCACCAAAAGTTAGACGTGGTCTAGCATGCGCAACGAGCCTTGCCTTTGCAAAAAAATCCAGATACGCCAGTTTATGTGCTCCACCACAGTTGCGGCGTCTAAGCAAATAGAGCCCCAAGACCCACCAATTCAATTCTTGTTTGGTGTAAAGCAAATGAGAAATTAAGTCAGCAAGCAAATAAAACAAATTACACTATTGGGGAAATAGTTTTTTTTTTTTTTTTTTTTTACCCAATCCAAAAGTGTATCAATGATCAGTAAAATTACAGTGCTCTCTCTTTCCATCGATCTATTGTAGATGTTGAATAACTTAAATCAGAGCATGACCGTCATCCATCCATCTTCTGAACCGCTTATCCTCACTAGGGTCGCACGTGTGCTGGTGCCTATCTCAGCTGATTTTGGGCGGGAGGTGGTTACACCCTGAAATGGTCACCAGCCAATCGCAGAAATAAAATAAATAAAATATGTATGTGCAAATTCAGATATTGCTGAACAATATCGCTTAATCTAAAACATAATAATATATTTATAAAATAACAACTAATGAATAAAATCTTCGTAAAATAACAAATTAAGGCAAATTTAGCTCGAAGAAATAGTCTTACACTATTTTGTTTCCACTTGTTAAACAGAACAATAGGATCACCAAGCAGAGATTACACAAACAGGGACAAGGCTGCAGTGGATATAAAAAGTCTACACACCCCAGTTCAAATGCTAGATTTTTAATGTATATAATTTAGACCAAAACAAAAGATTTTATAACTTTTTCAACTATTTTTGTGACCTAGAAATTGCACTAAATATTTATATTTAGATGTTCTATCTCAACTGGTCTTTTACCTGGTTAAATAAAGGTTGAATACATTTTTAAAAAATAAATCTGGTTGCAGAAGGTTGCACTCCCTTTTATTAATGGCTGTGTTCAGGAATAACCAAGGACATTCAAACTCATGTTCCATGGGAGTCCACATACCATCCATCCATCCATTTTCTGAGCCGCTTCTCCTCACTAGGGTCGCGGGTGTGCTGGAGCCTATCCCAGCTGTCATCGGGCAGGAGGCGGGGTACACCCTGAACTGGTTGTCAGCCAATCGCAGGGCACATAGAAACAAACAACCATTCGCACTCACAGTCACACCTACGGGCAATTTAGAGTCTCCAATTAATGCATGTTTTTGGGATGTGGGAGGAAACCGGAGTGCCCGGAGAAAACCCATGCAGGCACGGGGAGAACATGCAAACTCCACACATGCAAACTCCTCAAAACTGTGAGGCTGACGCTCTAACCATTCGTCCACCGTGCCGCAGTCCACATACCCTTGCCACAAATGTTTAATTGCCCAAAAAACAACAACATATGCATTGGGCCTTATAGAATTTACTTTATGCACTGAAATTAATGAAAGAAGAAGCTGTTTGCTGACCAGACTTATTGTTAAAGTGTGTGCGTGGATGCATGCATTCGTGCATGCTTGCGAGCGAGAGATCACAGAACTTAGCCCAAAAGATGCATGTTTCAGCCAAAACAACAACAAAAACATCTACAACTTAGTGCAAGGTGTTTTCTCAAGTTAGCAGTGGGCTGGAATATCCAAGTTTGGCCAAACACAAGGCTAAACTGCATGACAAAGCTGTTGTTATTTTTCGGAGGATATAATGTAAAAAAAAGTCACCTGATTCTCCCCTAACCATGATTCCCGTTGATTGGCCCGCAAAGGCTTAGTGTGCAGTCTTGTGTTGTTCTTGTGCCATTTGATTGATGAACTGGAGTCAAATGACACCAGTAGAAACATTGGATTGGAGCAAACAGCGCCCGATGCGGAAGTGGAAGTAAAAGTTTAAAAATAGATAGCACACACAATAATTGATTAATACAAGTAATAACATTTCACCATTATTTAATGTCATAGAAGTTAAAAAAGTTAACTGATATATAATAAAGTTCCATCCATCCATCCATCCATTTTCTTCCGCTTGTCCGAGGTCGGGTCGCGGGGGCAGTAGCTTTAGCAGGGAAGCCCAGACTTACCTCTCCACAGCCACTTCCTCCAGCTCTTCCGAGGGGATCCTGAGGCGTTCCCAGGCAAGCCGAGAGATGTAGTCTCTCCATCATGTCTTGGGTGGTCCCCGGGATCCCCAACAGGTTCGGGGATTGCCGCCACGACAGGCACCAACTACCTAAAGGACACAGCTCCGGTCAGCCACCTTGGGAATGTAGGCGCGGAACATGGTCCACTCAGACTCAATGTCCCCCGCCTCTCCCGAGACGTGGGTGAAGTTCTGCCGGAGGTGGGAGTTGAAACTCCTTCTGACAGGAGTTTCCCAGCAGACCCTCACAATATGTTTGGGCCTGTCAGGTTGGACAAGCATCTTCCCCCACCATCGGAGCCAACTCACCACCAGGTGGTGATCAGTTAACAGCTCCGCCACTTTCTTCAACTGAGTATCCAAGACATGCAGCCGCAAGACTGATGACACGACCATATAGTCATCGAAATGCAACCAAGGGTGTCCTGGTGCCAAGTGCAAGTGTGGACACCCTTATGCTTGAACATGCTGTTCGTTATAGGCAATCCGTGGTGACACTGCACTCACACTGCACCCGAACCCTATGGCCCCTCCCACAGTTGGTGAGCCCATGGGAATGGGGATCCATGTTACCCTTTTGGGATGTGCCCCCATGGGTGCAGGCCCGGCCAACAGGCGCTCGCTCGTCCCACCTCCAGGCCTTGCTCCAGAAGGGGGCCCCAGTGACCCGTGTCCGGGCAAGGGAAACCAATGTCCATTTATTTTATTCGTCATAGGGGATTTTGGAGCCGTGCTTTGTCTGATCCCTCAACTGGGACCTGTTTGCCAAGGGTGAACCCACCAGCGGCGTGAAGCCCCAGATTACTTAGCTCCTAGGATGATTGGGAGACACAAACCTCTCCACCACGAAAAGGTGACAGCTCAAGGAGAGAGAATAAGAAAGTTTTGTTTTATCAAAACAAAAAACAATTACATGCCAGACATGTCGCATTTAGGTAAATGTAGGCGAGGGCAGATTGCTGATATTGACTTTATTCCAGGAAAGGTGACAAATGTGTGCATTTCAGATCTTTTTTTTGTATTTTTTTATTGTTGTTGTTAGTGTCACCTGGGCCATAATGTAGTTTTAACCATTTTGCAACAACCAGAAAGTTCTGTTGCGGATATAGTACTTCCCATTTGCTATCAGCTCTCCAATCAATGGTTAAATGCACACAGTTATGTAACACTGTTGATCAAAACTAGGTTGTAATAATTCTGCTATGGAGAAAACTTTATGTGACATTTCATCTTTAATTGACATCTCCATGAAATGATAACATCGAGGAGAGAATGTCTCATTCCTCTTAACATTTCTCCGTCCTTGCTCCTTGGGGATTTCCTCGAGACCTCAATATTATCTCTGGTAGGAGGAGCTAATACTGTGTATAACTGGAGGAGTGAGAATGAAGGACAGAGGAGATTGCATTAAAGAATGACATAGTGGAAATTGAATTACCCCATTCCAGGGTGAAACTATCATCATAATAAAACATACATTTGAGTAAAGCGAGGTAAAATGCCCATCAAAATGTGAATTTTCTTTGAAAATATAAATAATTTGAATATCAACATACAGTAATATGTACACAAGCAGAATGCCTAAATAAGGCAAACTAAACAAACTAAAATGGCGCCTACCCATGTGGTCGCCTCGGTTATGTGCTCTCGAGTATTGTTTTTGCTTTTGTGTTTTTCGTTCGTCTTTGGAGACATTACACGACTCACTTACAGAAGGGGAGACTTGCTAAACATCAGGAGGCTACTCCAGACTTTCTTTCACCAACTTTTGCAAATTTTCTTCTCTGGGTTACTCACCAGAGCAGTCTTTGGTGCAGAGGCGGCGCCACAGAGGGAAGCGAGCCGGCATCCAGGTGTAACTCCCCAAGAGAGGATACAGACTGGCGTTTCCGTCCATCCATCTACGCTCCTTACCCAACAAAATGGACGAGCTTCATCTTCTGATAAAGACCAATAAAGACTTCTGACGTTTTGCCGCCATGTGCTTTACGGAGACTTGGGTTTGTGAGGCTGTACCCGATGGCGCCGTCATGCTTCCCGGCTTCCATCTTCACCGTGCAGACCGCGACATGGAATCATCGGGGAAAACAAAAGGCGGCGGGATATGCTTCTATATCAAAGAAAAATGGTGTACGGACGTCACGGAGCTCAGCACACACTGTGGCCCGCATTTGGAGTCACTGTTTTTGAACTGTAAGCCATTCTACTCGCCGCGTGAGTTCGCATTCATTGTCGCCGGTGTATGCATTCCGCTTCAAGCTAACACGAACAACGCACTGCTCATGCTCGCCGAACAAGTAAATGAAATTGAAAAAAAACACCCGGACTCACCCCTCATTATTCTCGGGGACTTTAACAAAGCTAAACTCAAACACGAACTCCCTAAATACAAACAGCACATCGACTGTCCTACCATGGAAAATAACATTTTAGACCACTGCTATACTACGCTAAATAACGCATACCATGCCAAACCTCGTGCAGCACTGGGCTCGTCTGATCACTGCTTAATTCACTTAATACCGACATACAGGCAAAAACTTAAATGCGGGAAGCCTACAGTGAAAACAGTGAAAAAGTGGACCAATGAAGCAAATATGGAACTTCAAAGCTGTTTAGACTGCACAGATTGAAGTGTCTTTGAAAATTCAGCTTGCAACCTGGATGAATATACGGACACTGTCACATCCTATATTAGTTTCTGTGAAGAGGTTTGTCTACCAACAAAGTCATTTCGCACATTCAATAACAACAAGCCGTGGTTCACTGCCAACCTTAAGCAACTTCGCCAAGCTAAGGAGGACGCATATCAAAGTGGAGACAGGGCCCTTTATAATCCAGCTAGAAACCAGCTGACTAAAGAAATTAACATTGCAAAGAGGAACTATGCAGCAAAGTAGGAAAAACAGTTTTGCGGTAACGACTCTAAATCAGTCTGGCATGCATTCCAATCGCTGACCATTTACAAGCGACGATTCCCCCAAGCTGAGAACAATAGCACACTAGCCAATGACTTGAATACCTTCTACTGCAGATTTGAAAAGGACACTTTCACACCCCACACCCACCCAGCCACACCACCGTCCACAATCACACCTCTGACTTCTGCGTTAACCATCCACGAACAGGATCTGAGACACATCTTCAAACAACAAAAGATTAACAAAGCGGCACGCCCAGACCATGTGCCCCCATCCTTCCTCAAAGTCTGCGCAGACCAGCTCGCTCCAGTCTTCATACAGATCTTCAATAGATCTCTGGAACTGTGCGAAGTACCATCCTGTTTCAAACGCTCCACCATCATTCCAGTCCCCAAGAAACCTACAATCTTGGGTTTAAATGACTGCAGGCCTGTCGCCTTAACATCTGTGGTCATGAAGTCCTTTGAACGTCTTGTGCTGGACCACCTCAAGAGTGTCAGTTCACTGAACGAATCACTCAGTTCACTTAAGTCCCTCCCCTGAACGAATCACTCTTCTGTTCCTCAGTACACCAATTCACTGAACGAATCACTCAGTTCACTTAAGCCCCTCCCCTGAACGCTGAACACATCACTCAGTTCACTTAATTCCCTCCCCTGACAGAATCACTCTTCAGTTCTTCAGTTCACCAGTTCACTGAACGAATCACTCAGTTCAATTAAGTCCCGCCCCCGCCTGTGCGGCGCTGCCTGACGCTGGCTGATCATTGGTCATTCGCCGAAGGGAGTGACAACGCTGGCGAATCGCAAATCACATGACAGTACGTTTAATGAAGTCATCCCCCACCCCCATTCGCCGAAGATTCAGAAGTGAGTGACAGAACGCTTCAACAGTTCCGTTTCCGCTCCCTGTCGACTGACTCGCCTCACTGCGACGGGCGGCCAGGCAAAAAGAACAAATCATTTCATAAACTGATTCGGTTCAGTTCGTTCACTAAAAAGATTCGTTCTTCTCAACGAAACAATACTCATTGTAGCTCGTGGAGAGAAGCTAGCAGGTACAACGACACTGAGATGACTTAACACCCCAAAACATGGTAGACAAAAGAACAAAAACATTTAACTTTCACAGTCAATGGGAGGATGAGTTCTTTCCATTTTAACAGTTCTTTTTTTTCACGAGACTGGTGAAAAACGTCCAAAAAGTAATGGAAGCCTCATTTAAAGCGACACAATTCTTGATGAAGAAAAAGAAGGCACTTTCAGATGGGGAGGTTTTCAAAAAAGCAATGATGATAACTGCAAAAACAGATAACTGAAAAGACGAGAAATATGGAACCGATGTCCAATTGGTGGCAACTACAATGGTTGGAAGAGTGTCGGCTATGTCTGGGAACTTGGCCAATTAGCTGTACCGGTGTCTGGAAAAATGCAGGTGTTCCGTGGACGCAGCAGTACAGCGCAACTAATGGTGTTTATCCCGATGATGTTTGATGATTTATCCACAAAAGAACTTTTGACACTACTGCCCTTAAAGAAACCAACAAGGGGAGTTAATATCTGTAACGCAGTGAAGGAATGTTTCACCGAGAAAAAGGTGCCATTTGAAAAACTGGTACCGGGGACGACAGACGGGGCTCCTGCTATGATCGGCCGACATACAGGATGAATTGATCACTGGAAAGGTGACACACAGTTCCAAAAGTTTCTGCATTACCACTGCATCATTCACCAGCAGGCGTTATGTGCAAAAGTTATCGGCTTTGAGCACGTGAGGACTCCCGTCGTCAAGATCATAAAACCGCATCCGATCCAGAGCTAAACAGCACAGAACATTTAAGGTGCTTTTGGAAGAGCTGTCACCTGAATATAGTGACTGTTTTTTACGCACAGAAATCTGATGCTTCAGCAGGGGATGAATTATTATTATTATTATTATTATTTTATCAACTCCACTTTTGAGAGAAATAAAATAATATTTGAAGTCCCAAGGCGAAAACACTTTGCTGCTGGACGACACTGAGTGGACACTTGACCTCACATTTTTAACAGATATTACTGTGAAACTGAACCATTTGAACTTTTGAGGTGCAAGGCAAAGGTAAGACTGTTGCTGATATGATAAGTGCTCAAAAATGCCTTCAAAGCTAATTGTTAACACGATTAATGTCTTCAATAATAATGGATATCAATAATTGTTCATAATCAGTGACGTGCGGTCAGGTAGGCAAGTGAGGCAGAGCCGCACTGCCCGCTGGTGGTCTTTCCTCTCCACTGCATGTGAATAGTAAAAAAAAAACCCTATGATTACGTTAAATTGTTCCATTTTAGTTCTATGGTCCGTGCTTTACATTGATTTTCTTTTTCAATCCAATAATTTCAATGACTTGATCATTAAAATAGCAGAATTTCCATATTTCCTGTTCAAATGCATAGGAAGCGTAGTTACGAGTCACGTTGAGTCATCGCTCCCATGATGCGTCAAGAGACCACGCAAACAACCATTCAGACAGGCTGTGATTGGTCCGTGGCTTCACACAAGAGACATTGGTGTTTCCTCATTACATCGCCTATAATATACGTTTTATGACACATGTACTGCACTTACTGACATTTAACAGACTGTCTAATATATTTAATGAAAGTGTGTGACATTTAGTATTTCTTATCGACCAGAAAAGCCACTAAAAGTGCACCGTTGAGTCTGGTATGTACTGTGCCACAACCAGCATATGCCAGTGTTGAGTTGAGCTTCATAGAGCTCCAGACGTCACCTAACTGAGTAGTCAGTGCCTCACCAATCATAAACCTCACCACACATCACTGTTAATAATAACATATATACTTAAAGGTAATTTGACCAAATTTGTCATTTCAGAAGAATATATCAAACTCTTAGCCATTCGCAATTAGTACCTCGAATTAGCTCTCGGTAGCAAAAAGGATGGTGAACCCTGGTCTCAGGAAAGAGCTGAAATTAAAATTAGCTCCATCAAAGGCCAGGAAGGGAATTGTGGATGGGCTATTGTGGGTGTGGTGGTGGGGGGTGTTTTACTCCAATCTACCCTTGTAAAATATTTACTGTAAAGGTAATATTAAGAATAGCATTTGAACATTCTTTAATGTCATACAAGTTAGGGAGCATAACAGTGTTGATCAAATTTTGAGTTTTATTTAATTCCACTTGAAAATTAAGCATTAAGTAGGCATGTTTTGGGATTGTAATAATTCAACAGTGGAGACAATTATGTGACACACGTCATCTTTAATTGACATCTCCATCGAGGAGAGAATGCTTCATTCCTCCAAACATTTCTGCTTCCTCCCTCGTTTGGGGAGTTACTTGACACCTTGTTGGGATCTCTCGTGGGAGGAGTAGATATATAAATAGAGGCGTGAGGAGGTTTAAATTAAAGAAATGATGATGTACTCCTCGGGTCTCCACCTATCAGCTCTCCCCATCTACTAGTGACTTGTCCAGGTATGCCTTCTCGTCTCTTTATGCTACATTTACATTATGTTCCCAGTGGCCACGACAATCACGTTTCAGGCCACATAGAACGAAACGGGATGGACGTGACACAACGCGATGGGATGGGATGGTCACCTTTAACCCAGGTCTATATTGACGTGGATGCCTGGCCAAATTTTTAAATTGTCCAAAAATTTGCATTGCAGATTAAAATCTTGTCTGCCTTAGTAAAACAGGCTGAATGCAATAAAACGTAACAGTATGTAATAGGAAGTAAAAAAAGAAAACGTTCTCTTTCAAGTTTTGTCATATTCTGCCGCATGTTTTGTCATCGTTTTTTCCCCCCACATTTTGTTACGGTTCTCAATGCAAGGTGTATGGTAGCCAGTTAGTTGCCAGTTAGTCTGTGTTAATTGAGTTTTCAGTTTTCTGTTCAGTTTTTGTCTGGTCATCGTCAATTACTTTGTGTTCTGCTTGCTCCTCAAGTTTTAGTTGTTTTGTCCTGTACTACCTGCCTTTGCCACAACACTACAAACCCTGACATCTACTTTTTTTTAAAATTCAGGATAAACAAATATGACTACAGGATTATAAAACATTTGGTATGCTTTTCATGCTTACATCACTCATTCTGATCATAACAGCCTATTGTTATTCGGAGTACTTCTCTCAGACATGCTTGCAAGCAACATTATTGCTGCCTAAAGGCTAAGGCCATTCCACCAAGGACCTACTGAGACAAGGCTGTGCAGAAATATCCCATCCTTGTAACTTTGGCAAATAAAACTTCAGAGGATTAATTTAATCAGCAAGCATTATGTTCATTTATTTACTGAACTTAGTGAACTGTCATGTTAACCATAAATGGTAATAATAGTAACAGTTCCAATACTTCTTTTGAGATAAACGGAATTGGAACTATCTGTGACATTGGGAAATTGTTTGACAGTTGAGAATACTGGAAAGCACCTTCTTTTGAAATATTATCAAATCCAAGGTTGACCAGCTTCCCAAAACATATTACTTTGGAGGTTTCTCTGTACAATAAATTTTTGGTATTTTAAATTCAAAGGTACAGAATGCAATTTTCAAACTGCTAACAAAATTTTAATGCAGCCTCACACACTCCCTACCCCTGTTCCCTCACGTCACTGTCCAAAGAAATATCCCCATTTCACTAATGCGTGTGCCAAATGTGAAATATTAGCAGTTTCATGTTATATTTTTTGGGATAAACAAGTTATTAAAAATATAAGAGAGGTGATCTACCCACCCGATGACCCGGTGAGAACGGTGACGTCACTGTTCGTTTGTACGTCGGCGCAGGTGGTTTTGCAAGCTCAGCAAGCAATATGCAGCCGTCCGCACATAGGACAACACAGTGAAATACCTTTACCCTTGATTTGAAGTAAGGAGCTGTCCAGTTCCTTCCTTTGAACTTGCTGCTAACCAGAGTCAAATAACTGAAACAGAAACTATAATAGTCTCCTTTTGGATTCTTGGATTGGCTATTCTAGTTGTGCCGTGCTCAGTTGTAAAATACATCCATTGCTTATCCTCACTAGGGTTGTGGGTGTGCTGGGACTAATCTCAGCTGACTTCGGGGGAAAGACGCGGTACACCCAGAACTGGTCTGCAGCCAATCGCAGGGCACATATAAACTAACAATCATTCACACTCACATTCACACGTACGGTCAATTGAGAGTCTTCAACAAACATACCATGCATGTTTTTGGAATGTGGGAGGCTAACTGGAGTACCCAGACAAAATCCACGGAGGCACAGTAAGAACATGCAAACTCCACACAGAAAGACCAGATTGGAACCTCAGAACTGTGAGGTGGATGTGTTAACCAGTCGTCCACCGTGCCGCACCAATTGTAAAATACTAATTAAAATCAAATTAGAGGCATTAGATGGGACCAGAGAGGGATGATTTTTCAAAAGATCATTTACTGTCAAGTCATACAAATGGTTTTAACAAATGACAAAAAAACTCTCCCTTTAATTGTTGTTATTTATTGGAAAAAAAAACCCATAGATGGATGGATATATAATACTGTGAAGCGACTTGCAATTCAACCCATACTCATTATTACAGTGGTTTATCGCCTCGACTTATACCTTTTATTCTTTGGGTAATTGCATTTAAACTTTTGGGATTCTCTCATTGTTTTTCTGTCATATTAGCCCTGCTGAATCTCTAAGCCAGGTGGTGACTGTTTCATGTGGTAAAAACTGTGGCTCCTGTTTCTCACTTAGTGTCGGAAGACATGAAGCAACCACCAAATACTGTAGATCAGTGATTTCCAACCTTATGGCGCCAAGGCACATATTTTACAATTGAATAATCTCACGGCACACCCACAAACAAACATGTGACAAAAAGTGGATACATTAATTACTGTATGTACTTCCTGCCATCGAATAGAAGAGCATTTATTTAAGTCTGTCACGATGCCTCACTGGCATAAATAGATGAATAAATAATAATAAATAAAACAATAATTTCTTGAGCAGTTAAGTAAAATTTGATAATTTGAAGAGCGCTAACGGCACACTAATGTGCCCCGGCACACAGGTTGGGAATCATTGCTGTAGAGGATTGCCCTTAATAGGCCAGTAGATACAATTAGATAAAGTTATTTGTTGCACTTTCCATGGGATTTTAATTAGTGTGGAAAGCTATTATCATATTTCTCCATTATGTCCAAGTATGCTGCATGTGGGTCACAGTTGCGTGTTTAAACAGAATCATAATGCATAAAATTAATATTAAACATAAATGCCACTCCCACAGGCTAGCCCTACCAAACACCCAAAAATTACCTAATAGTTATAAATAGTAACCATTTCCACATGTTCATTGCACAAAAAAAAAGAAAACACAGATTTCAGATGAGCAGTGGTGTCATATAATGCCTTGCAGTTCCATTATACTAGCCTGGAGTGCTCTTTACGTCCCCCTCCCCTCCCTGTTTTCAGCACTTGTCTCCAATCAGCCTCATCACCACCGGTATTTAAGCCTGCCTGTTCCAGGAAATCGGCCCACCTTATGTCAAGTAAGCTATACTGTTCCTCGCTTCCCTTGTTAACTCTTGTGTCTCCTCTTTCCCAGTGCTCTCCCGTGTTCCTGATCCACGTCATTCCTGCCACCAAGCCAGCCGCCTGTCCACTGCCGCCGCCTGCCAACACATCCAGGACCACCTCCATAACCTTTGCTCAATAAACTGTTCATCATTTTACATCTGCCTCCGCCTGCTCTTGGGTCCAGCTACTCCCCACACGTGACAAGTGGCTCCATTTAAAGCTAGCTGGGAGGCTTGTTGTAAGGAGAATTAATGTTTGAATTAATCTACACCTTGGTTTATTTTTCTGCCTCTGTGATTTAAAGTCCGTGGGAGACAACAGCCATAACTCACAGGTTAATAATTAAAAACCATTCATCTTACTTTTTATTGTACTGCAGCAACAGCAAAATGAGCAATTAATGTGAGGTGTTATGAATCAGTCATACCATATGTGAATGACATGCTTCGCTCCCTCATATCTTCAGTATCCAGTTAGTTACAGGATTTTACATTGAATACTGCATTAATTCTAGTTTTAATACATTGTCCACTGGGAGAAATGTTCAGAAAAAAATCCAAAGGGTCTCAGCAAACTTCAGATTACATGCCTGGAGGTCTCACACATTATTTTTTCATACATATGACATCCAAGTGCCAAGGGTACAGGTTTATTAGCTCCTAGCTGAGGCTGATGTACTGTCACTGAAGGGGGAACTGCGTAAAATGACGTGACACTGAACCTTTTTTTTTTTACCCCTACAGGCTCACGTGACGTAAAGTATCAACTCACATCACACCCCGGAGGCACACTTGTGATGCTGTGTGATATGTTCCTTTTTCTGTTATTGCTCTCATCTTTCATACAGCGGTGCACGCTGACACTAGCCACAAGCCGAGTTTTAATGGGGCAGTTCCTCTGGGACGAGCTGAGTGCTGCTCGGCTTTGACCAGGGTACGGTTAAATGCTGAGATAATGCACTGGAGAGGTTTCGCCCTCACTAAAGTCATAATAAAATGTGTGGCATCATTACATTTCCATTTGAAAGGAAGCAGTTGCTCTAAAGTCACAGACCAGCTCTGTAATTGCCCACACACAGTGCACTCTGATCACACTGACGGCATGGGACGTTCCGTCTATGTTGCCTTTAATAACAGACCATAATCAATTCCATTACCTCACACGTATAGTAAAAAAATGTCAAATCAGCAGAGTTGATGCAATATAAATGAAATGGTTGGGTGCCTTTTACGGCATCACTGTGGTTAGCTCGTCTGCGTCACAGTTGGATTTCTTCCACGCTTTGGTTTCTCCAGGTACTCAAGCTTCCTCCCACATTCCCAAATCATGAATGTTAGGTAATTGAAGATTCTGCAATGCCCATATGCGTGAGTGTGAATGGTTGTCTTTATGGGTTTTGTGAACGGCTGGAAACCAGACCAGTATGTACCTTTCCTCTCGGCCAAAGTCAGCTTGGATAGCGTCCACAATTAGCACAAGCGGTATCGATGGTTTTATCGTGACGTCACCCGCAGCTATGTTGGAGGCCGATGCATTGTTTTGTTCCGATGATTAGTAATTATTATTAACATTAAAAAAATGGTGAATTACAGGGAGATGGGAGGAACAAAGTCTCCCTTCACCAATTACTGTGCCAATTTTTTAATCAGGGCAAATAGACTAAACATTTGTCAAGGAAAAGACAAAGATTGTGGCTTTCACGAATCAGCAGAGTTCATCTCATGCCGGGCAGATACCCAGTCCACACATCCTTGTTTGTTCTGGACACTTCGTTGAAGGTAAGCTTTAACCCTTAGCATTGTTAGAAAACGCATGTTACATACTGTACATACCTGTGCCAGGCGGTGAGTTTGGGACCTGGGACTTCAGTGACCTCCTCTACAGCTTAATAACACCATCACGTCACAAAAATAATTTACACATGTATGTATGTATGTATGTGTATGCATGTGTGGCATTAAAGAAGAAACAGAATTTCCCCATATTTGAGAATGAATGCCATTATTACGAGAGCACAGAAACACAGTTACCTTTATCTTATAATAAATTACCTCCAAAAAAAACCTCCAAACCACTATAGTCATTGTAGTGTATAAACTACAACATAGCAGTTCACATTAAATATTTATCTAATAACATGACAAAAACGTAAAAACTTTAAATCAAATACATTATACACACCAGTGATGCTGATGGAAGCGCAGCAGATCTCTTTTGTTTTCTCCTGGCTGTCTGCGTAACCTAGCTCATACATGGTGCTCTGAGAGTGCCCCAAAATCCTTTTTCGGGATGACAACCAACCAGACCGTAATGTTGTGTGTTGGTTGACCTAGCCCAATAAAGTTGAGTTTTTTTTAAAAAGAAAATAAAAAAGTGGCCTTGAAAATGAATTTTTAATCATGTCCAAAATTGTCCTCTTCAGTAAATCAATTCTCATGCTCAACCAGTCAGAGGACTATTTATCTGAACCAATCAGAGGACGGGAAAAATACCGTGACTCAGCAGAGTGGTGAATCAAAACAGGGGTGTCAAACTCAAATTCACGGTGGGCCAAAATAAAAAATTGGGACAAACTCAATATTTCATGAAAAATAACTGCGAAGTGCATGTTTCCCTTCTCTCTAGAAATGAAGCGTTAAAGTTTATCATATGACAACAAACAATGAATTTGGAATAAAAATATTAATTATTAATATTATAAACACGAGAAATAACATTTGCAATAAAATACATCAATGGTATTTGTTTGTTGCTTTGTATTTAAATAGATAACATGAATTCTTCTCTATCTTCTATTTATCTATCTCCAACTACCTTTCTTTTGTATGTAAATCTTTTTTCAAAGGCCAACAACAAAACAACCTAAAAAAATAAGAATGTCCTTCAATAAAAATCCAAACCTCAAACTATTAACAGTCCCTGCCTAGGAGTTGATAAAGGGCATTAAAAAAAAACATGAATTCAATGATGTTATATTCTTTGTTACAGCCACATTGCTCCGCACACAACAAACAGATCTCTGTTTTACTTTAGTGAACAGATAATCTGCCTCCCACCTGTCTTTGAAGTTAACTGTTTTCCATCTTTCGTTTGGCCATTTTTGGGAAATGGAAGTGTAAATTTGCTCGAGGAGACTGGTAGCATAGTTGCTAACGACTGCAACAGAAAGGGAAGGGGCGCTCGCTGGTCTATGCTGATGGGCCACAACACACACATAAAGCATTCTGGGATTTGCAATATTAGTGGCGCATGTGCTATATACTGGCGGGGCAACTCTAATACACATTTAATATGGTCTTGCGGGCCAAATATAATTATATCGTGGGCCAAATTTGGCATATATGATCTAAAATCTGATTGGTTAGACAATTTGCACCGTGTGCGCGCATGTGTGTCTTTGACAAGGTTGGTGCCAGCACTTGGGATTCTGAAGGCCTTGGGCAGATTACATTTACACGCAACACATAGAAGCTGAAATCTGATTGGACAAAAAATAAATTGTACATATAAAAAAAACATATACATGTACAGGCGGCACGGTGGGCGACTGGTTAGAGCGTCAGCCTCACAGTTCTGAGGACCTGGGTTCAATCCCCGGCCCCGCCTGTGTGGAGTTTGCATGTTCTACCCGTGCCTGCGTGGGTTTTCTCCGGGCACTCTGGTTTCCACTCCGGGCACTCCAAAAACATGCATTAATTGGAGACTCTAAATTGCCCGTAGGTGTGAATGTGAGTGCGAATGGTTGTTTGTTTGTATGTGCCCTGCGATTGGCTGGCAACCAGTTCAGGGTGTACCCCGCCTCCTGCCCGATGACAGCTGGGATAGGCTCCAGCACGCCCGCGACCCTAGTGAGGAGAAGTGGCTCAGAAAATGGATGGATGGATATGGATATATATATATATATATATATATAGAGAGAGAGAGAGAGAGAGAGAGAGAGAGAGAGAATGACTCAGCCAGCAAGTAAAATAGAGGTTTTTCGCTTCTTCTGCTTTCACCTCTTTGCCCCACCTGTACTGTGAACCTTCCGGCCATACAGTGAGTCTTACTGCAAGATCGTGAGCTTTACCACAATATCGCAATAATTATCATACCATGAGATTAATACTTAACAATCACGACAAATAATAATATCGTTGATGTTTTTATGCCACTGATATAGTGATCCATCCATCCATCCATTTTCTACCGCTTATCCGAGGTCGGGATCGCGGGCGCAGTAGCTTTAGCAGGGACGCCCAGACTTCCCTCTCCCAAGCCACTTCATCCAGCTCTTCCGGGGGGGATCTGGCTAGGTGTTCCCAGGCCATCCGAAGGATGTAGTCTCTCCAGCGTGTTCTGGGTCGTTCCCGGTTCTCCTCCCGGTGGGACGTGCCCGGAACACCTCACCAGTGAGGCGTCCACCGTGTTTTTGTTTCCAGCTCAAGAAATTGGGTGAGATGGTTTCAAAATTGATTTTAAATTGACTTTGACCTCTACAGACAAAGTCTTTGTAATTTTAAGCAAGAGTTAGTCAGGGCGAGACAGCAACACTTTTCTGAAATCATCAGTAAGAACTTCAACAATACTCCCACTCTGTTTGCTGTGATTGACATGCCCCCCTCCCCAATCCCTGCCTCCGAATCAGATAGCTCCAGAACTCCTAACAGTAGATAAATGCAATGAATTTGCTTGTTATTTTAGTGAAAAAATACAATCCAGTATCTTCAATATCAGCACAAATCAGCAAAATGATAAAATGATACTACTTCCCAAGCCACTCAGGAAAAACTCTATTACCATGTCATAATTTGGTACAGTTGACCAAAAAACTGTAGAGAGAACGCTTCAGCAGCTGAAACTATCAACGAGCTGTCTTGACTCAATACCATCTGACTTTTTCAAAGCTATTGCGAAGTCTGTGCTAGCTGATTTGCAGCAAATAATCAATTGCTCACTTCAGTCAGGCGAGTTTCCTAAAACTCTTAAAGTAGCTGCCATTAAGCCTCTGCTAAAAAATACAACACTGGACGCTTCCATGTTAGCAAGCTATAGCCCCATCTCAGATCTCCCTTTCATTGCCAAGATTGTTGAGAACGTTGTTTTTAATCAACTCAAGCAATTTAAGTTTTACTATAATAGCGATGAAGATAACACACAGTTATACCTAGCAGTGTTTCCAGATGACTATAATCCAATTGAGGTGTTGTGTCACTGTCTAAAACAGATAAATGGATGAGCCAACATTTTCTTCAATTAAACTACAACAAAACTGAGGTAATTGTTTTTGGCAAGAAAGAAAAAAGGATTGCTGTGAGTAAATACCTGGAGTCACTCTCTTGTGCCAAGCAGACCAGGAGAAACTCATACATGCTTTTATCTCAAGTCGACTTGACGATTGGAATGGTCTTCTGACTGGATTCCCCCAAAAGAGCATTAAACAGCTGCAACTCATTCAGAATGCTGCAGCTCGCGTTCTGACCAGAACAAAGAAGTCAGAGTGTCACGAATGGAGAGGAGCTGGACCCACGAGCAGGCGGAGGTGGATAGATTATGATGAACAGTTTATTAGAGAAGGTAATGGAAGTGGTCCTTGAGGTACGTTGGTGGGCAGTGGAGGAAGGGACTTGTGGCAGGCAGTAGCGAGGACAGGCGACTGGCTTGGCAGCCGATCTCGACCCGTGGGTCAGCGTTTGCTGGCAGTCTGGTGAACAACAAGGCGCCTCTCGCCCAATCGATTGCGACGTGACGCTCAGACCGGCATAGCGGCTATGTAGCACTGGGAGGGACTCGGGGTACCAAGTTGTTTCTGCATCCCTCCCAACGCAGCCTTTTGGTCACATGGCCAGTCAGCCAATCAGTGTATTTTTTTGTAACGTACCCACATGGTCATAGGGATTACGCATCTAATCGGGTGCGTTTATACTCTTCATGAGGAAGTAGAGTGCCGTAGTCTGGCTGTAGCAGCGTAGCTAAACAGTGTGGCTACGTATAGCTGGACCCAAACTAAATTTTAAACACAACTGCTCATTATTTTATACCGAGACAAGACTACGAAGATATCAAGGCACTTTTAATTTTGCGATATCGTGGTATTGTGAATATTGTCATATCGAGTTATATATATACTCCCTGTCGACGCCTACATTTGAATATGCAAATCACATTTAAATGAACCCTACACCTGAGATGTCGATCTCTACATGATCAGAAAAAAAGGAAAATGAGCAAAGTAATTAAGAACAATTACTTTTCTGAATGTGAAGTTGCTCAATGAAGTGGAGGTGCGCAAGAGAATCTTCTTTGGCCCGCGAAAGAGGAGTGAATGGGACAACGCATGTGCTGTTGTGATAAAGAAATGATTATTTTGAATCCTTTTTAATAGCGCACAAATGCTGAACTAAAAAAAATAAGTGATCAGACATTAAGGTGGATGTGAAGCAAAGCAGAGGACAGCTGCCCACCGCCAAAGTGTGGCCAAAAAAAGGCGGAAGAACCGCCGCAGAGGGCCTCACCCCATTCGAGGAGAGAATCGCTGCGATCGTGGGTGAAGCTGATCTCTCAGGGGTGATGGGAGCACATGTGGCTGACTATGATCAGCCCACAAGGTTAATATCATGTATTTTAAGAACTCATGACAAATGTGTTCATACATCTGAAAGGAAATTCGGCATTTTCTTCTTTTAGCTTTTTGACTTGCTAGTGCGTGAACTCCAAGCTGGTTTTGTGTTTCTTAATCTCCTGGTGCAATAAATTGAGATGTGATAGCTGCCTGTCAATGGAGGAGAGGACTTGAATATGGGCGTTGGGTGAGCTGAGTAGTAGATCTCCAGTGCTGGTGGACGAATTAGCCTTCCGTCTTTTCAGCAGGTTGCTGCGGTCGTCATGGTGGTATCGCGAGCTTGCAAGCATTTGAAATCGTCGATGAAATCTTCGAGTGATCTCCTCGATGGTATCTTGGCGCCAGCAGGAATCGGAAAAAAGTTGTCAATAATAATCAGCCCCGCAAAAAGAGGAAAAAAAGTGGATTAGGAGGAAATTAAGTCTTGGGGTTGCTAATATGATTTTGCAGCGTTGCCGCCAAGCTTCGTCTGGGAAATCTTGCTGTTCCTCTTAGTGTCAGAGCATGACGGCTCCTCCTCCTTAGCTGATCTGCTAACCCTTATCTCCTGTCATTTCGACAATTGTGATGCCCTGCTCTCTCGTCTTTCCAAAAAGAGCATCTCTATTCTTTTCGTGTGCTGACGAAGACCAAAGGACGAGAGCACATTACACAGTTTTAAGATCACTGCATTGGTTCCATAAATATCTTAACAGTCTTGGGCCATCATATACTGTATATCTGATATGCTTTCATCATATCAACACTCGTGAGTCCTGAGGTCCTCTGGCACTGGGCTTTTAAGTATTCCACTAGCTAGAACAAAAGCGTTTAACTCCAGTGTCTCTTCATGGCAGCCTCCACACTAGGACATGTCCTTGGTCTGCCTGCGGGGATGTCACCCTGCAGTTTGCCTGGACCCGGGATACTGCGGGCTCTGCACAATGGGCTGAGTCCATTCCGGTCTACCCGGGTCATGGTGGTCTATGTGGCGGCATCCTCTGTGCTGTGGGCTGTGGCACCTCTTGGTGTGGATGGCTCCCACAGGTTGTCTTTGCTGACCTGGATCCTCAGTGCCTTCCCATGTCTCTATACTATTAATCAATATGTGCTATGTGCACATGTACGTGCAGGTCTGGATGTTCGTGTGGGTGTGTTTTGCTTCTATATGTGGGGATGGGAGTGGTGGGTTTTTGTATACTGTATTTCTTGCTATTTTAATTTTCTATTTTTATCTCTGTAAAGCACACTGTTGCATTTTAATCTACGAAAAGTACTATATAAATAAATTTGATTTGATAGCGGCAGAAAACCCTTTTTGTATTGTACTTTATATTGCACATTATTCTTGCATGAGCTTGTATCATTAAAAGCTTGACCAGAAACCCTACATATAACTTAATATATTCATTGCATCTCATTGCCCGTTTACAGCACCTCCCCAGTAACAGGCAACCTACAATGAAAGTAATAAAAGAGCATTTCAGGGACTTTGATCTTGTCTTCATCATGCCACGGCAACAGCCTTAATATTCCCTCGAGCTTTGGGACATAGAAGACCTGCTTTTCCTTTGCCATCAGGATGATAACTTCAAGCGCTGTCTAAAAATTCAACTATCTGTTCGAGCAGTCTGCCAAATCTGCATTTTGTTTCATCTGACTTGTCAGGTGATGAAAAAGGCACCAGTTAAACCCTTTTTCCCCACTCAAGCAGTTAGTACAGAAGTGCAAGATGATGCAGGTATGTTGATCTTCATCTAAGATCTTATACTGTAATATGTGGTCATATGCCTCCTGTCCAAATGTCCCATAGGGGTTTTGAACTGACAGCCTTCTGCTACCTTAACTTAGTTTCTATAGCAGTACTGTTGCTGTCTATTGTATTCATGAGTAAAAATAAAAAAAAATGTCATGTACAACACTCACCCAAATAAACTAAACTAAAGCCATACAAAAGTCATGCTTTTTCATGTCCTCATCATATCCTGCGATACCTCAACTTAGTGATTATCTTAAGTGTGCTTATGTTTAGTCTGTGTGTTTGTTCTTGTTTATAAGTGTCTTTGTAGTATATTTTACTCAATGTAATTTTTTGTGTTTAGCTGATTTTTTTCCCCTTTTCGCACCGTTCCCGAAATATTAATTCCAAATGCCACCACGGAATGGTACCAGTAATAGAAAACCAAAGAGGAAAAATGCAATTATGACCGTAGAACTGCAAGCAGTATACACATACAGTATACTATGTGTCCTGGTTGGTGAGTACAGTGTGACTGAAAGAAGGGACTGTTGAAAGTCCGCATGCAAGATTCACTTACCTTCAATGCAATAATTTTTCCTCTGAATCTTCATCATCAAATCTGTTTCACTGTCAGAGTTAAGATTTTATTTTTTTACTTGCACCGTATCCTGTGTATTAATTTTCCAAATGTTTTGATGGCAAAAGGACAGATTATTTTCATTGCCATTATACCTCATGGGTGAAACAAAAATTCCTCCTTCAAAATATCAAATTCATAGACAGTTGCTGATAAAGTCAAAATAAAATTTCTGTCTTGCCTTTTAAAGTGTCAAACAATGTTATGCATACATTAATTTCACTTGAGTTATTGGAACACAATGTTATAATGGCCCTGTTCAAAAGTGATTACCCATGTATTTGAATAAGAGTAAACGGTAAAAAATGTATGTGCAACACTGTGTATTAATTGTACCCATCCATCTATTTGTGTGTGTTTTTTTTTTCTTTCATACTGCTTATCCTTATTAGGGCCGCTGCTGAGCTGGAGCCTATCACAGCTAACTTGGGTGGTCGCCAGCCAATCTCAGGACATAAAGCTTTATATATATATATATATATATATATATATATATATATATATATATATATATTAACTTAAAGCAATATACTGTATATTTCAATTCACTATACTGTATGTCGATTGAAATGAGAGTTTGACCTGCACTTTCATGCAGTGGTCACAAACACCACAAAGTGGATCTTTGTGAAGTGCGTGTGTTGTGTCTTTCTTGCTTGATAGAAAGCAGTTCAAGCTAATAGTAAATATTAAATACCAGACATACTGTACAGCTATTCTGTTGCTATTAGAGCATCTTTAGGTGAATTTAAAATGCACTTCCAATTATAGGGTTATGTTTATTTATTTTCTCTTGAAAATATACCCATAAATTTGTCATACGAAAACAGTTATACAACTTTTGAATATTATATCACAACAAAATTACACAAATAAACACCCACATCCCTGTAATACAAAGATATGCCCTTAATTGGTTTGCCAATACTCCACACAACAAACACTGAAAGTATTTCCCAACAAAGAAACATAACATTACAAGTTTCTACTACAAACTCGAAATTGACACCTATTAAATGACCAGAGCCCCTTGGCACCCCAGTGAGGAATTGAAGAGGTATGATCAAAGAAATATGAGGAGAAATTTAAGCCATAAATCTGTGAGGCTTAACTTTGTCTTGTCCCAAAGAGGGCACAAGCCAGTAAATCTTTGCCATTGTGTCCGGCCACAGAGTCTTTTATATCATGTCAAGGGATTTTGTTTTTTTCTCTGGCAGCAAAAACTGCCTGTGATTTATTATGTTATGAAACAGCTTTAACATGCCATTTCTATTGCTTGAAGCTTTTCTCTTGTGATAACGCCTTTGACTCGTGTTATTTCTAAGGAGAAGTGTCTTGTCCTGCTGGAAAGTGAACTCTACGGACAATACAAAGCTCACACCTCACAATAAATTACAGCATAATGTTCCCCTGAGTTCATTCACCATATGTTAGACTCCATTGCATGAGGGCCACTATTTCTAAATGGATGCAGCATTTCTTTTTGAGAATAAGTGGGAGTTTTCCAAACAAAACATATAACATCCTGTTTTATCCAGCAGTGACAATGACTCAACAAGAACAAAGGCCTGGGCCCCATCGTTTTAATAATTCTCTTACATAAAAAAGGCAATGCGTGCACATGCACAAAGAAAGACAAATGCATCATGCATACACTGATGCACGCACATCTGATTACAGCACACACCTTTCACACTGCAGCTAAGATGGGTACAAGACAATTTAGTCCTGACATATTGCAGCAATGATAGCTATCACTGCGTTCCGAATATCCCCCACAACCCCCAGTGGCTCCGTCCTTCACTTTGATGTCAGGGATAGTTGACAACATCATTACTCATCACATCACCACTGATACACATGCCAAGTGCAACACTAGATCACTTCCATATTGATATGTTGGTTATAGTATTATATTCATGTAATGTAAGGACATAATTACATATTTCATATAAACACGTTCACGGATTCACTTTGATATTCACATGATCACAAGATCGCATTCATCGACAGCCACTATATTAGTACATCATTTGTCACAATTCCACTGTGTCATAGAAAAAAACTTGTTGTTGTTGGTATTGTGTGCATCAGTCCGCTTCATGTTCAAATCATTTTCATATTGACTCGTCGAGGGCCACTTGTTTCTGTCACTTCAGCTGAGGTCCCATTGGTTTTGCGTGGGACGTATTCAATATCAAAGTTGCTCTTATGACGTCCTTTCCCTCGGCTCCAGGCAAACAGAAGCAGGAAGCAGAAAACGACCACACCTAGAAAGGACAGGCAGCCCATGGCTGTGGATATAATAATAGTTTTAATGTCTATGGGGACTGTCATGTTGTACAACACAGTCCCATTCCCACCAGTGCTGTTAGAGTTTGTCAAATAATTTGAGCTCCTGTTGCTATTGTAAGAGCTGTCTCTAATGCCCAGACTCTTCACAGCTAAAGAGGCAGACAAGCTGGCATTGCCAGCAGGGTTACTTGCAATACACAAGTACACCCCACTGTCATGCAACTCCGCAGCCTTGATCTCCAGGGTGCCATCTGGTTGGACTTCCACCCTGCCACTGCTCTTGGCTGTGATGTAGCGTCTGTGAGGTGTAATCCAGACCACTGAGGGTCTTGGTGCTCCCTCTGCCAGGCAGCTCAAACGGGCAGGCTGACCCTCGTCAGTCATCAGCAGCTGTGTTATGCTTGGTCCAATTCGAGGCTTGGTGCAGGTCATGTACTGCGAGACCAGTGGTTCCTTGAGTTCACGCAGTTTTTTCCCCAGCAGGTACTCAGGGGCACTGCACTCCGGCTGCATATCAAGAATATGAAGGGAGGGGGGCTTGTAGCTATTCAGCAACCAAACCAATCTGCAGTCACACACCAATGGGTTTCCACCCAGACAAAGCCTCTGGAGGCTGTCTGGTGATGCAAAAACCCCCCTCTCCAGAGAGTCCAGGCGATTTTGTGACACATCCAGCAGTTGCAAAGATATGAGGCCAATAAATGCAAAGAGTTCAATAGAGACAAGCTGAGCCTCTTGGAGACAGAGCTCCTTCAGATGTGGGAGGTTCCCAAGCTCTTCTTGATGGATATGCCGAATTCGGGAGAACGACAAGTTGAGGTGAGTGAGGTAGGGCAGGTGGCGCAATGCTGCACCAGGGAAAGCAGACAGGTTAGTGTTGGTTATGAACAATGTTGTGAGGTTGAGGCCATGTAGTGACAGCGGGGGTAGTGTGTCCAAACAGGGCCAATAATCAATCTCTAGTCGGCGGAGACGGAATAGCCTTTTAAAAGAGAAAGGCTTCAGAAAACTAATGCTCAAATGGCGCATACGTAGTTCGACCAGGTTGTGCAGATGTGCCAAAGCATCAGTAGGGACCACAGTGAGATTGGAACGTTCCAGCGTCAGATTTTGAAGTCCAGTTAATCCCATGAACGCCCTCTGAGAGATGAAAACAAGTTCGTTGTCACCCACCTCGAGGGATGCCAACTTGTGCAGATCTTGAAAGGCAT
The DNA here is from genome assembly GCF_024500275.1 of Phycodurus eques. Taxonomy (NCBI): domain Eukaryota; kingdom Metazoa; phylum Chordata; class Actinopteri; order Syngnathiformes; family Syngnathidae; genus Phycodurus; species Phycodurus eques. Next base: position 20,746,510 of record NC_084538.1, on the reverse strand, counting down.
GGTCCAGTAGAACCACAAGTCTGTTGTGGTTGAGGTCAAGCCGAGTGAGGTTGGTCAGGCCAGACAGCACGCCTGCAGGAACCAGCTGGATCACATTACTGCGGAAGTTTAGGGATCGGAGAGCTAGTTGAGAACGAAATGATCCAGTTTCCACTACACTGATGAGGTTGTCACTGAGATCCAGGTCCTCCAGAAGCTGGAATGACGAGAAGTTGTCGGGTGTGATTATGCGTAGCTTGTTTTTGCTGAGATCCAGGACTCGGGTTTCGATGGGGATGCCCTCAGGGATGGTGCTTAGACGCTTGCGGTGGCAGCTCACTGACTTGCTCTGGGCAGAGCACTCACATCGAGCAGGGCAGCTCAGGGTCAACCTGGCCAGAAGAAGCAGCAGCGCTCCACCCAGGAGGATGTGGTAGTGTGGGGCTGGGCGTTGCATGACTCTTTTACCCATGTTGCCCACTCTCATCACATAGCTCGTTATACGTCCAGAACACCATCACGATCAGGCCCTGTAAGACGCAGCATATAGAAAAGAAATGTTACAATATAGTAATCCCTCACTATATCGTGGTTCACTTATTGCGGATTCAGTGCATTGCAGTTTTTTTTATAGCTCAATGTAGTGGTTAATCACCTGCACATCTCTCATAAAGTTTGCTTTATTAGCTATATAATTTTAATGTGGCAGCAATGACTTACATAAGGTCAATGGAGCTCTTATTCTTGGCAGAAAAAAAAAACATTATTGAGTAATTTCAACTCATACATTTGCTAACTCACTAAATTTCCTGAGGAAACAAACAATATGACTGGAAAGCCCCCCCAAAAAACAAGACAGATTCATAGTTTTATGAAATAAATTCACAAATACCAACCTTTGCCCTACAAATAGCTAATGCACATATTAACAATATCGCCAGGAACAAATATTTGCAAGTGAGGAGCAATGTTTAGCTTGAGTTTCTGCAATGACAATATTTTAATTAAAACCATGCAATGAATTTTGGGTTCCCATAATACTTTTTTTTGCTGACTACATCGCAAGGACTGTCAGTTTGAGAAACGGTGCCAATGCTTAAAGCAGGAAATCGCCTGTTCACACCATGTCCACATGAGCTGTTGTTAACATCACTCAAGCAGAGCCTTTAATAGGCTTGTGGTTGTGTAGCGTGTGGCTAGTGACCTCATGTGGACAAATAAAATACCTGCACCTCTCTAAAGTATCACATATTGGCATTGAATTGCATGCGTTATTAAGCTTATACATTTATATATAATAAATAATTGGTCGCTATTCCACGGATTTCATTTTTTTGTGTTTTCTGGAACGTAACCCCTGCGATAAACGAGGATTCACTTTACTACATTTTCTACTCAGACTCTTCATTTGTTTTCCCTCTTCCTTTTTACACCTGAAATTTCCTTAAACTATCTTAAAGTCCTCGATCCCTTTAATAAGCTCACTTTTCCTGGCTTGCGGGAATTAATAGAATTGAAGTTAGAGCAGGGCTAGGCACAACATGAGAAATATCATTTGCAGGAAAATGTTTATCACTGGGTAGCACAAACGGTTGCAGGCTAGCTGGAGATGTTTTCTGAGGATGGAGGATATTTCAGCCTAGTGGCGAGAAATGACTCTCATGACAGGGTGAAGCAGCTAAAAGCCTGGGTGGTAATAGTTTGTGCCCGCATGTGCATGTATTCTATCTTGCTTTTGCAGGTTCATGGTCCTTCAGATGGACTATTTAACCGCGGCTCAGATAATCAAAAATTAAATGGCAGCAAATGTTTGCTTCCATAATGCCCTGCTTTATAATGCTTATCTTCAAGCACACATGGCCTCATTTCAAGAAACACTACATGACTGTAATTGCGTACTGTACTTGTAAATTGAAGTGTACTCCTGTGCCCTGTTGAATATATATATATATATATATTACTTGTTTGATACAAAACAGAAAGTATCAAATTTTTAAGAAAACAAGTTTTTAGGCAAACATCAATGCTAATATTTTCAGATTTACTCATATTTGTAGTTGTTGTAATCCATTTGAGCTTTCTTGTGTTATTACTTTAAGTACAATTGCATTTTCTTAATGTAGTTTCCTATCAGTACTGTATTCATCAGAATCAGAATCAGAATCAGAGTCATCTTTATTTGCCAAGTATGTCCAAAACACACAAGGAATTTGTCTCCGGTAGTTGGAGCCGCTCTAGTACAACAGACAGTCAATTTACAGAACACTTTGGAGACATAAAGACATTGACAAAAAACAATTGTGCAAAAAGATGCAGAATCCTCTAGCACTTAGAGCAGTTCGAATGACTAATATTGCAATAGTCCGGTGCAAAGACCATTGTGCAAAGACTTCAAGGAGTGTATGCGGTTTAAAGTGACGAGTAGTGCGATCATCTGGGACAATGTTGGTTGTGCAAATGTTACAGATACTCCTCAATCAGTGTGCATCTTGAATGCAGTGGAGTCTTGAAAGTCAAAGGTAAGTTTTACAATTTGGAATTCAATCAACATTTTCTGGAGAAACAGCAGATTAATTTGAAAAGTTGCTCAAAAAGCCAAATATGCATATGAGGGGTTTAGACCACATGCGTTTTTTGGCTCTTTGTATTTTTTGTGATGTCACCACATTACTGGAATGAGCAGGAAATGAAACTTATTGTCGTCATATGTCATCAGTGTTAAGGTCGGTTACATGAGTTGTTGAAAGGTTTTCTTGAACAGTGGTTGAGCATTAAGTTAATTTGCCCTCCCCAAATCTCTTTCCTTACTACCTTGTCATCAAAAGGTGCAAGTTGTTTTATTTCTAAGACACTTTTATTTGTACTGTGGTGAAGGGTTAGCAGATAACTTAAAGAAAATTGCTTGTACAGTTAATGGGTTCTAAATTGGATGGCATCCCAATTTGATTGTAAAGGCCAAGGAATAAAATGTATGTGTAATACAGTAGCTGCGCGGGTGCTGTGAGAATACACCATTTTTCTTGAGGATATGATATTTTTTGGACAATAAAGCTGATTTTAATGACAATTGTAATGCTAAAATGTTGTCATTTTTCATGACGTTTAAATGTTGATTTTCTTTTTCAGTTGTGTATTTATTTTTCATTAGATGTCGAAACATGTCCGGGAATTCACTGTCACTAAACAGTACAGCGTTAGGACATCATGACAGAGTAACGAGGGTAAGAATACAGATTCGGACCCCCCCCCCCCAAAAAAAAACAAAAAAAAAACATGGGATACATTCCTCTTTACTATTTGGAATGACATCGACCTTGACATAAAAAATACCTTCCAGCAGCCACAGGTTGTTGAACTGAGAGACGCCTATGAGCACACCGAGCCCGACAATAATTGCATCATTACTAGTAGTATCTGCATTCTGCTCGTGGCTATATTTGCCAATTAGGAGTGCAAAATATAAGCTTCAGCCATGAGTGCCGGAAATGTTAATGCACAGAGTTAAAAAAAAAAAAAAAAGCCTTCAAAGGGCTATGTCAACCACTGCAATCCTGGCAAGGTAAGCAGATGATCACCCTGGCAGACACAAACCATACTTTGATAGTGATGTGAGTGACATTAAAAATAAAGCTTTGATGAGACAGAAGGCATCAAGCTGCCAATGACTCCACCAGCTCAGCAGCTACACTGCTGTAGCTCCATCTTTTCCAATCCTTTTGTGGTGTTCCCATTTCCCCCTCCTAACCGAACCCCCTTCCTTTTCACGGTCCTGGCATGGCAAAAACATCAGTTCACGCAAGAGTCTCAGCAGGGCGGGGTTTTCATCGATCGCAGCATAAGAAACATCAGATGCCAGGAATGCAGCACGGAACAAAGAGCAGGCCGTTGCCACAGCAACTACAAGCCATTACTCTCATCTGCGCCATGCTTTCTGCCAATCAAATTAATGAAACGCTGGACAAGTAGAGTAAGAGGAGCGTTGTTTTTTTCATATTTCTTTAGTCTTGGAATTGACAGAACACACAAATTGATCAAAATCTCATTCATTCATGTTCTCTGGTTTTAGCCAAGCCTACTTGAAGGTGTTCCCAAGCTGTCATCCGGACTGCCTTGCTATTTGTCCACCTGTCTCTTTGCCCATCCATTTTGTGCTCCAGTAACTATCTCTGTCAGTCCACCTTATTATCCATCCACAAGCCTGCTCCTGTCTCTGTGTATTTATCAGTCTGCCTTTAGCCGTCAGCGAGTGTTCCTCTCAGGCTCTCTGTTTAATAATTACAGGCCAGTTGTCTGGTGCTGCAGGGAGCAACTGGTCAGGTGATTTGTCTGAGAGCTACAGCTCTGTTCAGGGAATTGGTGTGAGGCCCAAAAATATGACCAAAGGAAAAAAATAAAAATAAAAAATGTGTGTGAAAGATAATGAAAAAGCTCCAGTTAAATATTTTCAAACTGTTATAAATTATATTCCTAGTAAATATCATTAATCTGCTCTGGCCCATGATGTTTCACTAATGAAATAAAGATGAGTTCCCAAATAATCTAATAATACTGTGAAAGTTGAAATTAGCCCACTTCGTGATTTCATTTTCTTTTTTTTCTTCATATTTATCAAACTTAAATGTTCCAAATCATCAAACCAATGTAATATCTCACAAAGAATAGCCAAGTAAATATCAAATAGTTGTTAAATTATTTTATTTACTAACGGGGAGGGGGGGGGGGGGTCAAACCTATTTTTCCCTACATGAAAAGCAATCATACTGCCACGACCATGTTTGATTGATGCCTTGACGTTCTTTTTATAAAATACTGCAGAACTTGAAAGCCCCTGTAAAGTGATTTCAGAGATTTGCTTCTAAAAAGGCGGCACGGTGACCGACTGGTTGGAGCGTCAGCCTCACAGTTCTGAGGGCCCGGGTTCAATCCCCGGCCCCACCTGTTTGGAGTTTGCATGTTCGCCCCGTGCCTGCGTGGGTTTTCTCCGGGAACTCCGGTTTCCTCCCACATCCCAAAAACATGCATTAATTGAAGACTCTAAATTGCCCGTAGGTGTGACTGTGACTGTGAGTGCGAATGGTTGTTTGTTTGTATGTGCCCTGCGATTGGCTGGCAACCAGTTCAGGGTATACCCCGCCTCCTGCCCGATGATAGCTGGGATAGGCTCCAGCACGCCCGTGACCCTAGTGAGTAGAAGCGGCTCAGAAAATGGATGGATGTATAGTACTGACCATTTTACCATTTCAGTTTTCCTGACGTTTTGGGCTTGGCTAAAACGGCATCGCATGCTGCCGTTTGGAGTCAGGCATGAGTCTTCCGTCCCCCACCATATAACAACTCAGCGCCTTTTTTCGTAACAGTAGCTATCAGTGTAATTGTGAGTTAATTAGGTTTGCTAGCTAGATAGCAATGACAAATCAGGGTTCAGGCTTCAAAAGGGTGAAAAATCAATATGCTCTCTCAACTCTAAGACACTGTGAGCGTGTCCACTGAATGCGCTGAAACAACCCTCGCACAACTTTCAACTGTCACTCAAATACACTACATCGAGCACATGCCTAAACATCCCGACATGTTTACACCACAAAAGTATATCCGCTCAAAGCCTCTGGTGGCTGGAATACATTCCACCGAGTCATCACGGTGTTACGGCGATAGTTACTTTTGAGTCATCAATGTTTCTCACTAAGTACTGATTTCTGGCTGCTGATGACTCAAAAAAACGCAGTCCAGCCATTCAAAAGCATATAACCGTTCACAGAGACTGCTGACTTGAAAGATTGGGAGGTGATAGTTGATTCTACAATGCACAGTGACGGTGCAGTACCAGAAAAGTGCAACGAAAGGCACGATTTCACTATTGCCACACATTTTTATTTTCCTTTGTAAAACAATGTATTTGATTGTTGTTGCTTTTTTATAGACACATATAGAAAACAGTTTTACTGTCATGTTAAGCGTGCAATGCATTATGTGTTAATTATTCATATCGAAATGCGCGCTCATAAATCGTCATACAATAAGGACTGCCTCACGGAAGGACTTACAATACTGATCGTAAATAATATTTTCAATGAAAAGTGAGAACTTTCAACTTCATTGTAGTCCGGACTGTGAGCTGGTGTGACGCGCTGCACGGCTAACGTCACACAAGTAAGTGCTTCTTCCTTGTCAATCACTCACAGCTTTGCTAGTTAAACAGTTGCGTAATCTTGTCACCTTTTCTTGCTCTTCAAAATTATGGTGGGAGAAATGGTGTGTGTGTTTGTATGCACCCAATATCAAACCGCCACAACCTGAAAAATGCAAGGAAGATGCATTGTTCAGGGGTTAGGCATAGTTTGGTAACTAACTGCAAGCTGTAGTAGGCGAAATGGGTCAAGTAATTCAATAAATCGATATTGTGCAGGAAAATCACTCATGTGAGAAGGCGCTCAAGTATTTATATACTTAGTAGGGGAGGGCTGACTCATGCAAGAAAGCCCAAGTACATCACTGGGCTTTGTTTTAGCCACTCCCAAAAATCCGGACAACTGAAATGGTGAAAAAGAGTCAAATGCTATGGGCTCTATTTTTGTGGACAGCGCATGTGCGGTGGGACGAGAATGCCAGTGGATCCTGATTTTCGCGCAAGCACATTGATTGCTGCATGTTTTTGCCGATTTGGCAGACCAGTCTACACCAAGCTGGCCGTTCTGGCTCAGCGAGGGTGTGTCCTTGGAGATGCGCCTGGCGGAGTGACAATTTTACAACTTAATTTGCTCAGTAGTCCGGGGGTTTCCGTTGTCATATTTTTGCGCCTCATAATCTGCAAAAAAATGGCACGCTTTTGAAACACATGAAGAATGTGACTTGGCATTGTCTTGCAGTAATAAGCAGGTAAGTCCCTGAAAAAGATGCTGCTTGGATGGCAGCACATCTTGCTCCAAAACCTGTATGCACCTTTTCACATTAATGGTGCCTTCACAGATATACAAGTTACCCATGCCATGGCCATTAACACAACGCAATACCATCACAGATGCTGGCTTCTGAAGTTTGAGCGGATAACAATTTGGATGGTCATTTTCCTCTTTGACCTGGATGACAAAATGTCAATGATTTCCCAAAACAATTTAAAATGTGAACTCAGGCCACAGCACACTTTCCCACTTTGCGTCAGTTCATCTCAGATAAGCTTGGGCCCAGAGAAGCCGGCGGCGTTTCTAGGTGTGGTTGATATTTGGCTTTCGCTTTTCATGCAAATCAAATGTTTCGCCTGGATGCAGTTTTAACTTGCATTTGAAGATGTAGCGACAAACTGTGTTAACTGACAATTGTTTTGTTCCTGAGCCCATGTGGCAATATCCTTTGCACAATGATGCCGATTTTTCATGTAGTACCACCTGAGGGATCGAAGGTCATAGACATTCAGTGTTGGTCTTTGGCTTTGCCGCTTACGTGCAAGCGACTTCTAGAGATTCTCTGAATCTTTTGATGAGACTATGGACCGTAGATTATGAAATCCTAAATTCTTTGCAATTTTATGTTGAGAAAGGTTGTTCTTAAACTGTTGGACTGTTGGATGATTGACATTTTTCCTGACCCAGGCTGGTTCGAATGGCATATGTAGAGAACTAGACTGTTTTTTTTGGCTACATTCAGGCTCAGAACATATTTTTAGAAAGAGTTGGAGCGAAGCGTGGCATTGGTGAAATGGAAAGCAAACACGATACCTTAGAATTCTGGGTAAATGATAATGGTGAGAGGGGTCATTGATAAGGGCAGCCAAAGGGTTGAGTGTTTTTGGGATTTGGATCTGAATTGGATTAGAGTCACAGTAAAACTGCTTAGAATGTGACAGTCGAAATGGAGCTGCAGGGTGATGCGTGAGTCACTGTGAAAGGAAAAGCGAGCTGAGGGAGAAAAATAAGGGACAGGAGAAGAGGAAATACATGAAGCGATGAGCAGAGTTTAGTCAATTAGATTATTCATGTTCTTTGAATATTTCAATTCAAACAAATCCAAATAATAAAAAAAGGAAATACTTAGAAAAGTATAATACAGTACCTGATAAAAACAATAAACAAAGCTAAAAAGTTGAAAAAAAACCCAGCAAAAAATAGCTCTTGAAGAATAAAAATAAACCACACAAACATATATTTTTGAAAAAGAGTAGTAAGAAGTATAAAATATTTATTCCAACTTACTACTCCATTTCATTATAAATTTTGCAACAATTAGATATTATATTAGTGAGTGTATTGATTCCAATCTATGTGTCGATTTGTCATGATGACCAGCATTAAATCCCTGTTCATTATCAACACTTCACAATCTATGGGTTTTGGTATTAGCGGCGTAAATTTATCTTGACTGAAGAGAACTTCACTGGACTAAGCCAATTAATATTTAATAACTACTCTCAGATACAATATCAATCTCACAAGACAAACGCGTCTATGAATTAATAATGATGGCTTTACTGATATTAAGTGTCTGATCTGCAAGTGTTGTTATCAGTCAAACCAACATACACATAATGGGCATCCAGTATGTAAAATCTTTAGCACCCCTTAAATGTTATCTTATCACCCTAAAATTATGTCTGATCACAATAGTAATTGTATTTTACAGTTGTGCTAAAAATAATAATAATAAAGCAAATAATCCTTATACGGTAATAGCTTTTAGTTCAATGGAGAAGTGTACATTTGATTCCAACTCCTTAAAAATAAATGTATCAAAGTAGTTATTCCTTTACAGAAAGTGGTGAATAAATTGAAAAACTGAATGCTTGCTGTTCCTGTGAATCACTGAACTAATATGACGTTGTAGAACCACTGTTTCCGATAACTGCTTCACATCTGTGTTGCATGAAGTCTACTAATATCTGGCACCTGTTATTCCAGCCCAGGAAAGTTGGACTACATTCAACAATTTCTTTGCATAGTTTTTGGAATGTGGGAGAAAGCCACAGTACCCAGATAAAATACACCCAAGCAGCGCTAATCTGCGCTTTTATGGCTACACAGATTTTCCTGCCCACTAAAGTCTGTCATTTATGCACATTCTTGCCAGATACACAGTCTGGGTGGAGAACCCCCTAATATGTGGGTGTTCCCTGTCAAATCTGTTCGTCCACGCATCCCTCCCTTCGACTTACGCACTTTTCCTCTAACGTGCTCCAATGGCTATAGTAAGTTCAGTGCCGCATGAAGATAAAACATCATAATGCACTTGAAGTATGAATCCAGTTACACAATATGTCACCGCACTTTGCAGACAACTTCCAGAAAGACTGAACGAAAGATATTTTATTGAGCGGACGAAAGAGGTACTGTGAGTCAGCTATTATAACGTTTTAGTCATGATGTTTATAGGCAAAGAATATCGGTACCAGCTGACTATTTTTCACAAGTGTGAAGAGCGATTCCGCTTCAAGTATGGTGCTGACGGCTGGCATTAAAAGAAAAGCCTTTTTTATTTAAAGTGCATTACAACAACTTAAAGTCATTGTAATGCAGCAATAGTGAGATAGGCCTGGTACACACATCACAGTTAAAATCGTAAAAGACTTTTTATCTGGTACAGACCCTTCACATGAAGATAAAAAAAATCAGACATTGAACAGTTTTGGTCGTATTGTGCGTGGTGTGCTCTGATAATCTCATCACAAAACACCACGCGCATAAAAATTCCATTCTGCCGCTGATCTCGAAATCTTGCATAAACACGTGATTTTAAAAAAACTAAGATGAGCAGACACTTCCGGGTATGTGCCGATGTTAACCGAGTGTTTCTGAAGGTGTGCTGGTGACGGCACCATTCTAAAATGGAAATGTCGTCTTAATTTGCTATTTCTTGGCGTCTGGGGAACCCACTTTTATAATTAAAATGACATCAGGTAAGACATGTTTGTTTTTGTTTAGAGCAGCTTTCATTGTTCAGTCAGGGCGCTTCTACACTCTGTTTGATATCACAATACACAGCGTCATGACTCAGGCAGGGAGGCACAGTGTACAAATGGTTAGCACATCTGCCTCACAGTTCTGAGGACACGGGTTCAAATCTGGCCTGCGGCTCAGAAAATGGATGGATGGATGGATTATAAATGCGAGAAATAAAATTTGCAATAAAAGACATCAGTTGTATTTCTTTGTACTTTGTATTTAAATAGATAACATGAATTCTTCGGTCTCTCTATCGTCTATTTATCTATCTCCAAATACCTTTCTTTTTGATGTAAATCTTTTTTTAAAGGCCAACAACAAAACAACCCCCCCCCAAAAAAGAATGTGCTTCAATAAACCTAACCTCAAACTATTAACAGTCTCTGCCTTGGAGTTGATAATGGGCATTAAAAAAAAACATTAATTCAATTATGTTATTTTCTTTGTTACAGCCACATTGCTCCGCACACGACAAACAGGTCTGTGTTTTACTTTCGTGAACAGATAATCTGCCCCCCACCTGTCTTGGAAGTTAACTGTTTTCCATCTTTCGTTTGGCCATTTTTGGGAAGTGGATGTGTAAATTAGCTCGAGGAGACTGGTAGCATAGTTGTTAACGACTGCGACAGAAAGGGGAGGAGCGCTTGCCGATCTAGACTGATGGGCCAACACACAAGCAAAGCATTCTGGGATTTGCAATATTAGTGGCGCATGTGATATATACTGGCGGGCCAGCTCTAATACACATTTAATATGGTGTTGTGGGCCAAGTATAATTACATCGTGGGCCAAATTTGGCCTCCGGGCCTGAGTTTGACAAACATGCTTTAGACTTTAGGATAATTTTAAAGGCTAATCTGATAAAACATAAAATGGGCTGGCGTTTTACGTCCTTGGTCAGGAAGGGGCAAATTTGGGACAAAAACAGCCAAATTGTGTTTATGTGTAGCAGGGCTTAGATATTTAATCTTTTTATTTTCTATTTGTTTCTGTGGTGGTCATCAAAATGTGACTCACCCGGTCCGTGACGCAAGGAAGGTTGAGCACCGCTGATCTGCAGAACATCCCCACGCATCCCTTTTTCTTGATGGACACGCGTTCAGACATAATCACACTCTTCTGATTGAATTACTATTACAGGATTTATTTTAGGCACGGTGGATGACTGGTTAGCACGTCTGCCTCACTGTTCTGAGGACCGGGGTTCAAATCCCGGCCTCGCCTGGGTAGAGTTTGCATGTTCTCCCCGTGTCTGTGTGGGTTTTCTCCCACATCCCAAAAACATGCATGGTAGGTTAATTGAAGACTCTAAATTGCCCGTAGGTGAGAAAGTGAGTGCAAATGGTTGTTTGTTTATTTGTGCCCTGCGTTTGGCTGGCAACCAGTTCAGGGTGTACCCCGCGTCCTGCCCGCAGTTAACTGGGATAGACTACAGCACGCCCGCGACCCTAGTGAGGAGAATCGGTACAGAAGATGGATGGATGAATGGATTTATCTTACACAGAATAAAAAAACACATGCTCTTCTTCAAACTGTAGAGTGTGAACCAGAGCAGTATACACGACTGGGCAACAACACATCTACGTAAGGTATTTTCATGTTTTATGTGTCCTATTTTTTCTCACAGATTTCAATGACGGCGGCACGGTGACGACTGGTTAGAGCATCTGCCTCATAGTTCCGAGGCCCAGGGTTCAATCCCCGGCCCCGCCTGTGTGATGTTTGCATGTTCTCCCCATGTCTGCGTGGGTTTTCTCCGGGCACTCCGGTTTCCTCCCACATCCCAAAGACATGCGCGGTAGGTTAATTGACGACTCTAAATTGCCCGTAAGTGTGAATGTTAGTGCGAATGGTTGTTTGTTCATATGTGCCCTGCGATTGGCTGGGAACCAGTTCAGGGTGTACCCTGCCTCCTGCCCGATGATAGCTGGGATAGGCCAGCACTCCCGCGACCCTTGTGAGAATAAGCGGCTCAGAAAATGGATGGATGGATGAATTTCAATGACATTCACAAGTCCCAGGAAAGCTCCATGCTCCATGATTTACAGCCAGCCTCAGAAGTCAATAAATCACGCATGTTTGGTGTTTGTGCACTGATCCCCAGTTTAAAAGCTGTGGGTGCGTGAGATATCTGGACTGGAGAATACGCGTAGATGAAAAGTGCGCGAGCCCAAGTACATAACAAAAAGATTTACGAATGAATAGGAGAATTATAGAACTTAGTTATAGCACTATCACATTTAAGCAGTCATTTTATGACACAATTATGTGGTAAAGAATACTTTTAATGCCTTCAGATATGAGTTCAATTAATTTTGTGACCATGCTCATAACTCAAAACACTATCTTAAATCACCATTCATCTGTTAAAATGAATGGGAATGGCATTAATGCATTCCATACCCCCCCAAAAAATAAAAAATAAATAGCGCTCTCTAATATTGTACTAAAAAAAACATACAGTCATCATGACATCGTCAAATAAAATGTTTTGCCACATTTTGGTTGCTGCAGTGAATAACAATTTCAACTATTGCTACCATTTGGGTAATGCAGCCCTATGGGGAGCAGAAGCCAGTGCAAACTGTAGGCCGGTCCCAAGCCCGGATAAATGCAGAGGGTTGCGTCAGGTAGGGCATCCGGCTTAAAACTTTGCCAAACAAATATGAGTGTTCATCCAAAGAATTCCATACCGGATCGGTCATGGCCCGGGTTAACAACGTCCGCCACCGGCGCCATCAACCTGCAGGGCGCCGTTGGAAATTCAGCTACTGTGGGTCGAAGTCGAAGAGGAAGAAGAGGTGGAAAGCGGGTTCTTCGGCAGAAAGAGATGAGGAAAGCGCAAAGCCTAGAAGTGAATGTGGGGTCTTTGAATGTTTGGACAATGACAGGAAAATCTCGGGAGTTGGTTGACATGATGATTAGGGGAAAGGTTGATATATTGTGTGTCCAGGAGACCAGGTGGAAAGGCGGTAAGGCTAGACATTTAGGGGAAGGGTTTAAATTATTTTACCATGGTGTAGATGGGAAGAGAAATAGAGTCGGGTTTATTTTAAAAGAAGAGTTGGCTAAGAATCTCTTGGAGGTGAAAGGATTATCAGATCGAGTGATGAGGCTGAAACTTGAAATTGAGGGTCTTATGTATAATTTGATTAGTGACTATGCCCCACAGGTAGGATGTGACCTCGAGGTGAAAGAGAAATTCTGAATGGAGTTAGACGAAGTAGTTCTGAGCATCCCAGACAGAGAGTCGTGATTGGTGCAGATTTTAATAGACATGTTGGTGAAGGAAATAGGGGTGATGAAGAAGTGATGGGTAAGTACGGCATCCAGGAAAGGAACTTGGAGGGACAGATGGTGGTAGACTTTGCAAAAATGGATGCAAATGGCTGTAGTGAACATTTCTTTTCCAGAAGAGGCAGGAACATAGGGTGACCTACAAGAGCGGAGGTAGAAGCACACAGGTGGATTACATCTTGTGCTGACGATGTAATCTGAAGGAGGTTACTGACTGTAAGGTTGTGGTAGGGGAGAGTGTGGCTAGACAGCATAGGATGGTGGTGTGTAAGATTACTCTGGTGGTGGGGAGGAAGATTAGGAAGACAAAAGCAGAGCAGAGAACCATATGGTGGAAGCTGAGACAGGACAAGTGTAGTGCAGCTTTTCGGGAAGAGGTGAGACAGGCTATCGGTGGACAGGAGGAGCTTCCAGAAGACTGGCACCACTGCAGCCAAGGTGATTGAGAGGCAGGCAGGAGAGCACTTGGTGTATCATCTGGCAGGAAAGGAGAGAAGGAGACCTGGTGGTGGAACCTCACAGTACAGAAAATCATACAAAGAAAAAGGTTAGCTAGGAAGAGGTGGGACACTGAGAGGACGGAGGAGAGGCGAAAGGAATACATTGAGATGGGACACAGGGCAAAGGTAGAGGTGGCAAAGACCAAACAAGAGGCATATGACGACATGTATGGCAAGTTGGACACTAAAGAAGGAGAAAAGGATCTATACAGGCTGGCCAGACAGAGGGATAGAGATGGGAAGGATGTGCAGCAGGTTAGGGTGATTAAGGATAGAGATGGAAATATGTTGACTGGTGCCAGCAGTGTGCTAGCTAGATGGCAAACATCGAGGAGTTGATGAATGAAGGAAATGAGAGAGAAGGGAGAGTAGAAGAGGCAAATGTGGTGGACCAGGAAGTGGCAATGATTAATAAGGGGGAAGTTAGAAAGGCATTAAAGAGAATGAAAAATGGAAAGGCAGTTGGTCCTGATGACATTCCTGTGGAGGTATGGAAGCATCTAGGAGAGGTGGCTGTGGAGTTTTTGACCAGCTTGTTCAACAGAATTCTAGCACGTGAGAAGATGCCTGAGGAATGGAGTGTGCTGGTGCCCATTTTTAAGAACAAGGGTGATGTGCAGAGCTTTGGCAAAGTTGATGAGCCACACAATGAAGTTATGGGAAAGAGTAGTGTAGGCTCGACTCAGGACAGAAATGATTATTTGCGAGCAACAGTATGGTTTCATGCCTCGAAAGAGTACCACAGATGCATTATTTGCCTTGAGGATGTTGATGGAAAAGTACAGAGAAGGTCAGAAGGAGCTACATTGTGTGTTTGTAGATCTAGAGAAAGCCTATGAGAGTACCCAGAGAGGAACTTTGGTACTGCATGCGGAAGTCTGGAGTGGTATGTTAGAATAATACAGGACATGTACGAGGGTAGCAGAAGAGCGGTGAGGTGTGCTGTAGGTGTGACAGACGAATTTAAGGTGGAGGTGGGACTGCATCAGGGATCAGCCCTGAGCCCTTTCCTGTTTGCAGTGGTGATGGATAGGCTGACAGATGAGGTTAGACTGGAATCCCCGTGGACCATGGTGTTTGCAGATGACCTGCATTGAAAACAGGGAGCAGGTGGAGGAACAGTTAGAAAGATGGAGGCATGCACTGGAAAGCAGAGGAATGAAGATTAGCCGAAGTAAAATAGAATATATGTGCATGAATGAGATGGGTGGAGGGGGAAGAGTGAGGCTACAGGGAGAAGAGACAGAAAGGGTGGAGGACTTTAAATATTTGGGGTCAACAGTCCAGAGCAATGGTGAGTGTGGTCAGGAAGTGAAGAAACAGGTCCAAGCAGGTTAGAATGGGTGGAGGAAGGTGTCAGGTGTGTTATGTGACAGAAGAGTCTCTGCTCGGATGAAGGGCAAAGTTGATAAAACAGTGGTGAGGCCAGCCATGATCTACGGATTAGAGACAGTGGCACTGAAGAGACAACAGGAAGCGGAGCTGGAGGTGGCGGAAATGAAGATGTTGAGGTTCGCTCTCGGAGTGACCAAGTTGGATAAAATTAGAAATGAGCTCATCAGAGGGACAGCCAAGGTTCGATGTTTTGGAGACAAAGTTAGAGAGAGCAGACTTCAATGGTTTGGACACGTCCAGAGGAGAAATCGTGAGTATATTGGTAGAAGGATGATGAGGATGGAGCTGCCAGGCAAGAGAGCTAGAGGAAGACCAAAGAGAAGGTTGATGGATGTAGTGAGGGAAGACATGAGGGCAGTTGGTGTTCGAGAGGAGGATGCAGGAGATAGGCTTACATGGAAAAGGATGACGCGCTGTGGCGACCCCTAACGGGACAAGCCCAAAGGAAAAGAAGAAGCTCCCATTTGGGTACTGCCTGTCCCATCATTCAAAGGGCTGAGCCTAAAACAGGTGTATGATAAGGAAATATGCTCTTATTTATTCAGATTAGGTATGTAGAGTTTTACTGAAAATAATACACGAATAATCTCTGGCACATAATAAAACAATAATTTCTGCTTTCAAATGTTTTTTTGTTTTGTTTGTTTGTTTTTCTCGGAGCCAATCGTTTCAATTTACATTCTTATTTTATGAATATACTAATGGAAAGTTTCTATTTTGTCAATTGTGAGTGCTGACCAACCCTAAGGTTGGCATCCAAAGCTTGAGAAGCTTGGTGCATTATTGTGGTCACTGTGCGTAATAATCTCTGCTATAAATCCTCTCTCCTCTTACCACAGACCTGCTAACACAAGGCTTTGAATTCATTTGCATGCTTGTAATTATTTTTCACTTAAGATCCATTATTTGTCTTAGCTTACATCGAAGTCGATTGACTTTGACCACCATCTCAAAGATATATAAATCCTTTGTTCCAGTTTTTTGCTTGTGCATGTGTGTGTTTTTCTTTCCTTGTGTCAATATGTATCCTATGAGACATAAAAACATGACACACCCCTATTGTTTTCCCTTCAAATGTTGAACTGATGTCTGACTTACGTGCTTTTCTCATTTCCATACATAACAGCAGCATGAATAATGGAATTATTGCACATGAACGGGTTCCCATGCAGGTGATTACAATTGCAGTGTGAACGTTATACTGAAGTGTGTATGATTATGACCTGAGATGATATGTTGTTAAAACATTCATTTATCGGGATCTCCTCATTGATGCACACACTATTTGAGTGCAAATTATCTTTATACCACACAAACAGATTTTAAATTGGAATTTGATGGTAATTTCCAATTCAAATACGCAGAATTAACAAAGTATAATGATTTCATATTTCATTCCTTTTGATGTGTATGACACTAAAAAGTATTTAATACAATTACAAAACATGATGATTTAATATTTCATTCCATTATATGTGTATGTTATTAAAAAGTAACTTATAGTTTTCACATACCATCAACACCAGTCTCAGTTTAATGGAAAGTTTTCTCTGTATTAACCACAAGTACTAACAATCAAAATTTACATTGTGGTCTTCGTGACACTCCAAATGACCACCATGCTGAGTGCAAAATGTCAGTGGCGTTTTCAGCATGCTACTGGGATTCGGGTGTTGCATCTTCTCGTCTAATTAGTGAATGTGCATTCAAATTATACCAATTAAACATCTCCTTTCTGCACCACTGGCCTTGCTTCCTCAGAGGGTGCCTTGTTGAGCCATCAACAGCGGATCCTTCTGCCATGTGGCTTGTTGTATGTCTAATGTGCCTCAGGCTAGCACAGAATAGGGAATTATCCTGCAGTCTCTAAATTTAGACAGAAATACTTAATCATTGCTCAGATAAATGGTCCACCGATAGTACTGCATTCTATAACACAGCCTCCACGCTGGGAGCATGAATACAATTGTTATACAGAATCAGAATCAGCATCATCTTTATTTGCCAAGTATGCCAAACACACAAAAGGAATTTGTCTTCGGTAGTTGGAGCCGCTCTAGTACGACAACAGACTGTCAATTGACAGAGAATACTTTTGAGACATGAAGAAATAAAAACAAAAAAAACAAACAAACAAAAAAACAGTCACTGAGGTTGCCAGTGTAGCGTATATTGGTTGAATAAAAATGTAATTAATTTAGGAGAAAAGAATAAGCCGGGAGTGACGCCTGCGTTACTTCCGGTTTAGCGTAATTTTTAGTTTAATCGTTAAAATCAAACTAGTATGTCTCGTAAAGGGGCACCACGTCACATTTTATATGTATAAAGTTCAGGGAAAGTGACGAGAAACCTTTTTGTCTCGTAATCTGAAGGTTGCTACACTTCATGAAAGATGACAGAGGCTTACTTAAACTCAGAACACACAGAAAATCCAACAAAGAGTGGAATTTTATGGTATATTTAATGACATCTGCAAGGGATCTAGAGGGAGACACACAAAGGGGTCTAACTGAAGAAAGAAAACAACACGAATAGTGGTAAAAAGAAGGAAAATAGGCAGACGAAAAGGGAAATAGAACATCTTGTGTTGGACTAAAGTGGAAAACGCGAGCTATTAACATGTCCATTCCGGACGAGAGAGTGAGAGAGAGTGAGAGAGAGCGAGAGAGAGAGAGAGAGAGAGAGAGAGAGAGAGAAAGAGAGAGAGAGGTCAAAGTTGAGATTTTGTCTAAAGCTAGTCATGTCATGGTCTGTGTTTTGGTTGTGTTTAGTTTTGTTCCATATTTTCCTGTGTTCCATGTTTGTCGTGTGCTCATTAGGTTGTTGTGTCCACCTGTTCTCGTCTACCTTGTGTGTGTGTGAGAGAGAGAGAGAGAGAGAGAGAGAGAGAGAGAGAGAGAGAGAGAGAGAGAGGTCAAAGTTGAGATTTTGTCTAAAGCTAGTCATGTCATGGTCTGTGTTTTGGTTGTGTTTAGTTTTGTTCCATATTTTCCTGTGTTCCATGTTTGTCGTGTGCTCATTAGGTTGTTGTGTCCACCTGTTCTCGTCTACCTTGTGTCAACCAATCAGCTCTCTCCAGCCACTCGTGTCTTGTCCAGGTGTTCCTCGTTGGCTCGTCAATCTGTTTGTATTTAGCTTGCTGGTTTCTTTCAGTTCTTGTTAGTTCATTGTCGTTGTCACGTCTTTGCCATGTCATAGTCGCCAGTTGTCGTTATAATTGTGGTATGTCATTGTCAGGTGTCATTGTCCGTATCTGTTCCACGTCTTACTCACAGGTCATAGTTTGGTTCCAGTTTTAGATATTCAAGTGTTTCTTTGTTACTTTGGTTTGGTTGTTATCTGTTGTGGGACTTTGTTTCGTTTTGCTTTAGTCCAATATCCTTGTTTGCCCTTTTTGAAAGATTAAATATTATTTTTTTGAGACTCCCGCACTCCTGCCTTGCCTCCCTGCTTCCCTGCAATTGGGTCCTCTATGTTCTTGCCTTGCGTTCCTCGCCTTCGCCCAAACCACGAACGTGACAAGTAATTTCGCCGAAAATTTAGGCACTAATATTGTACAGTCTGGCAAATGCTTGCCGTGTCGACTCACGAGCCTAGGTTCAAGCTGGTGGGTGGTGGTCTCTCTCTGGGCACGTCTCAGAAGCACAAAAATGAAACAAAACAAAAGAGTCTGGAGAAGAAAAATTGCTGTTCGTCACACCTTGTTGTCTTTTTTTGTGGCTCTCTGGCAATTTCAGAGCGATCACACTTGGCTGCAAGCGTACCTGGTACCTTAGTAGCAGCTGCCTTAATAGCCTAGCGGTGGCCCACAAATAGACTGGGAAGCCGAGTCTGTCCTCATCCCGGCCTTTGCGGTTACTGAGCAGTGTGCCCGAACAAAGAAAGGGTAGGGTCTGTGGCTTTTCTAATCAAGTCCAATCAGTATAATCAAACACAAATGGACTCCAATGAAGGTGTAGAACCTTTTCAAGGATAATCAGAAGAAATGGACAGCGCCAGAGTTAAATATATGAGTGTCACAGCAAAGGGTCTGAATACTTATGGCTGTGTGATATTTCTGTTTTTCTTTCTTTCATAAATCTGCAACTATTTCAACAATTCCAATTGTGTCCGTATGGGGTGCTGTGTATACATTAACGAGGAAACAAATGAACTTAAATGATTTTAGCAAATGGCTGCAATATAACAAACAGTGAAACATTTAAGGGGGTCTGAATACTTTCCGTACCCACTGTAGTTTCGCAGCGGTCCGGCCACCTGTTCATTATAGTCTAGTTTAGTGTAGTGTTCTCAAGAATCAGTCTTGTATTTCTTTTTTTTAAAAATCCACTTTATTTACCGATCAGCACACAGCTAGCATCTATTCGACATGAAGCTACATTCTTCTTTGCGTCCTTTTCTTTTTCTTTGCCTCTTTTTGATGTAATATTTTTACGCAGTGCCCCTTAGTGTTCTGACTGACATACCCTAAGTTAGATAAAATTGTGCTTTTCTACCAAGATGACAAACTTGGGTATATACATATTATATATCTTAAATATATAAGTATATACTATGTTAATTAAATACATAAATATTCTAAATATGAAAATATATTATTACTTGGTTGTTAAAATGACTCAAAAAGACTTGAAACTCAAAATGTAGGACTTGGGACTTGACTTGGGACTTGCAAAGCAAGGACTTGGTCCCACCAATCAATGTATGTTACCCTGTTGAAAATATGATAGTAGTGTAACTATTTCAGTCACTTTCTCAACATTGACATTACATTTTGATTACTTTTCTTAAATTTGAATGAATGCATCAACAGGACTCTTGGATGTTGCCTTGAAAGAGCGGATTCAAGCCTTCCATAATTTGTCTTCTGAAACAAACAGAGCAGTCCAGTTGCGATCGATTCAGTCCCTCGACAATGGAATGACCTTGATGAATGAGAATATTCACAGGCACCTGGACATAATGAGCCTAACCTTTTCATATTTCTAAAAGCATGTCATGTTTGAGACGACAGCAGAAGGGCACATGACCAGAGGGAGCCAATCACAACCGTCAGCCTGAGAAGGAGGAAGTGATGTGAAAAAATAGCCGAAGTTTTTTGCCTATTTTACAAATATAACTAAAATTGTAATCATGGGAATTTCCAAAACCAACTGTGATTTCATTACACAGCTTCGCCCAGTAATGTAATGAATTACAATTACAGACATTTTGTAATTAAATTATGTAAGCTATAGTTACATGTAATTACCGTAGTTACTCCCCAAATCTGTGCTTCACTCTGTGTTCATGTGCTGTGTTTACTGCGGATTAAAAGCGACATTCTTGCCAAAACTTTACAACCAGACTGTGCATCAAAGTTCATTTGTAAACTTTGCAAAAAGAATGGGTCTACATTCATTTCATTGCCATTCTACGTTTTCTGCAAATGAAGAAAAAAAAAATAAATCGTAATTTTGCCCAAGGTGTGAATGGCATTGTGTTTCCCTGCCCAACTTGAGAAAAGGATTGCAGAGAGTCTTTTGCTACTGTTTCTCTCATTGATACTTCTAAATTAGGGTGTTACTTGAAGGACACTCACCATATTAGATTGCTGTCTAATTTTACTCTCAGAAGCTACATCTCATCCATTTTTCATGGCACATATTCATCACAAGCACCCATTCACAGACTTATTCCTGAAACAAAATTGGATTACATTTGTTTTTCATGCAGATTTTTTTAATGTTCTTTTTGTCAATAAAACGGGTTTCAGAAATATACGTTTAGTTTCGTTCCAAGTCGTAATGGTTTATTGCACTTCTAAGCTCGTGTGAAATTGTAACAAGTACTTGTAGATGTGATGAGACTCCCTTCAACTGTTTGAAAAACTTTAACACAAAGCCAAGCCACAATGCCAAATGTGAAATCACATCTGCCAATTTACTATTAAAGCCAAAAGAGAAGATGATCCCCTTTATGTTTGATGGGATATATTTTCCGCATTTTTATGTTTGGCACGAAATCATTTGTACTGACTTAAGTAGAGGCCCTGTTGTGATTATGCGGTGCCCATATTGATCAAGAGTACTGATTGAAGTCTGCATTATGCTTCATTTTGACATTCAACAGGCACTTTTTGCAGCAGAAATAAAAGAACATTGGAAATGATAAAGTTTTTAAAACTAAGAGGCTTAATTAAGCATCGTTAATTGCCTTGTTTTGCGTTTGGTTTGCACTTGTCAAAACACGAGCTTTGATTATTATTGATGTACTGTAGTCCTTTATAGGCCGAGGAGCCAGGGTTGGTCACTTTCGCTCAAAATGCCAGCCACAAACGTCAAGATACACCAATCGGACCATTCCCTTTACCCCAAGCCAATCAGTGATCAGTTTCATAGTTAAATACAATTAACAAACGCAATAATACTGACATAACATAATTTTAAATTAAAAAAATAATCATGTAATGTACTCCAATTATTTTAATATACAGTATCATTAGAATTTTAAATATCCCTGTATTTAATTGAATACCCAAAAGATTAAATGCCACTCAAGTGGCCAAATCTCTAATAGTACAGGTAATATTACTTATTTTGCATTGTTAACTACATCAGTAACCTTTAGCAATGCCAACAACAAAAACGTCCATCTGGAATATTTAAGAGGCAGCCACAGTCCAAATATTTAGAAAATACATTTAAAACAATGATTAAATGAACATTTGAAAATATGGAAACCATTCGATGATAGTATTTCATCTTTTGACACATGGCCAGAGTTTCACTGTTTAAACCCCTATGGAAATTATTATTTTTTTGCAAAGATCAGTAATTTATAGTAATTTGGCAGTGAAACAACAAAAAAAGATTAAAATGCAATTTAAATAGCTCACTGAAGTGGTATTTTTTAAAGTGGCTACTTTACAATGGGGATTCAATTATTTTGATTGCAACTGTGTTTATACTGTATGCATTGTTTAGCATTTTTTAGACCACCTCTCTATACCACTCTATGTAGGGTTGACACTTATTTTATATTTCTGTTACAGTTTTTGAAAAAAAAATGAAAAAACATAGTAATCTACATGATTAATTATTGATTAAAATGTAAAATAGTGAGTTTGATGTTATTTACATGGATTCTTGCACAATAAAACTGTTTTTAGTGGTTGACTTGATTCATGATGAATAATTGATTTGATTGATTGATTTGTTCGACTCCGGATTTTGATTGGCTCTCGGTAAAGTCACGAGCCAGGCCGTTGAGGATTAACTACTTTTTCCACGCTGCACTGTGAACATTTTCATGGTGTGCCCAGAAAAAAACATGGGGCCCCATTTTCGCGTCAGGGGTCAATCTGGCACGGCTGGTGGCACAACAGGGCGGGTTAATTTCGTAGATCAGTGCAGCCTGGTGGATCCCAGAGTGGGCGTACTGCGCCACTGTGGGAGTGTTTACAGCCGACTACAATCGCTCCCAATACAAGCGGCTCCTCTCATTCCCTTTAAATGTGGGGCTATGACAATCTCGACGAAGACCTCTATGTGCGGAAGAGAACGATGCGTAGCGAGCAGGTACGCTTATTACATACAGACTGAGATGGTGAAGTTGTAGTGAGTGTAAGTATGTCCGCGGATCTCAGTATCTGTCTGCCCGCACCTCGATCAAATTCACCAAAATCAGGCTACACCAGAGGTCAGCTTTGCACCAAGATTTAGACAAGGTCTGAGCAGGCGAAAGCTTAGACCGACCTTCTGTCACCAAATTGTCACATCTCCAAGGACACACCATTGGTGCGTCGTAACGCCCAGACAGACACAGGGACACAGACTGTTCTGTCAAAAACACCTGCAAGCTTTGTACAAAAATCTGATTCCGACCGCATTTGTGCCCCGCTGCAAATGCACTGTCTCTAAAAAAAGAGCCCATGAAAACAAAATACTATATGTATTCTTTTTTTTAATTCTTTTTTTTAACACTTCCCTGACAGTCTCGAACACGTGTCAACTGGAGGCCAACGCAGGCTACATAAAAGTGCGCAACTATATCTGCCCCACGGAAATATTTGATATATAGTGGGGCATATAGTGGGGCCACGATAGCTTTTTAATGTCGGGATGTTAAGTGGCAATGATACATGGACTACAAATCCCAGAAAGCAGTGCAACAGCTGCCTTGCCAAACAATATTCCTTGGAATCTTGCGTAGCTTCGGTAGCACATGTTCCGTTTGTTTATAATTTAAACAAGCCTAGAACAGCAACGTGCAACATCTTATCTCTTCATTGTCCTTTCGCACAACTCCCGTACTCACGCGTCAACAAACAACAGTCACCACACTTTCCTTTCCAGTGTCTACCCTCAGCCTTCTGGGTAAGGTAGTATCTAAACATTTACTAATATAGCACTTGTCTGTGCGAACAACTGTTCTCTGTGATGCATATTAAATAAACATCACATTTGAGTCGCCTCACTGTTGAACACCTGCAGTTCATCCTGAGAACCTGATCGCAATTTAAACAAACTTGTTGCCAAGAAAAGATGCCAAGTATCCACCTATGAAAAAAGGGCATAAGAGCAAAGAAACTTGAACATTTTGTTATTTGAACCTAAGCACCACGTTTCTTTATATTGTAAATTTTTTTGTAGCATGTTCATATTTTGAATTTGCATAATTTTGAGATATTTTAATGCAGAATGCATATTACACCTTATATATATATATTTCTTTGCCAAAATATTTTGTTCAAGTTGATTTATTTTGGAAGAATATTGTATTCCGTCTGTTTCAGTTCATTTATGTTAAAAAAAATATTTAGTTTCAGACTGTTCAATAAATATTTATCTTGTGTGCCCGCAACCTAAAGTGTGCGTTGAGTTTTGGCCTCGTGTGCGATTGCGTTTCTTACCCCTGGTCTAACACGTCACTAATAAAGAAAAGGGGAAGAAAATAACCATAATGGCTGACCTACAGTTTGATGCTAGAATGCCCTAATTCCATCCATTTTCCACTTATCCGAGGTCGGGTCGCGGGGGCAGCAGCTTAAGCTGGGAAGCCCAGACTTCCATCTCCCCAGCCGCTTCGTCCAGCTCTTCGGGGGATCCTGAGGCGTTCCCAGGCCAGCCCAGAGACGTAGTCTCTCCAGCGTGTCCTGGGTCATCCCCGGGGACTCCTCCCGGTGGGACGTGCCCTTAACACCTCACCAGATGCCCAAGCCACTTCATCTGGCGCCTCTCGATGCGGAGGAGCAGTGGCTTGTCTCTGAGCCCCTGCCTTAATTCTATTGACATTATTTCTGGATTCTATGTACAAATACAAACAGGTGTCATACAATCAGTATCCTTGATTGTGTTTGACCTTAAATATACTAGGATCAGAGGTTTGGGGGTGCTGAGCTCCCAGCCAGGCACGATCCAGTCAATGGAACTGTCTTAACACAATTTCTATGAAAGAGAGGCATAATGCCGTTTGGGAAAGTCTGTGACGAAACCATCAAATCTGATAAGGGTATCAAGTCTTTAGCTTGTCAGTAGCACCTTGGCTTTTAATGTCAAATCAGCTAGCTTCTCTCATTCCAATTCAAACAGAGGACAGTATCGCTGTCTCTGACCACATGAATCATTTCCTAGCGAGAAAAAAAAAAAAACATCAGCTAGCTCCTACCTAAAAACATAAACACCAAGCTATGATTAAATATAGCAAGAGTGAGGAATGGTCATAATAATAGTGTGTTGGTATTGAGTGGGAGAAGTTAAGAAATGTTCCACATATGCTGGTTTAAACTAGGCTTTTACACGACGACTGTACATCACTGGATGGCAGTGAATTGCTCGGTGCAGATTGCACACTTAGAGCCAGGTCAGGGAAAGGTGGGAGGGACAAACTATTTCCGAGGTGGGGGATGGTGATATATTTTTGATGTGAAAATACATGTTTTTAGTATTGTATGGTTATGCACTTTTCGAGCTTGTTTATAAAGGACATGCAGTAAAAATATATCTCAAATTTTAGGGGTGCTAGAATTCTATTTAGGGGTGCTTGAGGTCCCCAAAAAAATGGGCTATAAATGCTTATCCTGTATTGTAAAAAATCAGGCTGGAGCTGTCCAATAGCCACATATGCATCACAGTTCAATGATGATAATTACTGATGGCGATCAGTTCCCCCTTTTTATCTTGATGCTTAATGACAAAACTCTCCCAGGTTAAGACAAGTCATCGATGATTATTCATCTCTATATCTCATAATACAACATGTAGGCCGATGACTTGAAAAAGAAGCTTCTAACCAATTGCATATTTAATTGCAGATTCAAAACAAAAGAGAGCAATGTTGTCTGCATCTTAATCTAGCTTTATAACGAGACGTGCAACACCTGGACCGTTGTCATAATTCAGCACAAAGAGTTAATACGAAAAGTTAGAAGAATATGATCACACAGATATCACACGATAATTCATTTCGGCCAAAATTGAACAAAGTAGATAGTTTCAACATGGCAGCTGTATGACTGCTCTCCATTAACACACGCTGCCTCCACAAGTCAGGCGAGTGAACCACTACACTACCAATGACTTTTTGTATGAAATATAAAACATATATTGGAACGAAAACAGAGTTTTTGAGTCAATGTAAGACAAAAACAAAAATCTCAGCAATATCGGTGATGCAAATAGCCTCCGGGAGTGTCACATCATTTTTCAAAGAGACTATTAGTTCGAGTTTAACATTAGACCCTCAGCAAGGGATGAGGCAGCCCTCCCTGGCATTGAATAACACAGGAGGGATTAACACTTTTCACGTGTCATCAAATGTTTTTGACGGATTAGCAATCTCCACTGTCACTCGAGAGAATTTACTCCAGTTCCAAACAAATTCATGTCAGTGTGGGAGTCAAGGTGACATTGGAGTGAGAGGGAGTGAGCCATTTTCCTTGACCTCCTCTGACAAACTCCAAGCTCATGTGGACTTTGCGCTGGCATGATGACATTTTTGTGGAGGCAGATCAATGACAGTTTGTCCGACGTAACGTTTAAATTTGTTTTATTAACTGAAGAACATCGAATTAGTTGGATCTAATACAAGGCCTAAAAGTCTTAGGCCACCACCACCAGTGTTTTGGTTAACACTGGTAATGTTTGTTCCAACATCCAAACATGGTTTATGTGGAGTAAAACTTTCAGGTTCAACTTTCAGAATACACCAAATCAAATATTCATGTTGAATCAAAGCTAAAACGGATTACGTGAATTAAAATAAAGTTATGCAGTGTTTAAGTTTCCCATTTTATCCGCTGTGCTGTAGGCCTATATCTTTTGTGACACCAGTCACCAGAAGAGTTTGCTGCATGTTTGCTGCTATTGCATCACTTCTGTGAGCACAGAAGCAACGGAACCCATACACAGTATATATAATATACTGTATACACACACACACACATATATATATATATATATATATATATATATATATATATATATATATATATATATATATCATACAAATCACCCTCATTTGAAAGCAAATGTGCATACAGAATCCTTTGAGAATCCATAAATCTAAGCACCATGTTGAAAATGTAATAGGTGTTAACATGACGCGATTATGATTTATGAGTAGTGGCTCTGCAAATTATTCTCCAAATATGACAAAGCTCTTCCCTAACCATGTGGGGATGTTGAGTGCACTTTAGCACATCTTGGCAACCGAAGAGCACCATGCTAGTTTCCTCTCCTTCGAGGAGGCATTATAAGAGATAAATGGCAGGAAACATTACAACCACTCATAGTTACTTGTGCAAGTGTTAGTCTTACTTTTCACTGCATGATCAGCAATATTATATCAAATTATTTCCCTTCACGGAACAGTAAGTAAGAAAGCCACATACTATCTGGAATGTGTTTCACAAAATGGCATGCAGATGTTTTTTCTTTCGCATTTGAAGCTGTAAAATTGATTTAAAACATTGATGCCTGTTTACACTTTTAGGACCAATCATTCACAATTACAAAGTAAACATTACCAATTAACAAGACATTTATAGTGCTATGATTATAATCAACCTTTGCCAGTAACTTGCAAAAGTAATCCATAATGCAGTCTGATAATGAGGCATTTTAAAACAATTTACTACAACCCAATTCCAATGAATTTGGGATGTTGTGATAAACATAAATAAAAACATAATTCAATGATTTGCAAATCATGTTCAATCTATATTTAATTGAATACACGGCGAAGACAATATATTTAATGTTCAAACTGATATACGTTATTGTTTTTTAGCAAATAATCATTAACTTAGAATTGTATGTTTTTCAAACTGATAAACTTTATTGTTTTGAGCAAATAATCATTAACTTAGAATTTTATGGCTGCAACACGTTCCACAAAAGTTGGGACAGGTGGCAAAAAAGACTGAGAAAGTTGAGGAATCCTCATCAAACACCTGCTTGGAACATCCCACAGGTGAACAGGCTAATTGGGAACAGGTGGGTGCCATGATTGGGTAGAAAAGGAGCTTCCCTGAATTCCTCAGTCATTCACAATCAAAGATGGGGTGAGGTTCACCTCTTTGTGAACAAGTGCGTGATAAAATAGTCGAACAGTTTAAGGACAATGTTCCTCAACGTACAATTGTAAGGAATTTAGGGATTTCATCATCTACGGTCCATAATATCATCAAAAGGTTCAGAGAATCTGGAGAAATCACTGCATGTAAGCGGCAAGGCCAAAAACCAACATTGAATGCCCGTGACATTCGATCCCTCAGGCGGCACTGCATCAAAAACAGACACCAATGTGTAAAGGATATCACCACATGGGCTCAGGAACATTTCAGAAAACCAATGTCAGTAAATACAGTTCGGCGGTACATCCGTAAGTGCAAATTGAAACTCTACTATGCAAATTAAAAGCCATTTATCATCAACACCCAGAAATGTCGCCGGCTTCTCTGGGCTCGAGCTCATTTAAGATGGACTGATGCAAAGTGGAAAAGTGTTCTGTGGACGTTGTGTCCTCTGGGCCAAAGAGGAAAAGAACCATCCGGACTGTTATGGACGCAAAGTTCAAAAGCCAGCATTCTGTGATGGTATGGGGCTGTGTTAGTGCCAATGGCATGGGTAATTTACACATCTGTGAAGGCACCATTAATGCTGAAAGGTACATACATTTGGAGAAATATATGCTGCCATCCAAGCAACGGCTTTTTCATGGACGCCCCTGCTTATTTCAGCAAGACAATGCCAAACCACATTCTGCACGTGTTACAACAGTGTGGCTTCGTAGCACAAGAATGCGGGTACTAGACTGGCCTGCCTGCAGTCCAGACCTGTCTTCCATTGAAAATGTGTGGCGCACTATGAAGCGTAAAATACGACAACGGAAACCCTGGACCTTTGAAGAGCTGAAGCTGTACATCAAGCAAGAATGGGAAAGAATTCCACCTACAAAGCTTCAACAATTCGTGTCCTCAGTTCCCAAACGTTTATTTTGTTAAAAGAAAAGGTGATGTAACACAGTGGTAAACATGACCCTGTCCCAGCTTTTCTGGAACGTGTTGCAGCCATAAAATTCTAAGTTAATGATTATTTGCTAAAAATAATAAAGTTCATCAGTGTGAACATTAAATATCTTGTCTTTGTAGTGTATTCAATTAAATATAGGTTGAACATGATTTGCAAATCATTGTATTCTGTTTTTATTTGTTTAACACAATGTCCCACCTTCATTGGAATTGGGGTTTTGTATCACTCACGAGATATCAACCACTCATTTACAGTACAAGTACAGTACAGTACACTATACAATACAAGTGAGGGTTTAAAAGTTACTTTTTTTCAGAAGTCAGACAATACAAAAATCAAGAAAAGATTTCAACATTTTACAGCGCCAGTAACTCTTATCTCCTTAATGAAAAAAAGAGAAAAAAAGTCATGTCTACAAATGTAGGATGTAGCTGATACTAAAATTTGTATAGTTTGCAATATTTAAATTGTGCAAAATGTAACAACATTTCTATGAAGAATCATACCTCTGTTTTATATGCCAGCTGGGCGAGAGGCTGTGTCCACTCTGGACTGGTTGCGAGCCAATCGCAGATTATTCATTCAATCTCGTTCCATTTAAACATGTCAAATGCAACCGATATTCATGTTGCCTAACGAAGCTTTACAAAAGTTAGAAGTTATGTCAATCACCCTTTCTAATCCAAAAGTCAAGCCCAGACTGTTATTATATTTGACTTATGTCATATTTTATTGGCATTTTTCGTATTTTAATTACCTGCATTCACTGATTGGCTGAGATTAAATCACAGGGTTATAGTCCTTCTGGGGTCAATTCTGTCTTAATTTTAAATGGGAGACTTCTACATTAATTGATGGTAGGGGATATACAGTTAAATCCGCCAGTGGTGGCTTTGTGCAAGATAAACAGCTGCATTGCATTTTCGATGCACAAATTAGCATGATAACATCTTTAGCTTCTGATAGTTGGGACTAGAATGCTTGATTATATTAAGATGAGAAAAATTGTGTGTAATATACAAGATAATTCTTGAACTCATGATATTTTGATGACTGCATGCTAGACATGTTCTGAAGACTTTTAAAAGAAAATGCATAATATTTTTCCTTTATGTTAGCAATTGTATTTCTTAGTTTTTTATTTTAGACGTAGTGATAAAGAAAGAAAGATTTGAACACGTGAATTTTGTAAAGAAAACTTGTCTTTTTGTTCCTGTAATTACCAATAATTTCCTCATGATTTTATGAAATGTGCTGGAATGGAAAAGTGAATTCATTAATTTCATCACTGTTATTTTAAAATATAGGCGTGAGGATTATTATTATTATTTTTTTACTTAGAGGATTCCAATTCACATGCCATGACATATCGAACCTGCACTTATTTCTCACTCACTACAAAAGAACATCGTACTGAAGGTATATTTGCTGGCACCAAAAATAGCACCAAAGGTACTCCAATTCTAATTGTAATGTAATTAACTATGGGTTTCCTGATAATTAATCCGCAAAGCAGCTGACAAACACAGGAAGAAAGCTTGCAAATTTTGAAAGATTAGGTAAATGCAACAGAGTCCGTGTGGTTTCTTGTTGATTTGTCACTTTCCCAGCGGCATCCATCTGCTCCTGAATGTTGCAGAGAGATTATTGAGGCACTCTACTTATGCAGAAATGGACTCTTACCAAACATTTTGTTCTCTGGGTGCAGAAAAATCTCCTTATTTAGGCAAATAATTTAAAATTCACAACCTGTATCTTGTATTACTGTTGCACAGGGGAAGATGTTTCTTTGTATGCTATCAATATAAATCCAGATACAGTGCCACCAGAAAGTATTCACACCCTTTCACTTTTTTCACATTTTCCTATGTAAGGTAGTTATGCTAAAGCTGATTTGAGTATAGTTTTCTTTGAAATGTTTTTTTTTTGCATAAAATATCTCACAATGGCAAAGTCAAAACATATTTTCAGACAGTTGTGCAAATTTATTGAAAATGTAAACATTGAAACATAATAGGACATAAGTATTCACACCCTTGGCTTAATATTTTGTTGAAGCACCTTTGGCAACAATCACAGCCTCAAGTCTTCTTGGGTATGACTCTATGAGCTTGGCACACCTGTTTTGGGGCATTTTCTCCCATTCTTCTCTGCAGACTGTCTCATGGTCAGTCTGGTTGGATGGGCAGCGTCGGTGGACAGCCATTATTTAGGTCTTTCCAGAGATGTTCGATTGGATTCAAGTCCGGGCTCTGGCTGGGCCACTCAAGGACATTCACAGGTTGCTCCTGAAGCCACTCCTTTGTTATGTTGGCTGTGTACTTTGGGTCATTGTCGTGTTAGAAGGTGAACTGATGGCCTAGTCTGAGTTCCAGAGCACTCTGGAGCAAGTTCTCTCAAAGACTTTCTCTATATTTGGCAGCTGTGATCTTACCCTCTATGCGGACCAGTCGCCCAGTTCCTGCAGCAGAAAATCAGCCCCACAGCATGATGGTGCCACCACCATGCTTCACAGTAGGGATGGTGTTAGCCAGTTGACCTGCAGTGCCTCTTCTTCTCGAGATATGTCGCTTGCAATTCAGGCCAAAAAGTTCCTATTTTGGTCTCATCAGACCAGAGAATTTTGTTTCTGTAAGTCTGAGAATCCTTAATGTGGCTTTTGGCAAACTCCAAGTGGGCTGCCATCTGCCTTTTAGTGAGAAGTGGCTTCCGTCTGGCCAGTCTACCGTAAAGGCCTGTTTGGGGGAGTGCATTAGCAATGGTTGACCTTCTGGATGGTTCGCCAGTCGCCGCAAGGGAACACTGGAGCTCCACCTTAGTGACCATAGGGTTCTTGTTCACCTCTCTGACCGAGGCCCTTCTTCCCCGTTACTCAGCTCAGTCGGACGGCCAGATCTAGGAAAGGTGCTGGTTTTTCCAAACTTCTTCCATTTCCGAATAATCGAGACCACAGTGCTTTTCGGGACCTTCAATGCTGCTGAAATTTTTTTGTATCCTTTCCATGATTTGTGCCTTGACACAATCCGGTCTCGGAGGTCTGCAGACAATTCGTTAGACTTCATTGCTTAGTTTCTGCTGTGATATGCACTGCCAACAATGAGACCTTATATAGACAGGTGTGTTCCATTCCAAATGATGTTCCATCAACTGAATTTAACACAGATGGACACCATTCAAGTTGTAGAAGCATCTCTAGGATATCAGTGGAAATAAGATGCACCTGAGCTTAACTTTGAGTGTCAAAGTGTGTGAATACTTTTGTACCTGTTGAATGTTTACATTTTTGATACATTTACACAAATGTCTGAAAATATGTTTTTCCTTTGTCATTATTGGATATTTTATGTACCGGAAGATTTTTTTTGTGAAGAAAACTACACTCAAATCAGCTTTAGAATAAGTCTGTAACATAGCAAAATGTGGAAAACTGCCTAGCTACACTGTGTCAACCATCAAGACCTTTAAGTTCCTGGGAATTACAGTCTCTTAGGACCTGAAGTGGGAGACCAACATCAACTCCATCACCAAAAAGGCCCAGCAGAGGATATACTTCCTGCGACTTCTGAGGAAGCACGGTCTGCCACAGGAGCTGTTGAGGCAATTCTACACAGCGGTCATTGAATCAGTTCTATGTTCATCCATCACAGTATGGTTTAGTGGTCCCACAAAGAAGGACAATTTTAGACTACAACAGACAGTCTAAAATTGTTTCAGTGTTGCTGAAAATTTTTTTCCCTACCTACCTAGCCACTTTTGAGGACTTGCACGCTGCCAGGACTAAAACAAGGTCATGCAAAATCCTCTTGGACCCTCCAAATCCTGGTTACCACCCATTCCAGTGCCTTCTATCAGGTAGGCAGTATCGAACAATGCAAGCTAAATCCAGCAGACATTCCAACAGCTTCTTCACTCTTGCAATTAACTTCTTAAACAGTAAACTTACAATGTAATGTCAACATGCTACCAATTCTGCACATCTCTGTCGAGACACTTCTACAGGTTTCATACACTCACTGTTTTATCACACTGCACTATTTGTTTACGGTTGTTGATTACTACTGCCCACTTTTTTTCTCTGTACACCACTTGCACAATCGTCACCTAGTCATAGGACCCTGCATCATTTGCATAATTACCATTACCACAGTAATGGATCACTTTCATTGCTCATTGACTTTCCACATTTTTTAAATATACATCCATCCATCCAATTTCTGAGCCGCTTCTCCTCACTAGGGTCGCAGGCGTGCTGGAGCCTATCCCAGCTATCATCAGGCAGGAGGCGGGGTAAACACTGAACTGGTTGCCAGCCAATCGCTGGGCACATACAAACAACCATTCACACTCACATTCACACCTACGGGCAATTTATAGTTGTCAATTAACCTACCACGCATGTTTTTGGGATGTGGGAGGAAACCGGAGTGCCCGGAGAAAACCCACACAGGCCCGGGTCGTGAACACGACTGTACAACTGAAGTGTGGTGTGATTGACTATGCAAATTATGTAAGTCTATGGGACGAGAGTGTGAGTGAGGGGATACACAAACAATTTGCATATTCATGAGTCATTTGTCGCAATAAGTGACTGGCCCCACACCCAGCGAAAGAGTCCCTTGGGTGTGTGCCTGCGGACACATGCAAGTGAATTGACACCGTTTTGCATTCACAAAGACTGACAGAAGTGTCCTGTAATTGCTGTGCCTGCTCTCAGGTGATTGGGTTGGGTTGTGCCTGAACAGCGGAGGCTGGGTTGGGTTGTGCCTGAACAGCGGAGGCTGAGGACCCAACCCAATCACCTGAGAGCAGCCTGGGGGACAGGACACGTCCCACACCGCGGGACCCAGGGCGGTCCGCCGGCCCCACCGAGGTGCCTCGACAACTGGCCACCCGGTGGAGGCCGCAAGGGCCCAATACCACCCCCCAGCCAAACCTCCCACACGCCCCCCACACCATTTTGTCATCATGGCTGTTTGTTGTCATACTAGAGGGACTCCAACTACCGCAGACAAGTTCCTTGTGTGTTTTGTAAAATACTTGGCCACTTAACCTGATTCTGATTCCACTTCTGAATCTGATTCTGATCTTGGGCTAGAACTCAAATTGTGGTTACTGGAAATGTAAATATATTTTGCAGTTCTTCCAAAGGTTCAAAATACATTACTTTGTAGATGCTTCCTACAACTTCATTATTCTACTACAACATCTATTTGTCTATTATTCACTGGTGTATAATGACAACTTTATATAGATATGCAGTATAGGATTAAGCCTGCAATTATTCATACCCTGGCCACATTTGATGTTACAGTACAATTTTATTTGTTGTGTATGTTATGTTTTTGCATCTTGACAATCTGATGTTTTTCTCAAAATTGATGTTACTTTTGATGAAATGCTAAAGGATCCTGTTCACTTCTCACATAATCAAGAAAGGTTATGACTCTTTGGACAAACGTTATGCTGAATTGTACTAAAAACAAAAAAAGCATTTAAAGCATTAAAGAATCAATAGAATCTTTATTATCTCAACACATTGTCAACATGTCTTTTGTCACTTTCTCAAATAATTCCCAGCAAAAAGAAAAAAAAAAATATATGGCTCAACACGTGTTGAGGTAACATACTGTATGTCATCTTAACCCTAACTCATAGATGGATTTCTTAAGTGTCTGACTGATAAACCATTTAGTTACTCAATGTGATATAGATTTTCATAAGTTTTAAGTCTTACTTCACTCTCAAATACGTTATTAGTCATAGTGCCCTTAATTTGCAGTTCAGATGCAGAGTGGGAACGATTACATCAAAGACAAAAGGTAAGCAGAGTTGCATTGTGTTTATGTTGGTTGCAATGATTAGCATTAGCATTAATACTTGATTGCTCGGTGAAGTTGTCAGTATGGTGGGGTGGGGTCTTATTTGAGTTTGGCGATGTATCTGCTGCTCCATCCATACAAAGTGCAATTGAGCAGATTGGTGCTGCCTCCACGAGGGAAAAGAGACTCCATGGGCTTTGTGGCGGCTCGTGTGTGCTTTGCAGTTCGCAGTCGCTTTTTTAGATTCAGGGCTCTAAGTGCAGCCACCCCTACTCCACTCCTAGTCGTCATGGTAACAAAATCCATCCTCGACATTGGCCCAGCAGTATGTAAGATGGGATGAGTGTTGGTTTACTTGCAGGAGACAGGACCCATCCTCTCAAATGGGCTAATTTTAGCAAGCGTACTTTGTTTTTACAGTTAACTCACAACTTGATGAATGCCTAAAGTGGTTGTAAGTCATCAACTTCAAAGAACACGTTGTATAATTGTTCCAACAATAAGCAATGAAGTTTGGACAATAATTTACAATGTTTCTTTGTTGTTGCTGTGAGGAAACGAAGACTTCTGTACAGTTGCCATAGTAACCAAAGCCACTGTGCACACCTTCCTAAACAGGAATAGTCTCTGGTGATGGAGTAAACAGTTATAACATGGTTACTGTTGTCCTTCATCGAGATGGGGGGAATGCATTCATAGTTCTGATAATAGTCATTTATTTTACATAGTTAGACCTTGGATGATGGCTGTATGATTTAAAATAAAGGATAAATATAAAATAAAAATAAAGGATGCATGTCATTTTGTGAATCTGTTGTAACTCAGTCGTTCATCTCGATGTATAAAGTCCAGAAATATCTCACATCACAAATTAATTG
The DNA here is from genome assembly GCF_024500275.1 of Phycodurus eques. Taxonomy (NCBI): domain Eukaryota; kingdom Metazoa; phylum Chordata; class Actinopteri; order Syngnathiformes; family Syngnathidae; genus Phycodurus; species Phycodurus eques. The sequence goes on along the minus strand of NC_084538.1, from coordinate 20,711,199 downwards.
TTTTGCATCATTTGAAATACTACAGTTGAATGCAGTTGAATGGAATCTGAGTGAAAACAAGAATTGCACAGGCTCCTTTGTTGTCCTAGCCTCTGATTGTCTTACAAAGTGAATTTGTGCTCCAGTCTGCATACTCACATAATGAGTTAAAATAATTTCTGAAAAGTAATTTCAGTGGATTTTTGATCTATTCAGCACATCTGTCGAGATGTTTCTGCTGAAAAGTCGCAATCATCATGTGGAGGGAAGCTAGAAAACAACAAAGGCAGCACTTTCAGATGACTGCGTTTCAGTCGAGTGGGTTACTACTTATGTAATCTGATAAAGCTGTGCTTGTTAAACCTTAACACTTAACAGAAGGCCATATGTCTTGGACAGTTTGTTGTTGATTCTCAAAAGGAGTCCTGTGCTGTCCTGCTGTACGCACACACACACAGACATTTTTCAAAAAACACATTTGTTTCTCCACTCAAGGTTTTAAAACCTCTTTGTTCACACTATTGGCGTTTAAAAGAAAAAAAGTTCTGTGAACATTAAACTTGAAGGCTGTCATGTGCAGTGCCATAGCAATAGGTGGTGCAGTTGGTGACCACAAGACCATTTTGAACACTGAGTGGCAATGATTTGGCAAAAGGGACAAGTGGGTCAGCACAGCTCCAGTAGATGCCTCTTGGGGAATAAAAAAATGACAGAGTTGTGATCCAATGTCAAGATAAATGCTTACATATTGTCACCGATGGTGTAGTGGTACACTCGCCTGTATTGGTACACTCGCCTGACTTTGGGCAGCGTGCATCATTGAGTGTTCCCACTCAATGATGGTGTGAATGCGAATGCTTGGCCGTGTCTATATCTGCCCCGCAACGGACTGGCGACCAGTTCAGGGTGTAGTCCGCCTTTCGCCTGAAGCCAGCTGGGATAGGCTCCAGTGCCCTGTGACCCTGAACAGGATAAGCGGTATTGAGAATAGATGGATGCTCACACATTTTGGGATTTTGGATTCTTTAACGCAGGTGTGTCAAACTCATTTTTGTCGCGGCCCACATTGTAGTGACGGTTTCCCTTAGAGGGCTGTTGACTGTGAAACCATATAAATGTTTAGTCACCTCATTATTACATACAAATTGATGGATACCTAGTTTTGAAATCAGAAGTCAAGGATAATAGTTTGTTCAACTATTGTTCAAGTTACCATAAACGGAAAATGCTTGCAATGTCTCAACGCTACTCTTTATTGTTAATATTTTATGAGAATTTGAGCAATAATCCTGGAACTTGACACAGATGATTTGCTTTCCCACATGAAATGACATGGCGGGCCAGATTTGGCCACCGGGCCTTGAGTTTGACACCTGTGCTTTAATGCTTTAAATGCTATTTTTTGGAGTGGTTCACTCGCCTGGCTTATTTTCCGGTGGCGTGGGTTCAGTGCCCCCTCGATGACAGTGTGAATGTGAGTGCGGATGATTGGTTGTTTATTTATATGTGCCCAGCGATTGTCAAGTGACCATTCTCACCTGTATCCCGCCCCTCCCCAGTCAGCTTTGTTAGAAAATTGTTGGATGCATAAATCTTTGGACTTGTGAATGAGACAAAAAAAAAAAAGGTTCTATCACCTTTAGTTTGGAATCTTGTTTGAGGAACATTAAGTTAAACGCAGTCCTAAATTACTTTTGCTATAGCTAGGACTACCAATGGGTATCGGTCCGTTTTTCGATGCTTACCAGATGGCGGCATTCACACTCATTCAAGATTTTAACCAAACCAATACTGAGAAATGTGAACACAGCCTTATTTTAATTTCCAACTATAATTTTACACCGCTCTTAGGCCCATATTCCCAAAACACGTTATGTTTACGTACATTAACCTAGCATACGTACGTTACGTTAAGACTTTAAATTGCCCATTGCTTGGTACGACTGTGAGTGTGAATTGTTGTTATCCATTTGTGCCTTGCGATTGACTTCCAACCGGTCCAGGGTGTATCCTGCCTCTGGTCCACATCAGATGGGATAGACTCTAGATCTTAAAAAGACTGAATGAATACATTAATAAAAAGGAACCTGTGGCCACCAGCCGCCAACTCCCCCACCCCGTCCAATGACAAAGTGACGTGTTCATCCTTAACAAGCACCAAGGCTGGGGCCATCAAGCAGATGTGTTGCCTCTCAGCAAGAAGTGTGCTCTCACACAGGGAGAGCGTGTCCACACAATAGGACAGCTGAGAGGCCACTGGCTCCACAACAGGAATCACAAAGGCCAGACTGCTGCTTTTAGTGGGATTTGGGTTCTTTCAAGAGCTTTATAATGTAGAAGGGTGAGTGCATTAAGAACGTAGCTCAGGGGCCAATGGAATCATCACAGCGGTGACTTTAGTGTAGCAGGTGGGGCACCCCATTCCCTACCTGAACAAACAATTTGTTTATTTGTGCACTGATGGCTTCATTTGTGCTCAACGCTTCAGCCCTCCTGCATGTTCAATTGTTTAACAATCAGCACTCCCCTTCTTCCAATCACAAATACAACAAGCAATCAGGAGCTGGTTTTATTACGATGCAACACATCAGGATGATTTGATGATGTGATACTCAATCAGTTCCTGTAATTTTTTTTACTCTGGAGCTGGCTCAGGAAGTCGAATGTGTTCAACATCTGTGTGCATCACTGTTGCGAAGATTACTTTGGAAATGTAGCTGGTTACAATTACAAGATATCCTGTTGTAATGTAATATGTAATATGTTTCTGAAAGTAAAGCCACCACCATCATCCCAGTCCCGAAGAAGTCGTCTCCCTCCTGCCTCAATGATTACCTTCCGGTAGCGCTGACTCCCATCCTGATGAAGTGCTTTGAGCGGCTAGTCATGCACCACATCCCCCCCTCCTTGGACCCCTTCCAGTTTGGATATCGGTCCAACCGGTCAACCGAAGATGCCTTTTCCACTGCCCTCCGCTCTGCCCTCACACACCTGGACTCTGAGGACTCATATGTCAGACTGCTGTTCATAGACTTCAGCTCAGCATTCAATACCATCATCCCTCAACAACTGATCTACAAACTGGACCAGCTGGGGCTCAACACTTCGATGTGCAACTGGCTGCTGGACTTTCTGACAGGTAGACCGCAGGCAGTACGGGTCGGCAGAAACACATCCAGCACCATCACTCTGAACACGGGGCCCGTCAAGGTTGTGTGTTGAGTCCCCTCCTCTTCACCCTGCTGACCTGTGACTGCACACCAACATACAGCTCCAACCTCTTCATCAAGTTTGCAGACGACACAACTGTGGTGGGTCTCATCAGCAACCGGGACAAGACAAACTACAGGAGTGAGGTGAGCCGCCTGGCCGGGTGATGCACGGACAACAATCTCTCCCTAAATGTGGAGAAACCAAGGAGATTGTTGTGGACTTCAGGAGAGCGCACTCCCAGCACGTTCCCCTGAACATCAACGGTGCTGCAGTGGAGAGAGTGAGAGCACATCACCGAGGACCTCCCCTGGAGCAGCAACACCTCATCACTGGCCAAGAAAGCTCACCAGTGTCTCTACTTCCTGCACAAGCTGAGAAGAGCCAGAGCCCGACTCCCATCGCATAGTGAGGGCAGCAGAGAAGATCATTGGAACCTCTCTTCACTCCCTGCAGGACATTTACAGCGCCCGCCTCACCCGCAAAGCCCTCCGCATAGCGAGGGATGCCACCAATCCATCACACAGCCTCTTCAGTCTGATGCCATCCGGGAGGAGACTGCGGAGTCTGAGGTCCAGGACTAGCTGACTCAAAGACAGTTTTATTCATCGTGGTGTCAGGAATCTGAACTCTCTGCCTGCTCTGCCACCTCTACCTCTTCTGTCCTCTGCCCACCTGAACTCTCCCATCCCATCCATCCATCCATCAATCCATCCATTTTCCATGCCGCTTTATCCTCACAAGGGTCGCGGGCGTGCTGGAGCCTATCCCAGCCATCCTCGGGTGAGAGGCGGGGTACACCCTGAACTGGTCGCCAGCCAACCTACCACGCATGTTTATGGGATGTGGGAGGAAACCGGAGTGCTCGGAGAAAACCCACACAGGCACCCCCATTACTATTGTGAAGAACAATTCACCAAGCATCGTATTTCTATGTGTTCAAAAGTATAACTATGAGTCTAACATTTTCAAAATCTCAGATAAACTGGTAGATTTCACTACAAGGGGCGGCACGGTGGACAACTGGTTAGCACATCTGCCTCACAGTTCTGAGGACTCGGGTTCAAATCCAGCCCCGCCTGTGTGGAGCTTGCATGCTCTCCCCGTGCCTGTGTGGGTTTTCTCCGGGTACTCCAGTTTCCTCACACATCCCCAAAAATGCATGGTAGGTTAATTGAAGACTAAAATTGCCCGGAGGTATGAATGTGAGTGAGAATGGTTGTTTGTTTAGATTGATTGACTGGGGACCAGTTCAGGGTGTACCCCGCCTCTCGCCCGAAGATAGCTGGGATAGGCTCCAGCATGTCCGTGACCCTAGTGAGGCAAAGCGGTACGGAAAATGAAAGAAAGAATGAATTTCACGACAAGGTGGTGCGTTCAGGTCGCATTTGGAAAAACATGTCAGGTTTGAGACTACATGACCAAAGAGAGTCAATCCCGAGTGTCGGCTTTAGAAGAACGAAGTGATTTGAAAAAAATCTGAGCTTTTACAGCGATTTAAAAAATAATAATAATTTTGATGTCACTAACGCTGTAAACATGGACATTTCCAAAAGCAACTCGACTTCAATTACACATTTTCTCCCAGTAATCTACTGGATTAAAATTGTGAATTTTGGAATTAATTTATGTTACATCATTAGTTATAATTCGTTATTTCCCAATACTGTTTATGTTGTATGAATAAAAATATTAGATGATCTAAGGCCCATCAAGTATTCAAATATATTGCATGTGACGTCTAACTAATGACTCTATGATGGTAATTAACAACACAATAAATAAGTACGCTGTACTAACAGGCAGAGGTTATTACACTGCAATACATTTTTATATTGAGGGCTGTAAGAATCTCATTTAACATCCATTTAACTTCCTTAGCTTTCCATTTTCCTATTTGAGTTGGTTAAATTTGATGCCATCACTGATGGTGTAGCGGTACACTCGCCTGACTTTCGTGCGGGCAGCGTGGGTTCAGTTCTCACTCAGTGACGGTGTGAATGTGAGTGCGAATGGTTATCCGTGTCTAAATGTGGCCTGCGACTGAGTGGCGAGCAGTTCAGAGTGTTGTCTGCCTTTCGCCCAAAGTCAGCAGGGAAAGGCTGCAGCGCCCCGTGACCCTAACCAGGATAAGCGGTGTTGAGAATGAATGAATTTGATGCCATGCTGTTTACGACTTCCTTTCCAATATTCCACACTATTGACATTTTAGAACATTTTTTAGAATCTTTACTTCCACAACGCAACATAATTTGTCCTTCATTCTGTTCATTTTCATGCATTTCTTCCAATTTTCTTCACTTTTGATGTTCTTTATGAGGAGCAAATGATGGTGAGTGGCAGCAAGAAAGGCAGGGGCTGAGTTTGGTGAACAGTGAGGAAGACATACTAACCTCCCGACTGGCATGCCACCTATAAAGGGAATACCTTTAACATCATTTTGATTACACATATTAATGTTTAATGCATAGCATTCAACCACTCTGGCAGCAATGCACTGCATTTAAGTATCATTTTAGGGTACTGCGCTTCATCAAAGGAACTAAATTCTGCATATTTTTTGGATGTCCAGATGGGAATGCCTGAAGCGACCTATTTAGTCCATATGGTGCAATAGGCGCAGTTTGCAGAAGGTTGCCTGTGCACAGGTGAGTCACACATTTGCTTTTTGTTTGTTTTGTTTTGCGGCGACACGGTGGACGACTGGTTAGAGCGTCAGCCTCACAGTTCCGAGGACCCGGGTTCAATCCCTGGCCCTGCCTGTGTGGAGTTTGCATGTTCTCCCCGTGCATGCGTGGGTTTTCTCCGGGCACTCCGGTTTCCTCCCACATCCCAAAAACATGCATTAATTGGAGACTCTAAATTGCCCGTAGGTGTGAATGTGAGTGCGAATGGTTGTTTGTTTGTATGTGCCCTGCGATTGGCTGGCAACCAGTTCAGGGTGTACCCTGCCTCCTGCCCGATGACAGCTGGGATAGGCTCCAGCACGCTTGCGACCACAGTGAGGAAAAGCGGCTCAGAAAATGGATGGATGGATGTTTTGTTTTGCATTTTTTGGAACTGCAGTGCTTCCTATTTGACCAATTAATATTACTGTACTTCTCACTCATGTTTGGTAATACATTTTTTTTCCAATTGTTCAGTCAAGTCAGAAGGACCAAACCAAGAAAAAATGTTTTTGAATCTCCACCTTTGGCTCATTTGTTTTGGTTTCGGGGCAGCAATCCAAATGTTTATTTGTCCCTTTTTTTTCTTCTTTTTTTTTTGCACCTTCGCACAGTAAAACAATGACTTGCTGGCCTGTTGTAGATTTGCACATTCTTGTCTAGTGTATTCTAGTCTTTTTTTAATTAAGGTGAGAACAAAGGAAATTGCTGTGACCCTTACTAATCCTTTAATTGCACCGGACTCAACGATCCCCTACTGAGTCAGCATTCTCTGAGATAATGTTGAAATTATGCGCCACCTTGTTCTTTTTGCTGGAGTATCAGCAAGTGTAAAATGTGTCTTTAGGTCAGAACTGATGAGGGTGTCTATGCACACTGGGATAAATTAAGTCATATCTGCCTTTTTTGAAGAGGGTTTTAAACCTCAGTCACTTCCAGGGAATAAGATGACCACATCAGCCTGTATGAACTATCACTGTAAAACATTCGTCGTACAATTACGTGACAAGCATAAAAAGAAAATATTTTAAAATAAAAAACTTGTTGAATGTGGCACCAAAACCCAGAGTTAAAAAATATAAAATATATGCTCAAATGTCATTTATTTAATTGTGTGTTTTTAATAATAATGAATAGTACAATATTCATGTATGTGAAGACACTGATCATCTCAGTGATTTCTCATAAAAATTATCTATAATTATTTAACAAGGTAGAAAACAGATAAATATCAATATGCAACACTTTAGTCCTAGAAATCTCTGTCAATCTTTACATTTTCAAATTATAATTTCCTCAACATTTCTAGGAAATCACAATGTCCCATAACTGGAAAGCTATTTTTAGAATAGGACCGCAGGAAACTCATGTGTTCCCAGGGGGCTACTTGTTGGTGACCCCTGCTGTATCTTGTTCGACCTCAGAAGGGTACCGGTGATAGCAAAAACGTAAAATGTGATGCTTACCATAGTACCCCATAGTTTTGTACCCCATAATTTGTTGTTTTTTAACCTCTCCCGTTCAGCTGCATGGCCTTGCAGAAAGGTGGATCTGTATGGCTTTTGTGCTGGAACAGTTTTGTTGTGCAACAGGGGAGTTTGAAATACTCCCTCTGCTTACGTTTTAAAATTTTGAATCATTCTGATGTTTATTGAAAATGCAGCTGGACAGCAAAGGGTTTTAGGGAACAGACAGAGGGACAGAACGGACACAGGGAATAGGGGTACAAACCACAGCAGAACAATAGTTAGGTAATCTAGATGAGGGATGGGCAAACTTTTTGGCTCAGGTGCCACATTGACTTTTAAAATTTGACAGGCGGTCCAAGCCAGGACCAGATGCTTACATAAAAAAATAAAAATAATAATAATAATAATAAAAGGCATTGTAGTGTTAATACTTAGATTTACTTTTAATTGGAACAGTGTTGTTTTGTTGACCAACTTTTTTTTTTTGCCAGTGCATCAAAGTCTGATGTCAGTTTTGTTGTGGCAATTCTCAGAACACATATGAGGTGTTCATCACTCAGCTGGGATCTGTAAGATGTTTTGTTGATGTTGATCACACTAAAAGTCTGTTCACACATATATAGAGTCAAACACCACCAGCATCCTCTGTGCCATCTTCCGGATTTTTGGAAATTTGTCTGCGCTTAATGAAGCATAAAACTTATCCAGTTTGAGAGTTGAACTTCTCTTTTAAGACTGTATCACATTGGAGATCAATCAGTTCCATCTGCAGCTCCCGTGGCTCTGTTTCAGGGTCTTGTGTGACTGAATGTTGGATGGCAGTTTGTCAGATAAAGGTGTTTTACTGAGCCTGCAAGCTGGATTTTAACCGCTGAGCCGTAGCCATCATTTCCTGCGTTGATTGGCTGTTAGCATAATCAGCATGCTTGGTAGAAAAGTGACAGCGGATGTTGTATTCCTCTAAAACCGCAATGGTTTCTTAACAAATTAGACATACAGCCTTTGACTGGACTTCAGTGAAAAAGTATTTCGTAGTCTATTCTATATTAAACACTCGGCACTCACTGTCGACTTTTCTTTTCTTTGACCCACTCATGGTTGAAGAAGGGTTCAGAGCAGTAGCAGAGTAAAATCAGAACAGCCAAAGTCAAGTCAATGTATCACTGTATTTCACCACAAGTAACTTTACAACAGTCAAATCGTGTTCTTATTTGTGGACGGGGGACAGCCGGTGAGGACGTCCAACAACTGACCAATAGGACAAGATGAGAGGACAGAAAAGCACAAGGCAGGACAGGACGTGGGGAACGAGCGAGGCAGTGCTACTGATGAGTGGTGCGGTGGGATGCTTTTATAGATTTTAAACACCTGTAAGAACCTGTGAATGGATATCTTAATATAATCTGTATTATTATTCGTGATTCCAGTACAAACAATTAAAGCCTATAGCGTGTCTATGGAATTTAATCGTGAATGAACATCATATCGAGGGGCACGGTGGACAACTGGTTAGCACACCTGCCTCACAGTTCTGAGGACCCGGGTTCAAATCCGGCCTCGCCTGTGTGAAGTTTGCATGTTCTCCCCGTGCCTGCCTGGGTTTTCTCCCACATCCTAAAAACATGAATGGTCAGTTAATTGAAGACTATAAATTGCCCGTAGGTCTGAATGTGAGTGCGAATCGTTGTTTGTTTATATGCGGCCTGTGATTGTCTGACGACCAGTACAAGGTGTATCCCGCCTTTCGCCCAAAGTCAGCTGGGATAGGCTCAAGTCGGCCCGCGACCCTAGTGAGGATAAGCGGTATAGAAAATGAATTAATGAATGAACACCATATCACATGCATGTGAGTCAACTGGTGTATGGAGTTGCTAAGCCGGCACATTGGGGAAGGGTGGGACCGGCCACCTCTACCCACAAGGGGGGGTCAAGGGCGGGCCATCCTGTGGGGGACCCAGCCAGGAGGATGCCACCCACTCCCCAGGACCCAGGGGAGTCTCCCAGCCCAACTGAAGTGCCCTGGCCAGTCCCAAAGGGAGGGGCAAGGGTACCGGACTCCCTGCCCCCACCCAGCGTGCCCCACCTCTGCCACCACCCCTACCAATTCTGGAGTGGCCCCAACCACCAACAGGGCCCAACGCAGGAGCCAGCTCCCACCTGAAAGAGGTCACAGCCCACCAAAAGCGAGCCTATGTCAAGCACCTGCTGCGAGCAATGCCGGGCGAGGGGACCAGGAGAGGGGAGAGGAAGGCGGGGACCCAAGCGGAGGGTGTCAAGTCAAGCCAAGGGAAATGGGAATATCCACTACCTACCCCATTACTATGGTTACCAGGTCCCCAACTGGCCCTGTACTGTGTGTGGTGAGTTGTCATGCATTAAAATTGGGGAGGCTGGTGGGGGTGAGGTGAGACGGTCACGGGGCAATGATGACCCGCAACCGTCACCCCAACCCAGGCCAACCAGCTCCCCAGAGGATGTGCGAATATATGTGGTGCATTAAAAATCCACGGGGGAAAGGCATGGCTGGCCAGAGACCAGGCCGGAGTGCCATAACACCTGGCCAAGTGTCCTCCCCAGCCCGACACTGCCCTCTCTCCACCGATGGCTGTATGAGGCATTCAAATTTACTGGATTGTAAAGGCAGGAATTTCCCCATTATGACACTTTGTGTGTACAATTGTCCAGACTACCTAATATAACTAAACTGACACTAAATAATAAATTTAAAAAACAAAAGTAAAGTGCGTTGAAACCAGTTCAGGGTGTACCCCGCCTCCTGCCCGATGATAGCTGGGATCGGTTCCAGCACGCCCGCGACCCGAGTGAGGAGAAGCGGCTCAGAAAATGGATGGATGGAAGCGCGTTGCGTTATAATCAGTAATCTTCTGTCACCGCAAATTTTATCACTTGTAGGACATATTAAGAATATCAAATGTTACTTAAAAGTTGCTTACGCAAAAAAAAAACAACAAAAAAAAAACATGCTGAAGGTTTGGAATCTGCAACAAATTATTTGTATTTCAATTATTTCTTGTACGAAAAATGGTTGCAAAATCTCCCAAAAGCATTACCTTACATTCTAAAAAATCATACACACTTTTTGTCATATATGTTTAAACTGTCTGTATGACCAGACAGTCTAATATTTTTAAAATGATCTTTTGAAAACTAATCCTTCTCTGGCCCCATTTTATGCCTTTAATTTTATTTTAATTATTATTTTAAAATGTGTCACGCCCCGACAAGAACAGCCTTTCAGAGACTGTTGTGGCAGAGGGAGGGACAGAAGAGTCATTTGCGCATATGCGCACTCTATCTGCTGCACACAGCAGCCTCTCACAAAAGGATTGCATTGAGTTTCTTGGCTGGATTATTTAACTCTGGTTAGCAACAAAAGTTAAAAAGACGGAATTGGACAGCTCTCGATCAAGGGTAAACATGTAATGGTGGTGTCCGAGGCAGACGGCTGCATCGCTGGGCATGGAACACACACTGCCAACATCATCATCCTCACCGGGTCGTCAGGCAAGTTTATCACCTCTCTTATATTTTAATGAATTGTACGTTCCAAAAGAGACAACAGGAAACCAGTAACATTTGATGTTTGGCAATACTCCATCATGAATAAGCCATGCTAGCTTTGTTAGTTTGAAAACTCCCAACGTTCCCTTTAAGGGCGTTTAACACTGCACTTAGCACTGTCGGCCAAGCCGTTCATTGTCGGCACAACTACGCAGCTCAGTGCTGCGGAAGCTTATGGCACACGAAAAGGCCGCTGTCATTGCCATGTATTGTACGTGTTTAGGTTGGTTCAGCGTATAGGACTTGTCTCCATGCCAACGATACACAGACAGCCTGTTACTGGGTCACTCAGAGTTCACTGATGCAAGTGCAATTTTTATCTTTGTTTTTGGAGCAGTTAGGATATTATTGACACTTTGGCAGGTGTAGGAGCCGAGATTGCTTGGAAATGGAGTGTTCTAAAAGAAAGGTGGAAAGTTAAAATTGGCAATTCAAAGAATGGACTGCAACATTTGCAGTCATTGTCCCTCCAAACGGCACAAGACCCATGTGCTTAATATGCCAGTCGATTATCGCTGTAATAAAGATTTCCAATTTGAAGAAACATTTCCTCAAAATTCAGAGGGAAGAACAAGAAAAACAAATGTACTGAAATGGTCATATGAATCTGCAAGCAGGATTCTTGTCACATCTGTAACACAATAACAAATAGCGACAGAATGCTCACGAAGAGTGGGTTGGACTTTGGGTTCAAAGTCCTGGAGCCATTCTCAGATGATGAAATATATTTTTCAAAATTAACATTAGGTTTGATTTTAGCATGCCTTTATGTTTTGGAATTCCCGAGATACTTGATTCCCCTTTGGACAGAACTACGTTTTTGTGTTGATATTGAATTAAAAACGTGTTCTTAAGTCCCTCCTGATACAGTATTTGTTTTGGATTTATGACAGGGGTCGTTTTTTGTTTCATCCAGCTATTCATTTTCATGTAAAATGACATTTTATTTTAGTTTGTATTTTTGTTGTTTTGATTTGAAAAGGATATTTTGTTTTTAATATTACAGTATTATTGCATGTGCCCTGAGCAACCTCAATAAATGGACCTTTGACTCATTGAAAAAAAAAATCTTTTTATTTGTATTTAAGTAACCCTCACTCAGATGTTCCATTGTGCTACTAATACTGAAAAACTGTATTATAGCATATCCATCAAGGCATATTTAAATTCCAGTACTATTACCTTATTTCAGTCACTGCAAGTTTAATAAGGTTCACCCCATCAGCATGTATCATCGGCAAAATGAAATCCCCTCAATGTTCCACTTGTTTATGCCAACTTTCCACAGCGAACACTAAAAAGTTGGGAAATAGGGGAATTCAGACAACATAAATGTTGGATGAGGAGTGTTGGTTTTATAAAAGCCAAAAGACCCTGTGAATTTGGGGTGAATGTCGTCTGTGGCATCTATTTAAAAAATGTGCATCCTGGAAGACAAGTGCAATATAAGGTGTTAGGTGGCCTATAAGGTGTTAAAAAGAGGATGTTAAGCTTTCTGAAACAAGATGCAGACTATTGATGTGAACCAATCAAATAGTCTCCAGTGTAAAGATCACAGAGGTGACGAGAAGCAGGTACTCCGGTTATCAAGCATCTTGACAGTTGGCATGAGGAGCAGTCACGATGGCTAAAATCCAGTAACAAGCACAGGTATTATAATAATAAGAATAATCCATCCATTCATCCATTTTCTTCCACTAATCCGAGGTTGGGTCTCAGGGGCAGTAGCTTTACCAGGAAAGCCCAGACTTCCCTCTCCCCAGCCACTTCCAGGGGGATCCCAAGGAATTCCCAGGCCAGCCGGGAGAAAGTGTCTCCAGCGTGTACTGGGTCGTCCCCAGGGTCTCTTTCCGGTGGGACATGCCCAGAACACCTCATCAGGGAGGCGACCAGGAAGCATCCTAATCAGATGCCGGAGCCACCTCGTCTGGCTCCTCTCAATGCGGAGAAGCAGCGGCTCTGCACCCTATCTCTAAGGGAACCCAAACTCGTGACCATAAGTGAGGGAAGGAACGTAGATCTATCCATCCATTTTCTTTCCCGCTTATCATCATTAGGGTCATGGGCTGCTGGAGCCTATCTCAGCTATCTTTGGGCGGGAGGTGGGGTACACCCTGAGCCGATTGCCAGCCAATCGCAGGACACATAGAAACAAACAACCATTCATACTCACATTCACACCGACGGGCAATTTAGAGTCTTCAATCAACCTAGCACCCATGTTTTTGGGATGTGGGAGGAAACCGGAGTGCCCGGAGAAAACCCACTCAGGCAAAGGGGAGAACATGCAAACTCCACACTGGCGGGGGGATTCGAACCCCGGTCCTCAGAACTGTGAGGCAGATGTGCTAACCAGTCATTACCGTGCCGGCGGAACGTAGATCGACCGTTAAGTTGAAAGCCTTGACTTTCGTCTTAGCTCCTTCTTCACCACAACAGACCGATACGAAGTCCGCATCACTGCATACGCTGCACCAATCCGCCTGTCGATCTCTCGTTCCATTCTTCCCTCACTCATGAACAAGAGTCCGAGATACTTGAACTCCTCCACTTGGAGCAGGATCTAATCCCGACCTGGAGATGGCACGCCACCCTTTTCCAACTGCGGACCATGGTCTCAGATTTGGAGGTGGTGATTTTCATCCTAACCGATTCACACTCGGCTGTGAACCACTCCAGTGAGAGTTGAGTTGGAGATCGCGGCTTTGTTGAAGCCAACAGAACCACAACAACTGTAAAAAGCAGCGATGCAATACTGAGACCACCAAACTGGACCCCCTGTAGGCCTTGGCTGTGTCTAGCAATTCTGTCTATAAAAGTTATGAACAGAATAAGTGACAAAGGGCAGTCTTGGCGGAGCCCAACCGTCACCGGAAATGAATCTGACTTACTGCCTTACTGCCCTGACTCCAGCCGTACAGGGACCGAATAGCCCGTATAAGGGTTCAGTTCCCCATACTCCAAAGTCATTTTCCATGGCCTCACTGAATTCCTCCCACACCCTCAGCAACCACCAAATCTGCATTCCACTTGGCCAGGCAGGTACCCATCAGCTGCCAATGAATCCCACAGCCCAAAAGGTCCGATAGGACTCCTTCAGCTTGACGGCAGCCCTCCCCGCTGGTGTCCACCAGGATCAAAGCATAGGATGCAGAACAGACACTCGAAACAACACACAAAGAAGCAGTGCGGTAACAAAATTTTAAGAGCAAAAAAATATTGATGTGAGATAAGCGGTCCAGAAAATGGATGGATGGATGGAGAAAAAAAAAAAACAATAATTAATACAGTGACAAGACAAAGGTCTGGGGAAGTTGCTGGTCAGGGTATGTGGCAGGGAACAACCCCAAGGCAAAGGGAGTGTCGCTTTTTGTCAGCTTTTTATTAATGGAACAAACAACCTCATTATCGTAATAAAACATGACAGTCTGTTACATGGCAGGTGTGAACAAATTGGTGACGTGTGTGTGTGTGTGTGTGTGTGTGTGTGCGCGCGCGTGTGTCTGTGTGCAAGTGTATATAGCACCACTATAGCATATTGATTTTTTAGATAAATGGTGCTGATACTTTCATTAACAATTCGATCCTGACTGTCTTCAGTAATGGATATGATTCATTTTGAGTGATCACCAAATTATAGTAAAGCCAGTCAATGTTTTTATTTATGGGAGCTTTAAGGATTTAGGCACATCGATTGTAATGAGTCACATTTGAGTCAGATTGCTTAATTAGGACTCCGGAATTATTGTACAGATTTTAATAAACGTTTCTCAATTAATTGCTTTCCATTACTGTAGATAATTATAATGATAGTAACATGTAGAATAAAAGTGTTATTATGGTTATGACTGTGTTTCAATTAGGCAGTTTCCTTTACAGCAGCCTCCTCCATCAAATTTCCACACAAAATATTGAGCCCCAAAATCTGTAGGAAATAAATTATTTTTTGGGGGGGTATTCAACATTAAACTTCGCCTGTGGTTCTTGAGCACTTGCGTATGTGAGAAAGAGAAAAAGAGAGCTTGTGCACAAGGAGCTGCAACATACCTGGACAAGAAATAGTCACTCGAAATGTAGGAGCATTATTGTGCTGTGAAATTCCCACGCATTACTGATGAATTTTAGTCACGCATTGGAGACGGGGGAACCTTGAGTTTGTTGTAACCGACGCCTACAGAAACCCACATCTGCAATGCTAATCGCACGGCAGCAAAAGGGCCCCACAGACGAGCCGCTTCTTCTCTGTCAAACTAAAAATTCATCTACTATAACAACTGAACAGTGTGTTACTTGCTGCATCTTTTAATGTGCTCAGTGGGGCGACATCTGAACAAACACAAACATCTTCTTCCTCACAAAATCTGGATTTAGACCAACATTGTCAACATACATTTGATGATTGTACAGATTTCTCATTTTTACCCATCTTTCATGAATAAAAATGAGAAATGTATGTGTACGACACACCTCTTTCATCTAAAGTTGTGGCCAACACAACCTGAAGCGGAACACACTCAAGACTGTAGAGATGATCACGGACTTCAGGAAACACCCTTTGTCACATCTCCCTCTCCACATTGTCCAACTGCTCTGTGTCAACTGTCAAGACCTTGATGTTCCTGGGAATTGCAGTTTCTCAGGACCTGAAGTGGGAGACCAAAATGAACTTCATCCTGACAAAGGCCCAGCAGAGGATGCACTTCTTGCAGCTTCTGAGGAGGCAAGGCCTGCCGCAGGAGTTCTTGAGGCAGTTCTACACAGCGGTCATTCAACCCGTTCTGTGTTCATCTATCACAGTCTGGTTTGATGCTGCTACAAAAAATGACAAAATCCAAGTGCAACAGAAAATTAAGACAGTAGGGACAATAGGGTTGTTGTTGTTTTTGGTGTTGTTGTTGTTGTTGTTTTTGCTAGGTATGGCTGGTGAACTACCTACCATTCTGCATACCAACCAGTCAGTTGCAGTGGTCGTGACTGGAGCATTGAACGTTAGCCTTATTAAATACAGAATGAGCTTTTGAAAACCGCTAATGCCTTAAATATGATTGGGGACCTCTTTTATCTCCATCCCATCCAACGATCGTTCATGTGATCCCATATAATAATGATGATAATAAAAACAATAATGGTTTCCATTAATTGATTTCTGCAATGATTAACATGTGCCCCAATCAAATTCACCAAAATCACGAGACCGCCTGTGCCAAAACATAGACGTGGGTCTCTGTAGGCACAAGTTTAGATGGATTTTGTGACACAAAATTTTTACTCCACCATCCACCATCTCCAAGGGAAAAGCCTTGCTGCACCCATACGCACAGCTTGGCGCAGGCGGTCTGCCAAATCGGCAACACACGCAGCGCGTCTTGCGCTTGCATGAAAATCAAGATACGTCAGTTTTTACACTCGACCGCAGCTGCGCCATCTATGAAAAAAAAAAAGCCCAAACGGTAAATAGGAAGACTCCCCACTTAAAAGGGTTAGAACTAAGGAAGCCTTTTGGATCAAGTGCAACAACCTGCAACAAAACAAGAAGAGTACAGTTGCCTTGGTTCAATCATTGTGGAATCTTTGTAGTCAAGCAGCCTGACCCCAGATCTTCCCCTAGCCTAGCTGCCAAGTCATGGGTGGAAAAAAAAATCAATGTACAGTCTCATGTAAACTAACTACACTGTCACAATCTGAAACTATTCTGAATGGCTAGCTTGCAGGCATATTTTCAGAAATTGATGGCTAACAAAATACTTCATACACATATTTGCTCATCCAATAAGCAGCCAGGTTAGATGTGTGATTGACAGCCAGTGGGAGAGGGCTAATGTAATGGCGGCGCCCATGTCTGCTTTGGGTCATTGCAGTTTTGCCTAACTAGGACTAAACACACATGGATGGATTAGCTGTAAGATGTTTATTGTATTTTTAAGGGTACAGAAATGTTTCAAAATGTTTGCAAGCTTTTGAAATGCAATGAAAGTATTTTGGCATCACAGTTTGTCGAATATTAATGGTTTAAACTAGGGCTGCACAATTCATGGAATTTTAACCGTGATCGCAATTTTGGGTGCCACGTTTAAATGAGCCTGATCGTCAGCGATTTTCTTGCATTTAAAATGCAGGCACTGCTGCATATGAAATGTGTTTCATTTGTAGCCGTGCCCACAACCTAGTCAGGCAGCAAAAAAAAATAAATAAATAAATAAATAAAAAAAAAACGCCCTTGACAATTCACTATATTGACGACGGGGATTTTCAAATGAAAAGTCGGTACTTACAGCCTAATGTTATTGCGTTTTATGCATTAACTGTATTTACAGTACTTCCATTAGTTTGCAATTTGTGATTGCACTTTATAATAGCACATTTATTCACTTAGCACTTGGTAGAGTCAATTTTTTTTTGGGGTAGATTTATTTTTTATGATTAGCAGTTATTCTTATTTAAAGATTCATTTTGCCCTGAAAACTGTTTGTAGAAAAGCCGTCCAATAAAAATAAAGCTTTTTCCCTAACATGAGGAATAACCCTGATTAATAATCACGATCACAATATTGATCTCAATATCGATTACAATATTGATTATTTAGACCATAATTGTGCAGCCCTAGTTCATATTGGTAATTAAAATCACTTTCAGGAGAGTGCCATTTATTCGTGCCTAATACTGGGGGTCCAGTCATTTGTGAAAACAGATTTGGATTAGATTTTTTATCCAAGAAGAGATTCCACTGTATTTGACTGAATGCCATCATGGCTACGAGTTTTTATTTTGGCTCCGTATCATAACCGTCAGGCCAACACTGTTTTGGAGTCTATTTTGAGAATACTTCTAGAAAGCATTTACAATCTCCCAATAAGCCATACCAATTCAGAAATTAATTTTCTCTCCACTTTATTTCATTTTTCTGTCTTCGATGGAAGTTGCGCTAGTGATGTAGGTATTTTTTGATCGGATTTCATCTTTTCAGAAGCCATGTCGGTATTCTAATTGAACTCTTCTGATTTAACCGTAGTTCTTGACAGATTTGTCGATATGACTCTCAGGGTGGAAGCACATTTTTTTTCTCTGCAAAACAGTATGATCGATTAAAATGAGGGTTTACATTGTCCTTGCTCACAGACCTGCAGGGGATTTCTAACAGTCAAGATGCACACACACACAAAAAAAAAAGAAAAAGAAAAAAAGAAAGGCTTTTAAAGCACACCTGTCTGGACTTCTGATTTTCTGTTTAGGTTTTGTTTATCAGTTACATTTTGGTTCGATCCATCCTGTTTTTCCTGTCCTTGCATTGTGCTTCTTGTTTTCTGATGTGAATTGATTTCAGCTAGTCTCATCAGTCAGGCCCTAACGTGTCTAGACAATTACTGGCAGCCTACGTATATGTCCATGTTGTTGTTAACTTGCCTCGTCTTTCTCTTTGGTTTGGGTTATGGTTGTGATCTGTGTCTCTTCTGCACACATCAATTCAGTACACTTTCAAACTTTTTGCATTTGCACGGAGAGTACCATAGACTGGATTATGTTACAGTTGAGGTACCATAACACAGTGGTAGGGTATCAAAATGGTGGATGAGACGAACTGTGGTCTGTTGAATATTTTGTGTCATCTTGTCATAATTAGCTTACCTTGAGCAAAAATGAAAAATGGTGGGTCTTCACCATAACTGTATATTGTTTCATGGTGTTGAATTATTATTTGTCATTGGTGTGTTACACTGCGCACAATTGATCAGATATCACACTAGTTACATAGCTACTTATACAGCCATTAATGGAAACTTTGGCACTTACATCATTGCATTACAAATACGGTCAACTGTTTTCTAAATATACATTTGTGGGAAATTTATAGTGCGTCACATAGATAACTTGCATGGTGCTGATGTGGGATCAATTCCCACATAATGTCATATTCATAAACCCTGTGATTGACTGGTGGTTAGTCCCGTGTGCATTCAGATGGCTACTACCTTCCCTGTGACCCTGAACAGGATAAGCTGTATCGCAAAAAAAAAAAAAATGGATCAATGGAATTTGTGAATTTATTATCCGGGAAAATGTTTTTTGACACGCATTCAACAAGTATTTGGAGTGAATCAGAACCATTGTTTTGTTCAAGAAAGACTGTGTGTGGTTATCATAATTACTATCAAAAATAAAAATCAAGTATTCTCAAATATCAAATCAGCAGCCACAAAAAAAAAATACAACTGGTAATAGTAGTAATTATAATATATTTCATCCTTATTTTGTAATATTGTTTTCAAACCCTTACAAGCAGACAGCGTGCGAGATGCACTGTTATTGCATTGAAAACTAAACTGACCAGTCAGCAAACAGAACACACACAGCATACAATAAGTCCCAAATTGCTTTGCAATAGCTGGTGCTTGTCACAAAGAATGCTTAACACTCTGACAATCTACATAAGAATACAAAAGAAACTATCAACACACTTTATTATTTTGCCTAACCCTAAACAGAATCAAATTTCATTTTGAAACCTCTGCTCGTGTATTCTGCATTAACATCAGACGAGAAGCAGACATAGAAAATGGTCTGCTCACAAAAAGTCATTTTGGAATTCTATTATTATTTTAAAATTGCAAGATTAGAGTTCATATTTCTCGATCAAGCCAGATATTATGTAATCACACGCACGTGTTGACAAAAGTCAATGGTGATTTTCGGGGGGGGGGGGGGGGGGGGGGGGGGGGGTGATATGAATTAGATTATTTGAGATGGTTAATAAACATTATATTGCATATTCACAGGAATAGTGTGTGGCAGGTGCATTGTTGAAAATAAGATTTGCAAGTTCATTGAATTACTGGTATAATTCTTGGAAAATTAATATATAATGATTAATAGGCGAAACCCCTCGTTGTAAACAGTGGCATTGATTTCCTTTTTATTTTCCAACACTGGCACCATCTGAGAACAGAAAAAGTACCAAGATGACAACAGCAGCTTTGAGTGCAGCTTTTTGGCAGGGATGGTAGCTCATTAGTTCAGCCATAAAGTGCTTTTATTTGGATACAGGCTGCATCGAATATAAGCAAATGACGCAAAGAATCTATTCAAGAACAACTAAAGGATGATGTCGTGCAATGAGTTCTAATGCGTGTCTGATGATAGTGGGAACAGCCTCTCGTGACAGAAATATAACCACGGAGAGAAGTTGCTGGGAATGGGAAATTAAAAAAATAATAATAATAATAAAAAAAAGGTTGCGTGTGAAGGTTGAGGAAACCAGCGAGCGAGGCAAGCGCAGCGGGGAGAGGAGAAAACAAACAATAGGATAAGGGAAACGCGCCTACCTGCCCTTCTTCCCTCCATCATCTCCTTCCCATCCCCCTTTCCCCCTGAACAAGGGAGACTTTTCTCTTCTCCGCTCATCTCTCCCTCTCGCACCCTCTGGTTTCGCACCGTCTCCGGGGACCAAACACACCCCTGTCAGGTTGCCATGGAAACGCCTCACACACGCTCTCACGGACCCCACTCCCTCTCTTTATCTTCCAGCGGTAATGCCTGCATCCTCACTCTCCACCATTAGCATCCTTGTCGTTCAGAGACAGCAAGGTTGTCAAAGCCCTGATGTACCACAAAGTCCCTGCACTTGAATACATTTGGCCAAAGGAAAAAAAAAAAAAAAAAGAGCTAAAAAGCTACATGTTTGCACACTATTATCACGGGTAATTCATCCATTTTATTTCTAATGTAAGCATTGCTCTGCCTTCTAAAGAGGAGAACAATTAGACTGAACTTACACACAATTACTCCTAGCACTCCGTTTCCAATTGAAGCTCTGGAAGTGAGACGGGAGGCACTAGCTGAGTCCCTCAGCTGGGACATAACTCATTTATAATTCAGTCCTATTTCTCCTGCTTAAAGTCAGCATTGAGGTAAGTTTTTTTTTTTTTTTTTTTTTTTTTTTTTTTTTTTTTAAACCAATGCTTTTAGATCGTGGTGCACTCAGGGGGGGGGCTACAAAAAAAGGACAGTGCTACTGTGCTGCAAGGCCACTTTGACTCACACCACGGCATCAAGTTCATATGTGTTATCTGGCAGTGCATCTTAGGGACCACCTTGTGGAGTATTCTTGCTGTCATCACGCCATTAGCTGCCCTAATCATTGAGGACTCCCCTCACATTTATCTCTCTTCATCCATTAGCCAACATTTAAACCTTCTTCTCCCCTGACTAATCAGTCAGGGGAGAAGAAGGTTTAAATGTTTAAATTTTCAAGCCAGACATGCCTGAAAAACAAAAGTGTCATCGCACACTAAAAATCCCACAGTGAATGCATTGCATTCTCTTCCAAACTCATCAGGGCTATGATAATATTCATTTATTTATTATGTAGTGAATTACACCTTGTGGCCAGAGAAAGACTAAAGGTATTATTAGTACTGCTGATATCTTTTTCCTGTGAGTTAACAGTCCATTGACAATGAGTCATGCTGGACACGATTGTCATTTATCTTGGCTTGAATATTGAAACAAATTCTGAAAGGACATGAAGAGAATTGAACACAGTCGAAAGAGTTTCACGAGTCTTACCTTGTTACCTGCTTCTTCACATGTCGAAATCCACCTTTACAACGCAGAAGCAGAGTCCAAGGCGCGCGCACACACACACACACACACACACACACACTCTAACTGACACACACTTGTACAGACTGCAAAGGCAATCCTCTGTCTGAATTGGTCTCCTTGCACTTCCTTGGAAAAATTACCTGCACAAAAATATTTTTTTTGTTGGATTTATTTTCTCATATGTGGTCTTCTCCTCAGTTGCCCTGCAGCTCAACCCTCCCGGAGGCTGCTCCACATTTTGCGAGGTATCCACACAGTGCTGGATGGCAGTGGGGAGAAAGAGAGAGTCAGAGAGAGAGGGGGAGAGAGAATTATCAAACCAGCAGCAGCAGGAAGACTGATGTATTTGTACCTTCAGAGTAAAAGCCTGAATTCAAATGAAACCCCATTCATAAATGCACAATAGCTTACGTTGAAGTTATATTTTTACTACTAGTATTGGGGAGTAATTTATTACAGGTAGCGAGATTATGTATTTATTATTACAAAATGTATATTATTGTAATCCATTACATTACTGGGAGAAAATGTGTAATTAAATTACAGGAAATGTCTTCGATTATAATTTTTATTAAGCAAAAGCTCAGATTTTTTTCATATCACTTCCTCCTTTATAGGTGGGCTTGTCATGTACCATTCTGCTGTAGTCTCAAACATGACATATTTTGTCAAACAGGTCCTAGGTGAGAGACCAGACAAAGCACGGCTCCAAAAACACCTATGAAGAGCAAAATATACGGATCTAGGTTTCCCTTGCCCGGACACGGGTCACCGGGGCCCCCCTCTGGAGCCAGGCCTGGAGGTGGGGCTCGAAGGCGAGCACCTGGTGCCTGCACCCATGGGGCCCGGGCGGGCACAGCCCAAAAGGGTAACGTGGGTCCCCCTTCACATGGGCTCACCACCTGTGGGAGGGGCCATAGGGGTCGGGTGGAGTGTGAGCTGGGCGGTGGCCGTAGGCGGGGACTTTGGCGATCCGATCCTCGGCTACAGAAGGACACACCTAGAGGCCACACCTCTAGGGACGTGGAATGTCACCTCTCTGGTAGGAAAGGAGCCCGAGCTGGTGTGTGAGGTTGAGAAGTTCCGATATAGTCGGGCTCGCCTCCACACACGGCTTGGGCTCTGGTACCAGTCCTCTTGAGAGGGGTTGGACTCTTTTCCACTCTGGAGTTGCCCATGGTGAGAGGCGCCGAGCAGGTGTGGGTATACTTTTTGCCCCACTGCTTGGCGTCTGTACATTGGGGTTCACCCCGGTGAATGACAGGGCTGTTGTTTGTGCCAAACAGCAGTGGATGAGCAGGGCTGTTGTTTGTGCCAAACAGCAGTTCAGAGTACCCACCCTTCTTGGAGTCCTAGGAGGGGGTTCATCGTTCTGCTGGGGGACTTCAATGCTCACGTGGGCAATGACAGTGAGACCTGGAAGGGCATGATTGGGAGGAACGGCCCCCTCGATCACAACCTGAGTGGTGTTCTGTTATTGGACTTCTGTGCTCACCACGGACTGTCCATAGCGAACACCATGTTCAAGCATAAGGGGCGTCCACATGTGCACTTGGCACCAGGACACCCGAGGTCGCCGTTCGACTTTGTGGTCGTGTCATATGACTTGCGGCCGCATGTCTTGGACACTTGGGTGAAGAGAGGGGCGGAGCTGTCAACTGATCACCACCTGGTGGTGAGTTGGCTCCGATGGTGGGGGAAGATGCCAGTCCGACGTTGCAGGCCCAAACGTATTGTGAGGGTCTGCTGGGAATGTCTGGCAGAATCCCCTGTCAGAAAGAGTTTCAACTCCCACCTCCGGCAGAACTTCACCCACGTCCCGTCTACATGTGTTTTGTGGACTTGGAGAAAGCGTTCGACCGTGTCCCCTCGTGGAGTCCTGTGGGGGGTGCTTCGGGAGTATGGGATACCGAACCACCTGATACGGGCTGTTCGGTCCCTGTACGACCGGAGTCAGAGTTTGGTCCTCATTGCCGGCAGTAAGTCGGACTCGTTTCAAGTGAGGGTTGGACTCCGCCAAGGCTGCCTTTTGTCACCGATTCTGTTCATAACTTTTATGGACAGAATTTGTGGCGCAGAGTGGTTTTTGCAGATGATGTGGTTCTGTTGGCTTCATCAAGCCGTGATGTCCAACTCTCACTGGAGCGGTTCACAGCTGAGTGTGAAGCGGCTGGGATGAATATCAGCACCTCCAAATCTGAGACCATGGAAAAGGGTTGAGTGCCCTCTCCGGGTCGGGGATCAGATCCTTTCCCAAGTGAAGGAGTTCAAGTATCTTGGGGTCTTGTTCATAAGTGAGGGAAAAATGGAACAGGAGATCAACAGGCAGATCAGTGCAGCGTCTGCAGTGATGTGGACATTGTATCAATCCGCTGTGGTAAAGAAGTAGCTAAGCCGAAAGGCGAAGCTCTTGATTTATCGGTCGATCTATGTTCCTACCCTCACCTATGGTCACGAGCTGTGGGTTGTGATTGAAAGAACAAGATCCCGGATACAAGCTGCTGAAATTAGTTTCCTCTGCAAGGTGCCAAGGGGTACTCAAACAGAGGAAGTAAATTGTCATTGTCAGTAACCTGCAGTTATCCTGCAGTCCCCTTTTTAGTGGTTTGTCCCTCGCCCCTCTCTCTCTTCAAGATAGACCCTCACTAGATACAGGATTGAGGTCTTGGAAAAGCGGTACTGTACTGCTGGTGGTCTGCCGGGCTTTGTTAAGATGAGGGGGGAAAGCCGGCGTAAGGGGTACCTCTCGCCCGATCAATTACAAAGCGAAACTCAGAGAGGCGAGGTGCATTCGAAGTTATGACGATGTGTCCTACACTTCACATTAGTTGTCACCACTATTTTTTTATGTATTTTTTGTTATTATTGTGCGATTAACGCGTATGTCACTATGTGAGTTGGATTGGACCCAGGAGCAGACTGAGGTGGAGGGAGTAGATTTTGAATAGTTTATTTCAGGTTGACACAGGGTAAGGATATCTGAGGCAGGGTGGTGGACTGGCAGGACAAGGAGCGAGCAAGAAGCAGGAATGGGAGCAGGTGGAGTTGCTTGGCGGCGCGGCTGGAGCAGGCAGCGAGGCAAGAAAGGCACGGGAGGAACGCTGGAGACGGGAAAGAACACAATCGGGTGAGTACGGTAGTGGGTCATAGGATAGTTACTGTCATACCACAAAAACCCTGGAAGTACGAGAGCCGGCTGGTGAGTCACAGACAAGTGTCAATACTCAGGTGAAGGCTGTAGAACTTCACAGGCTTTAAATGCAGGCAGTAATCAGTGCTGCTTGAAGACAGGTGCGCTGCACAGGTGATGCTGATGTCTAGGGGGGTAGAGGGGGAGAGGGAGAGACAAGGCACACGGCGCCACCCAAGCTCCAAAAGAGGAACTGCAGGGCATGGATCATGACAGTACCTCTCTCTCAACGGACGCCCCCTGGCGTCCCACCAGGTTTTCCTAGGTGAGCCGCATTAAAGTCTCTAATAAGGTAGTCGTCCAATATGAGCTTGCATGAAATCCAGGATCGTTTTTCAGGGCCATATCCCTCCCAGTCCACCAAAAATTCTCATCATATTGTACTGTATAGCTGTGACCCAGAAATCTGTACAGTTTGTACCAGTCTCTGCCTACATTGCCCCACAGCGCCAGTAAACAACAGCCGCCAATTCTGGAAGTAACAGACTTCGTCAACAACAGTTTAAGTGACAACTGAAATCTATACTCTGAAATCTATAAATCTGTACTGTGCAAACGGTTATTTACTTCCGATTTCCATTAAATCGTGGTCTATTAAATCGAGGTTCCACTGTATTGTCATGTACTTGACAGGAAAACAACTCTGTGCTACACTTTTTAATAATTTGTCCAAAGCTTTTGACACAGTTGACCATGATGTATTAAAAATTAGACTTCTCAGCTCTGGGCTCTCAGAAGAAGCTGTGGCTTGGTTTTGTAACTACCTTGGCAGTCGTGCATTAGATATGATGGTGTATGCCCCGATATTATATTTGTTGAGAAGGGTGTGCCAAAGGGTCCTGTGTTAGGTCCACTTTCATTGACCATTTGAGGAAGCTCATTGTAGAGGTTAAGAGGCTCCTGTCTCTTGAACTGTTGCTGCTTTCACTGAGTGTCACCTGATTCAGGTATGCTTATCAACTAATGATTCACAGCTGTAACTTCAGTACTGTCCATTCTCTAATGTTAGCAGTGTTTTGCAAACCCTCTGTATTTACATTGATGAAGGTGTCTCTAGATTGTAAATATTGACGCATCTACTTTCTCCAGAGAAACAAATCAACCAGGAAAATATTCTGCAATCATACACTGTGATTGTCTTGCTGTGAGTGCCTGTGAACTATACTTTTTGAAGACATGGATTATTCAACATCATAGTCAGTCTGCTGATCTCAAGCAAATGTTTTGTTTTTGGGTTTTTTTGACGAGAAAAATGAAATAAAAAAGACTCATAGATGAGCACCAAAGTAAGGTGTCAAGAATTAATGGATCTCTGGGATTCAGCTGTAATGTCATATTTGAACATATTTCTGAACTCCGTGGGGCATTTGTAAAGTTCATTTTCATGAATTGTTTTTACTCCACATTGTTCACTTTTGTAATTATTTTTATTAGCCTAGCATTTAGATGTCTTTGAACTTGACTAAGATGACTTGATCAAGATTTTATTTTAATGTAATTAATAATCAATTATCTACCCTTATCTTCAAAGCATGCATGGTTGGGTGTGTGCGCCTGTGTGCGTGTGCAATCCGATCAAATGTCACATTAGCATGCACTGAAAGGCCTTTCTATTGTGAGATAATGAAGCAGTGATCAATTAGTTTATCAATCTGTGTTGAAAGGAATGACTCATAATGTAAGAGGTGAACAAACAGGATTCCAGGTAATTTTATCAGGCTCTTGGATAAAATATCCCTTGAATCTCTGTTAATGAGAAGCGCTTCTGCAGGGTGATGGCGCCGGTGGTGGACGTTGTTAACCCGGGCTACGACCGATCCGGTATGGAATTCTTTGGATGAACGCTCATATTTGTTTGACAAAGTTATAAGCCGGAGGCCCTTCCTGACGCAACCCTCTGCATTTATCCGGGCTTGGGACAGGCCTACAGTTTGCACTGCCTTGTGCCCCCCATAGGGCTGCATTGTGCTCCTCATAGGCTGCATTTTATAATTTGTGATATATTTATGGTTCAAATTATTAATACAGGGAGTTCTAATCATTTTTAGGGAAGCAATTTTTCGTGTGGAAATTCGCTATTTGTGGCCAGGCTTGATCCCTATCCCCAATGAATCCCTATCCCCAAACTCCACTCATTATTCACAGTGGAGTTTAATGTCAGATTTCAAAATATAGGGCACATTACTTTGTAGTCGAAAATATAATGCATGATTTCTTTTAAAGTGTTGAAAGTTTTTTTTTTAAAGGAAGTTATATACTGTTTTTAGCTTTGCATTACAGTCGTTGAACACACTCCAAGTAAAATTCTGCTATTATGAATGAATATCAGCTTCAGCAAGGGATGGGTTCAATGGGTTCCCCTCTGCCTCATTTGATATATCTTCTTTGCATTTACTTTAACTCTGTGTTACTTTAATCGAACGTCAGCTTTTATGTTTTTATCCAGTATTATTATACAAGCAGACCACCTCTGCTCACCAGCAAGTAAGTCACAGGGGAACTCTAATTTACATGAGGCATAATGAAGACACATCTTGTGTACCTCTACCTTAATGAGCCTTCGTTTTCCTCAGTTTCATAAATATGTTAGATGAGAATTTAAACTAGTATAGATTACGAGAAACAAACATCTCTTCTCCTTGTGAATTCTAATTTATAAATATCCACGAGACAAGCTTGCGGGATTTCTTTTTTATTAATATTTTCGTGACGTCACCTCACATGCAGCGTCTGTCGTTCCTGTGTTAAGTGTTCTGTCGAATCATACTCTAAAGCTTAGGTTAACACTGGTTTGTGCACGTAAATGTTGACAGTAGCAAGCAAGGGAGGCGATGCGCCGTTGCAAATTGCAGTCCTACTGGTTGATGTCAAGGTTCACTGTTGGAGGACTGTCTGTCATACTACGCCGGATCACGTATGACCTACAACATTCACTACCGTTATAAGCTGTGGGATATTGACTTGCCGGTTCGTATTCACACCACAAACACACCAAAAACAAACCACACCAAGTCCTTTTGGAAGTGGACCGAGACCTCGGTCCACTTGAGGCGCACCAGGATTTGCTTGTTTGTATTCACACCTTCACAAATGGTCCAGACTAAGGGAGAAACAAACTCTGGTTCATTTAAACCGGACTAAAAGTGGCAGGTGTGAATACACCCTAAAACTTGCCCGACAAGTGCTTCACTCTCTGCTCACGCGGCCAGAGTGTGATCGGGGGAGCGGTGTGTGTTTGTGTGTGTGTGTGTGTGTGTGTGTGTGTGTGCCCGTGAGGACTTTGGAGGAGGAGGGGCTGGGCACAGGCAGAGTGAATGAGGCAGACAGGAGCAGAGCGGCAGAATCTACGGGCACTCCACGGAGTACAAAAAAGTTAATCCAATTCAACCTGCCAAAGTGCCTACTGGTAGTGGCTGTGCTACCCACCATGGTGGAAACTGACCTGCAAATGGCGGGTTGGCGGGTGTTAATGTTAAGCCCTGGTCACTACAGTATTTCATCCTTTTCCATCTAAACTATCTTCTGCATCCTCTTATTTCACACCAACTGCCCTCATTTTTTCCCTCAGTACATCTATCAACCTTCACTTAGGCCTCCCTTTCGCTCTCTTGCCTGGCAGCTCGATCCTCATCATCCCTTTTCCACTATATTCACTATCTCCCCTCTGAATGTTTCCAAACCATCAAAGTCCGGTCTTTCTGATTCTGTCTCCAAAACGTCTCACCTCAGATGTCTTTCTGAAGAGGTCATTTCTCAACCAATCCAATCCGGTCACTCCTTAGAGAGAACCACAACATCTTCATTTCCACGACCACCCCCTCTGGTTCCTGTTGTCTCTTCAGTGCTACTGTCTCTAACCCGTACAACATGGCTGGCCTCACCAGTCTTATAACCCTTTCCCTTTATCCCAGCAGAGACTCTTCAATCACATAAAACATCTGACAGTTTCCACCCATACCAGCCTGAATGGATTGTGGTTTCTTCACCTCCTTTACACACTCACCATAGTTTTTGATTGTTGACCCTATCTACGGACCCACACGGACATAGATGTCACACGGTCTTCAAATGTCCTGGAAGGCTTAAACATAGTTATGTGGATACTTTTAACTCACATTCAGGTGCCGTCATTTTAATCTATGTGAGTCTGTGTATGCAAGACATCATTTCAAACATGGTGGTCATCATGGGAAGTGCATATCACAGAGGTTGCTTCGGAGCTTGCTTTTGGTCAAGAAAGTTCAGCCAACACCCTGTATTGTAACATGACCTCAATTTTTAAAGAAATTGGTTTAAACAACTCATTGCATCATAAAATATCATTGTGACATGTACTGTATGTCACACCAGGCACTAAAGTAAAGTAGTCATGAAAAGTGCTGGGACGTGTGTCACAACAAGAAAAATTTACAAAAATAAACTGCTAAATTATAATGGTTGATGCAATTATTTTTAGTTAATATACACTGTTGTTCAACTTAAAAATAATTCAAATGGAAACAAATGACATTAAATTAAATCAATGATTAAATCATACATTGCGTTTCAGTGCTGAAATTGCACCGCAGCTTTAACAGCATTACACTTCTCTGTAAATAAAACCAATCAACATGCTTATAGTGGCCCATGTTTGTCTCATTTGAATGTAATTTAGTTTTATGTACCATTTAGTATGAGTAACAAAATCTGATACAACCTTCATGATGTGCTGGCAATCATTACAGGGAACGACAGTGGCTTTGAGGGATGTGAAGAAGCCACTTATTCGTTTGCCCGGGCGGTGTGTTTGGGATCATTGTCATCAAAATCAGAATCAGAATCATCTTTATTTGCCAAGTATGTCAAAAACACACAAGGAATTTGTCTCCGGTAGTTGGAGCCGCTCTAATGCGATAACAGACAGTCAATTGACAGAGAATACTTTTGAGACATCAAGACATTTAAAAAAAAAAAAAATAAACAGTCACTGAGAAATAAAAGATTCCCGGGAATTTGATAATGCCGGTAATTTTTCCTCCAGCAATTAGAGCAGTTTGAAATGACAAATAGAACAATAGTCCGGTGCAATGACCATTGTGCAAAGGGCGTTGGGACTTCAAGAAATATAAGCAGTTTAAAGTGACTACTAGTGCGATATTCTGGGACAATGTCGATTGTGCAAATGTTGCAGATGCTACTCAGGCATATGAGTGGCCAGTATTGGTCAACAACAGATATGCAAATAGTGCAGCGTGGCGTGACGACTACAGTGAGTGCACAAGTAATGTATAATTGCCCCAACAGAAATGTGACAACAAACTCAAGACAAAAAATGTCATGCTGAAAGACACAGCCACGTTTAATTTTCAATGCCCTTACTGATGGAAGGAGTTTTTCACTTAAAATCTCACGATACATAGCCCCATTCATTCTTTCCTTTATACGGCTCAGTCGTCCTGGTCCCTTTGCAGAAAAACAGCCCCAAAGCATGATGTTTCCACCCCCATGCTTCACAGTAGGTATGGTGTTCTTTGGATGCAACTCAGCATTCTCCTCCAAACACGACAAGTTGAGTTTTTACCAAAAAGTTCTATTTTGGTTTCATCTGACCATATGATATTCTCCCAATCCTCTTCTGGATCATGCAAATGCTCTCGAGCAAACTTCAGACAGGCCTGGACATGTACTGGCTTAAGCAGGGGGACACGTCTGGCACTGCAGGATTTGAGTCCCTGGTGGCGTGAAATGTTACTGATGGTAGCCTTTGTTACTTTGGTCCCAGCTTTCTGCAGGTCATTCACTAGTACCCTGTGTGGTTCTTGTGATCATTTTGACGCCACTGGGTGAGATCTTTCGTGGAGCCCCAGGTCGAGGGAGATTATCAGTGGACTTGTATGGCTTCCATTTTCTAATAACTGCTCCCACAGTTGATTTCTTCACAGCAAGCTGCTTACCTATTGCAGATTCAGTCTTGCCAGCCTGGTACAGGTCTACAATTTTCTTTCTGGTGTCCTTTGACAGCTCTTTGGTCTTGGCCACAGTGGAGTTTGGACTGTGACTGAGATTGTGGACAGGTGTCTTTTATACAGATAATGAGTTCAAACAGGTGACATTAATACAGGTAACGAGTGGAGGACCGAGTAGCCTCTTAAAGAAGAAGTTACAGGTCTGTGAGAGCCAGAAATCTTGCTTGTTTGTAGGTTATTTATTTTCCACCATAATTTGCTAATAACTTCTTTAAAAATCAGACTGTGATTTTCAGGATTTTTTTTCCTCATTTTGTCTCTCACAGGTGAGGTATGCCTATGATGAAAATTACAGGGCTCTCTCATCTTTTTAAGTGGGAGAACTTGCACAATGGGTGGCTGATTAAATACTTTTTTGCCCCACTGTATATATAGGAGGATATCCTGGATGACATGTCGCTTGGTCGTGAATAACCAGTTGTTGAGAAGTCCAAAGCTTACGGTGGTGTTGTCCGTGAGTGCTAGGTTAGCCAGCCTAGACAAGCTGGCTAAAACTGTGGTGGACTCTCAGGCCAGTATTTTGTGGCGGGCGTCGAGTTTTGGACCAGATAGATTTTATTGTCAAGGCGTCATTGAGATAGAAGTTTCGACAGGACCCATGGTGGATGTACCTTCGGCGGGGCTAGTTAACGATGACCAGGTCATGGCTAAGCGCCGATGCTGGACGGCCAGGACTGCTGAAAGAGGAGTCACAGAGGCTCAGCAGCAGTCCTGGAGGAGACCAGTCGCCGGAGAGTGGACATGGATCACATGGTTGAAATAACACGACAACTCTAGGATGAAAGAAAAGAGGTCGAAGACTGATATCTACTGCCAGGCTCCTCGTATCAACAGGTAAGGGCTCCTGTATATGAAAATCCCCTAAAATGGAGTGTGATTATGCAATAAAAGATTAAAATGAGTTTAAAATATGAAAACAAACTAAAATAAATCTTAAAAGAAGCCCATGAGCAGCGTCAGCACAGCACTCCTGTGTTCACTCAGCTGGACGTGATGGAATATCAAGGACATTCTTAAAAAACGTTTCGTTTAGGGCAGGGGTGCCCAAACTTTTTGGCTCAGGGGCCACGTTGCCGTAACAAAATTGTCATGCGGGCCAGCATTAATTTTACATCCTACCGACGAGGGGAATGCTTTTTTGTATTTTTATTTTACTGTTTTACTATGCTGTCTGCTGCTAGGTAGATCTGATAACTGCCTGACCTGGATAAATGAAGGTTAAAATAAAAATTAATGAAATGCAAAATAAAGTATTTTTATGAAATTTGACTCAAACTCAAACTTTATTCATCAGAATCAACAAACAACATGTTTGCATTAATGTGAAGGGTGACACTGAGATCTCGACTGCAGTAAATGGGGCAGGTCTGGCTCAAAAGCGATGGTTTTAATGCGCAAGATGTCACGCAGGTGGGAGTCACTTAGTCTTGTCCTCACGCGGTTCTTATTCATGTTCATGACTGAGAATGTCTTCTCACACAAGTATGTCGAGCCAAACAAGCTCAACATTTTCTTAGCAAATGTACGAATCTCTTGGAACCTGTCTTTATCCAGCTGCTGGTAAAAGTTGACAAGAGGGAGTTGTTGGTACCGGCTGCGACACTCTGTGTCACACTGCAGCTCAATGAGCTCCAACTGCAGGTGGGCTGGAATGTCACTCAGATCCACGGAAACAGTTTGGCACATAGAACTTTTTGGTGAATAATACAATGGAGTTTTATAGCTTTACCTCCTTCTTCGCTTACTTTGTTACACACTAGGGTTGATAATTCACTGTGCTCGCCAACCATGGCAGGTGCGCCATCCGTAATAATCCCCGTGATTTTATTCCACTTTAATTTTATGTCATGTACGGCGGAACAAACAGAAGCAAAGAAATCTTTCCCTCTTGTTTGGTCCTTAAGGCTCTGGAGGTCAAGTAGCTCTTCACGCGTGTTCATTTCACTGTCCACTCCTCTAAAAAAAATCAGTAACTGAGCGCTGTCGGATGCATCAGTGCTTTCGTCACAGGCTCATGAAAAAAATTCAAACTCCACTCCTTTTGCGTCCAACTGTCTCTTAATATCAGAAGAAACTTCTTCGATCCTTCGTGACACAGTGCTACGAGCCAGGAAAACATTGGCGAACTGTTGCTTTTTCTCAGGACAAATGTTCTCCACCATTTTCATCACACAGTCTTTCATAAATTCACCCTCAGTAAAAGGTTTGCAGTGCTTGGCAATCAGCGTTGCCACCTCATAGCTTGCCTTTGTTGTATTTTCATTCGACTCACTGGCTCTAGTGAAAAAGTGTTGCTGTGCCGTTAAACCAGCTTCCAGTTGCTTCAATTTTTCACTGCGTTCGTTCCCAGTTAGCTTGTCGTAATTAGCATGTTCCGTCTGGTCGTGCCTCTTTATATTGAACTCCTTGAACACAGCCAGTCTCTTGGCAAATTAGGCAGACGCAGTTGTTTCTAAACTGAGTGAAAAAATATTCAGACTTCCATTTGTCCTGGAAACGTCGGCCCTCGCTATCAACTTTCCTTTTCTTACTTCCAGTTGCCATTTTAGAAATGGGCAAAAAACAGATCATGCGCAAAACGGCCCCGCGAGAGTTCAGCCACAAGTTTACTGCCATCCTGTGGTGAAATATAAAATTGCGCGTGTATTTTGTACTGCCGGGCCACATATTATTGGTTTTATGACAGAGGCTTCGGGCCAGTGGAAATATGAATACTGGCCGGATTTGGCCCGGGGGCTGGACTTTGGGCATGTCTGGTTTAGGGTAACCCCTACACCATTTTCCTTCCTACCACGCTATAGTTTAACAGTCTGAACCCTGCTCCTAAGCTTCTAGTCTCACTGCTCTTGAACCTGGTCTCATGGAATCACAGTATAATGTATGTACCTTTCTCCGAAACATCATGTGAACCATCTCCTCAGCTCTTCCAGACATAGTCCCAACATTGAAAGTCTCTACTTTCAGTTTTAATCTTTCTAATCTCATCTTCTCTTTCTGACTGTGGACACATTTTCCACCTCTCCTTCATTTTGGACCCAAAGTAGCTGAGTTTCCACCGGCACCCTGTAGGTTGATGTCGATGCCGAACATTTTTAACCTGGGCTGCAACAGATCTAGTATGAAATTCGTAGGATGAATCCACACAATTGTTTGGCAAAGTCCCATGTTGGATGCACTTCCTGATCAAACTCTTTGCATTCATCTGGGCTTGGGATGGGCCTAAGGTTAACACTGTCTCTAACTCACACCTGCTCGGCGACACTCACCGGGGGAAACTCCAGAGTGCAAAAGAGTCCAACCCCTCTCAAGAGGACTGGTACTAGAGCCCAAGCTGTGTGAGCACGACAATAGAGTCATAACTTCTCAACCTCAGACGCTAGCTCAGGCTTCTTTCCTGCCAGAGACAGGACATTCAACGTCCCCAGAACCAGTTTCTGTAGCCGGAGATTGGACCACCAAGGCCCCTACCAAGGCAGCCAGCCACCACTCTTTGCACCCAACCCAACAGGTGATGAGCGCTCTTCAAGCTGTGCACGCCTCCACCTCTGTCAATTTAATTCTTTGAAGAATTATCACTTGAATTGATATTATATTGATCGCATAAAATCTTCTTTACATTGATCATCTCTGAATGAGAATGATAACACATTTATTAGGAGGAATTTATCTTTTTAAGGCAGCTCTTTGAATCAAAGTGCCAAGTTCAATTGTATTGTGTGGGGATTCAAATGAGCTCTCTGAAATATTTGTTCAGGATATAATGATAAGATAGCCACTGCAGTCGTTATCCACATTATCAGCGTTTTTTAATTGGGACTAAAAACACATTTCGTAGGATTTACAGTAAGTTACTGTAAAAAAAATGCTTAAAAAAGTGGGAGGTAAGTCATCTGAATTGGATTCTGGAGTCATGCACCACTTGATACATCGTACTTATACACAAGCTGTGAATCATTATTTGCTCAATACATGTTGATTATCTTACCTGAATCAGGTGACAATCTGCAAAAGCAGCACGTGGCTCCTGTCACTTGACCTCAACAATGAGCGTCCTCCAATGGAAACATACTGCTACTACCAAACCCAGATGTATATAATAGAAGCATATACAACAACGCTTTTCTGTGACGGTGCCACATTGTTAGTGTTCTGTAAAAGTGTAATTAATTTAGGAGAAAGGAATAAGATGGAAGCGACGCCTGCGTTACTTCCGGTTTAGCCTAATTCTAAGTTGAATCGTTAAAATCAAACTCATATGTCTCGAAAAGGGACAGTGTCACTTTTTATGTGGATAAAATTTAGGGAAAGTGACGAGAAAGCTTTTTATCAGTCTCGTAATCGGAAGGTTGCTACACTTTATGAAATTTTGAGTTCTATATGACAGAGGTTTACTTAAACTCAGAACAAATACAACCAAGAGTGGAATTTTATAGTATATATAATGACATCTACAAGGTAGTCGGCACGGTGGATGACTGGTTAGTGCGTCTACCTCACAGTTCCTCTCTTTGCACACTTGTGAATAGTGTAGGTAACACATGAATAAAAAAAAATTAAAATTTGAACATTATCCAGGCAGATTAAACTAAGACAGAATCAGGACAATGTGGAGTAATGAGCATAAAGTGCAGAGTTCCAAATACAGTACATGTTGAAACACAAGTAGTGAAAAGAAAATCCAAAAATCCTTCTGAATCTGAAAACAAAATCTCTATTTTAGGTAACTAGATGTAAGCAAAGATATATTGTTAAACTTCAAAAATACATATAATAAATAAATAAATAAAATACCTAAAATTTAAATGATCAAATTCAACAGAGCGTCGCTGATAAAGTATTGGACCTCTGAAATTGATTTAAACCCTTTACTAACCTGACAGGTTGATATCCCAGACGTGTGATTGACTCCGAGTTACACTGATAATGATGTGTTCCCTTTATTTGAGCTGTTTTGTATGGAATAAGAAAGGGACATTTTGCATTTTCTGAATCAATTCTACAAATATAACCATGGATCATAAAGAGTATGGAGTTACTGGTGAATTAAGGCAGCTGAATGTATTTATTCGATGCAATTCAGTTTGCGCTCCATGATCATGGGCAGGATGTAATGCAGCTGTCTCCTCACGCCAGTGCAATCTTTGACCTCTGCCAATATGTTAAATATTCTCTTGGTGAATTGCAAATAACTACGAAAGCTAAGCCATAAAGATAAGCGACTTCCATCTTGACGTTTTGGATTGATAAACAGGAAAAGATTATCCCTCTGTCATCAGCCTCAGGAAGATGGCATTTTCTAACTCAAAATGTCAGGTGAAGAGACTAAACTTAGTTTCAGAGTGACAGTTCTGTCTCCAGTGGTATGCCCGGGTTAGTCTGGGTGACAGTAATCATGTTACGTGAAGTAAGTAACTTCATTGTTATGTCTGAATGAGACTAGAAGACAAATTTGGTCTTTCACGATTGCACTATGTCAGACTACTGCCATCAAATCTTGCCGTATCTTTGTCAGATAGTGGCAACACTATACGACGTGAATCCTGATACCACTGTATTCCGTCTTTTACAATCAAATAACATTTTATTTATATAGCACTTTTAATACATATGAATGCAACACAAAGTGCTTCACAGAGATAAAAACAGATATTTGAAATAGCAGAACATCCGGTCATCAGGAGACACGCAAATATCCAGCTACGTGTCATCTGCATAACTGGGGGAAGCATATAAAGATTGAAAAGTAGTGGACCTAAAATTGACCCTTGGGGCACCCTACATTTAATTTCATGTGTTCCTTATAATTACAAAGAAACATCAATCTGAGACATAAGAACTGAACCAGTTAGAAACTGTACCAGAGAGGCCGATCAGGTTTCTGAATCTTTTTAATAAAATGTGGTGATCTACTGTATCAAAAGTGGTCCAGTAGCACAAAGACTGTGAGTTTCAGAGACTCTGCATTACACCGATGTTATTTAAAAACGGTACAAGAGCTCTCTCTGTACTGTGGTTCATTCTAAAACCAGGTTGATATTTCTCTAGAATATAATTTCTGTTTAAAAAAATCGTTTATTTGGTTAAAAACCAGTTTCTCTACAACTAAAACTCAGTAGTATACAGGCCAGTAATTATTTACAACATTGGGATCTAAATTGCTCTTCTTCAGAAGGGGCATCACCATCGACGTTTTGAAGGCAGCAGGGAAGACCCCTGTCTGAAGAGACCAATTAACAATGTTCAGTTGTTCCTCAAAGAATTTATCAAATGTTTTTAACATTTATGTGGGAATCGGAGTTAAGAGGCAGGTTGTTGGGTTTACTTGGGAAAAAGCTCGACCAAGTGTAACTAGTGTCAACCAGGGCACAAATCTCCAGTGTTTCCTCTGATAAAAGTGACTCTTTGGGACTGTTTAAAAAAACATACTGTTGGGGTAAAAGACTGAATCTTTTAACAGTAATTTTACTTCCGAAGTGGACTGTAAAATCCTCACAGAGGGTGTCAGTTAATATCTTGGAGGATTTGTTTAAATTAGGGTAGGCTAAAAAAAAAAAAAAATTCTATGGCGTAGAATAGGATTTTGGGATTGTTTTTATTAGCTACGATGAAGTTTGAGAACTCTAATATTCATGCCTGTTTGACTGTTTTATTATACGTTTTGAGTTGGGTAAAATTTGGTGACAGTATTAAAAAAAAAAAAAAAAAACATTCCACATAATGGAGTCACCAAAGATTGCTGGCGTTCCTAGCAAGCCAACGCTAGCACTGACGTTTGTACGTAAACATGTTGACATTCTGTCAAATCATGCGCTAAAACTTTGGTTAACATTGGTTTGTGTACGTGAATAAATGTTGACAACGTCGTGCACGAGAGGTGATGCGCCAGTCACGATTACACAATCCTATTGGTCGATGTCAAAGTGCACTGTCGGAGAATTGTCGTGATATGTCACACTTCACGGAAGATATCCAAAAAAGTAAGACATGCTAGAATTTAAATTTTGGCGTGGTAGGGCTATCGTAGGATTATGTCACATGACAAGAAGTTTTGTCGAGCCCGATGTGGGAAATGACCCGAGATAGCTTATCTGCCCAATATCTGGGCTGAAATATTGCAGTCTGATCAAGGCATTACCATTTATTTGGTTCTCTTTTCAGCTGACTCAAGAAACATTTGCGTCCCATGTCTTTTTATTACGGGTGTGTATACTTTTTATATCCACAGCAGCCTTGTTCCTGTTTTTGTAATCTGCCAAGTGAGCCTACAGTATTGTGCTGTTTAACAAGTGAAAACAATATAGTATCAGGTCATTTCATGGAGTTGAATTTGTGTTAGTTTGTTATTTCACAAAGATTTTATTTTATAAAGATTTTATTTATTATGCCTGTGAGTATTCTCCTTCATCCAGGTCATTTCATTCTCAGGCCATTGAATTGATCGCAACTGGACTGTTCTGTTTGTTTTGAAAGATGTTTCACCTCTCCACCGAGCAGACTTCATCAGTTCATGCAACAAGGATTTTATTTATTATGTTTTAGATGCAGTGATATTGTTCAGCAATATCTGAATTTTAATGTTTATATTTTTAGTTTTTTTTTTTTAATTTGACATTTATGCTCTGATTTAAAAATACATCAGAAGTTACTCAGTAGTTACTCAGTACTTGAGTAGTTTTTTCACGGAGTACTTCCTTACTCTTACTCAAGTAATTATTTGGAGGACTACTTACCTCCTTACTCTTACTCAAGTAATTATTTTGGAGGACTACTTTACTTTTACTTGACTCATATCATTCTAAAGAAACAGTACTCTTACTTGAGTACAATATTTGCCTACTCTACCCATTTCTGAATGTTACATTCTTAGGGACAATCAAGTAAGAAAGGAAGCTTGGAGAGTCACCTTTACTCATGTACCAGTTGTACTAAAAGGCAGAACCAAAGGATACCCTTTGAAAAAAATGACACACCCTAAAATACATATTTTACACAAAAGTTGCTCTGAATCAACAGAGCTACAACTCTGATGACATGTTCACAATAATAGTGGTATGGACTCCAATGCACACCACACTTCCATGTTTCTGGTAAGGAGGCACGCTAAATTCCGGTTGCCGGTCAAACGCAGAGTGATAATGACGGCATCAAAGTAAAACTCTTTATCGTATACTTGCTGTCTGCTGGAATTATGTAGATTGACGTTAATATCAGTGAAGCAATCGAAGGATCCACATCTGATTTAATGAGCCATTCGCAGTTTCACAGTACATGCAGGTCCATGCATACTTAGACTGGCTTGGCTTAATCTTTGAGACACTCAACTCAACTTCCTTTTTGTGCACAACCACATCTGTAACAACGTGCCGTACGTAAAGATTGAATATAAAAAGAATAGAAAGCATTTGTTGTCATTGTATGGCCTAGATGCAACGGAATTGCGGTTATGAAATCATAAAACACAGCCAGTAGTAAAAATAATATGGATCAATGTTCTCACAGCTCAAGAGTTTCTCCATCCCCGTGACCGGAGCATCGTGACGTGAGCGGATGGGAGTGGATCAGCCAGCTGGAGCCAAGCATTTCTGAGCTGGGAGCGAGAGTGAGAGGAAGAGGGAGCTTCGCCCACCGCCAGCTGCTGTTGTTGTGATGGTGAACTTGTCTCTGCGAATGTTAACTTTCTATCTCCTTTGTAGTACCAGGTCACTGTTAAACATGTTAAAATAAAAAGCTGAGTTGAATCGCTGAACATAACGGCAGCACACTGCAGTTTTGGCTGGCAGAGATATCCCTTCATCTTTAAGAAGTAAAAAGAAGAAGAAAAAGAATCATCTTTATTTGCTATGTATGTCAAAAGCACACAAGGAATTTGTCTCCGGTATTTGGAGCTGCTTTACGACAACAGACAGGAACAGTGAATACATTTGAGACATAAAAACACAGTCAGTGACTAAAAAGAGGTTACCAGTAATGTGGTAATTCCGATACTTTTTTGGGGGGGGCAATTGTGCAAATGATACCGAGTCATCCAGCAATTTAGAGCAGTTTGAAATGACTAATAGAACAATAGTCTGGTGCAGTGACCATTGTGCAAATGGCGCAGAGACTTCAAGAAATTATGCAGTTTAAAGTGACTAGTAGTGTGATAATCTGGAACAGTGACAATTTTGTAAATGGTGCATGCAAGTAGTGGTAGAGTAGTGAGACGTCAACAGTGATTGTACGAATACTGTCTAATTGGCCCGACGGAGATGTGACAACAATCTCAAGACAAAATTGGCAGCATGTTACAATGGAATTGTAAGTTAATTGTTTAAGAGTTAATGGCAAGAGGGAATAAGCTGTAGGAATGTGTCCTAGTTCTAGTTTGAAATGTTTGATAGGGCTTACCTGAAGGAAGGAGCTGGAAGAGGTGGTGACCAGGATGTGGAGGGTTCTGACAGCATGCAAGTCCTCAAGGGTAGATAGGGGGGTACCAACAATTTTTTTCAGCAGTTATTATTGTCTACTGTAGTCGGAATGTGTCCTTTTTCGTGGCAACACAAAACCAGACTGTGATGGACGAACACAGGACTGATTCGATGACTGCTGTCTAGAACTGCCTCAAGAGCTCCTGTGGCAGGCCATGCTTCCTCAGAAGCCGCAGGAAGTACATCCTCTGCTGGGCCTTTTTGAGGCTGGAGTTGATGTTGGTCTCGCACTTCAGGTCCTGAGAGACTGTAATTCCCAGGAACTTGAAGGTCTCGACGGTTGACACAGGGCAGATGGACAGCATGAGGGGCAGCTCTGATGAAGGATTCCTCCCGAAGTTCACGATCATCTCTACAGTCTTGATCGTGTTCAGCTCCAGGTAGAGTTGGCCAGTCTTTGATGAAGCCAATGACTGTGGTGTCAAATTTCAGGAGTTTGATAGCCGGGTGCGTTGAGGTGCTGTTGTCCGTGTAGAGAGAGAAGAGCAGTGGGGCATCCTTGGGGCACCGCAGTGCTGGTGGTCCATGTAGATTAGGTAGTGTCTCCCAGCCTCACTTGCTGTGTCCTGCCCGTCAGGTAGTTGTAAATCCTCGCACAGTTCCTGAGATCTATTGAAGATCTCTGTGAAGACTAGAGCGAGCTGGTCCGCGCAGACTTTGAGGCAGGATGGGGACACAAGGTCTGGGCCTGCCAATTTGTTGCTTTTGTTGTTTGAAGATGTCTCACATCCTGTTCGTGGATGGTGAACGCAGGAGGGGGAGTCAGATGTGTGATGGTGGTCGGTGGTGCTGCTGGGTGGGTGTGGGGTGTGAAAGTGTACTTTTCAAATCTTCAGTAAAAGGTGTTCAAGTTGTCAGCTTGTCTGTTAAATTTCAACCTCAAAAAGTACAAGCACCAAACTATTGAATATACCTATTAGACAATCCCACAATATCACACATTTAAAGAATAAGTTTATTTTTCTTTCAGATGGGGTCCCAGGCACTTGAATTCAACGGACAGCAGAAACTCGTACGCAATCTAACCTTTCCACTGGAAATGCTTCATGTTTTGCCGTGCATATGGTCCATTACAGGGAATTTTCGGAGAGTGCAAGGTTTTGGTGCAGCATTTAAAGGTCACATATTTTGGCTATTTAGACCTCGATAAAGTGAATCTCTAACATGGACTTAGTATAAAAGTGTCAATTTCATTTAAAAAAAAAACACCTTGGTTTTGTCATACAGGTGTCCAGGAAAGGCCTCTCTGACAGCTACGTCTGTTTGACCCAGTTTTGTATTCGCTTTGTCCATGTTTGGCTAAGACCCCCCCCCCTTTCCACTGATTGGTTGCCTGCATGTAGGAGACCCACTTGTGAGAGCACACGTGTTTGTTATGTTGACAGTGTGAGTGTGTTTGTTTATATGTGCCCTGCGATTGGCTGGTGACCAGTTCAGGGTGTACCCCACCTCACGCCGAGAGTCAGCTGGGATAAGCGCCAGCATGCCCGCGATCCTAGTGGGGATAAGCGGTATGGAAGATGAATGAATGAATGAATTGCACATGTTCACTGAGGCACAATAGAGACAATATTACATCCCAAATACTAGAAAAAGTTGGTTTGGCAAAATACGAGACCTTTAAATGATAATTCAACCGATCAAACCTCCATGTGAAAGACAAAAAAAAGTATATATTTTACTGTTATTTGATAGAATTTGCAGAGGCCAAAGGTTATATTGATATGTTTTTCTTTGTCTTCATCTACTGTATCTATTGTTTTTTGTTGCAATTAACCAGTAATCAATTTGCCTTGTATGTCATCTGCAACAACAGTCTACTGGACTGAAAGATGTTTTACTAACAGCATTGTGCTTGGACGTCGATCTTTTGTGAGCAGTATATAGTACGTTTTTTAAAGATACCTGTGTAAGTTTGGTATGTAAATATCAAAAGCCCTTGTCCTAATATGTAAGGTGAAATGTGAGAAATGCAAACAGATCAGTGCATTGTTAGCAGATAAACAGTCAATATACAGTTTGTAGAGGCAAACAACAACGCTCTGAATGTCTCCCAGTACTTACAATACAAAGGGTGACAGAGATCACATACTGACCTACATAAAGGCATCACAAACCTTCAGTGAATAAAATGCATTTGCATGGCAGCTGGGCTTTAGCAAACATACAGT
The DNA here is from genome assembly GCF_024500275.1 of Phycodurus eques. Taxonomy (NCBI): domain Eukaryota; kingdom Metazoa; phylum Chordata; class Actinopteri; order Syngnathiformes; family Syngnathidae; genus Phycodurus; species Phycodurus eques. Next base: position 20,668,861 of record NC_084538.1, on the reverse strand, counting down.
GGATCCGAAACATCTACAATACATATCTACAATGATACTTTATTTCATGTGTGAAAGCGCTTTGAGTACCTAAGGTAGAAAAGCGCACTGTGCTTTATTTGTGTTGCATGAAATGACAGCACAAAGAAACATTTATGTATGTTTCATTATGGATTAGGACTAGATTTAGTTATTGTGCCTTGTAATGTCAATCAGGTTATTTATGTAATGTTTGATTGGGAGGTAATAGTTCAGAAATGAGAATATGATATACAGTATATTGCCTTCAAATTTAGTACGCAAAGTGGAAATTCCTGCAGCATCTTTTGAGGAATTTCGAAGGAACATCTAGTTTGGTAATATTATTGTTGTGTGAGACTGTGCATCACGCTATATCTAATGTTAAGTTATTCTATAGTTATCTGCTGATTGATACTTTCAACATACTTTTGATGCATTTTATTATCTTTGTGGCCCATGGTTTTAACTGTGAGATGCCATTCAGTAATTACACTGCATGCTCAAACAGTTTTAAGTTGTAGTCCCATGTGTACTGAATAGTCTAATGTTAAAAAACAGGGTATGGAGATGATTTACTGTATATCCACAGTATATTGATGGATGGCTGTTTATTATTCTGGGTTATGTTTTGAATATTGTATAAATAAATTGTGCATTTGTCATGCAACTCGTTCTTTCTATATGCCCCAGAGGAACAAATAAACAAATAACAATGCCAATAGATTTAAATCAGTCTGCTGAGTGCTTTATTCAGTCCCGCACAATCCACTTGTGAGAGAATTACTGACAGCAACCATGAATAAGTGGCAAAGGGCTCAGAGGTAGGCTTTAAATAGTTGGAGGCTTCATCAGTTTGTCCATGCAAGCCAAGTGCATAAAGACAATCGGTCTGGAAAGAACAAGAAGTAATTTTAAGGTAGGCTGTGCCTCGCTGAATGTGTCACTTTCTAGGAAAACAGTATTATGTAAGAATTCAATTTTATATTGATATTTTGCTTCTTGACTTTTTGTGATATACATTTTTCCCCTCTCCCACAAATCCAAAGTGTAAAAATATTTTGGTTTTATGTAAAAGTGCACCTGAAACAAATCATACAGGTACACCAAAAAAGCCTATGTTATATGTAATAGTCAAAACAAATTTGAATTCAGTTTTCCCCCCCTAATTCTACCAATACCAATCTGTACTGTGTAAGAACCGACACTTAACTGTTAACTGCATTTTTTTTGGGGGGGGACAGAGCAATGTTTCAATACGTGTGGAGCACACCATTTATGAATGTACTCCTTTTATTGTTCCGCTTATGTAGCACTCTTCAATTTGTTTTGTCTTACAATTTATCAATTGTTCGTGCACTTTTAAAACCTATGTCGACCTTAGAGCCGGCCTCATTTCAAAGCTAACTATATACAGTACTTACTCTGGTGCCATATACAGTATTCTTTTGAAGTCAGGAAGTAACTTGCCATCACTGAGGTCCTTGCATTATTCCACGACTGTGGATAAAAGTAGTTACACGTGCAATTATAAATCGCAAAGGATTGCCACGTTCTCAAAGTGAAAATGACATACCGATACAGAGACTCCGACATAGATGAATGATGAATGATTACATGCAGGGATTGACATGAACCCTTTTGCTCACCAGCCAGTGTGGTTAGTGGTTTCCCAGGGTTACTAGCGACTCAGCATTTTCAAAAGTCACAATTTTGTCGTTGTATAATTGTTTAATATGAATATAACTAGCTTTAAAAACTAGATTTACAACTATTTTAAATGTAAATTACCCTTGTGCACACTCAAAACAAGGCTCCATAAATGTTTAATGTTACAAGAACCACCACACATATCAAACTTCTGCCTGCACTGCCACACAGACCTCTGCGAATCTCTTCTACAATGGTAAATTGAATAGGATACAAAAAAGAAATTACCGTAATTTCTCGTGTATAATGCACACCAATGTATAAAGCACACCCCTAAAGTTGACCTCAAAATTCTGGAAAACCCTTCTACCTATGGATAATGCATTTTTACAATGCATGATTTTGCTTCTACCCATATAATCAAAACATTAAGTATTTTTTCAAAGAATTATTCTGAAGTTAAGCACTTTATTTTAACATGTATTATTTTTTTTTATTTCCTTGCTCTTATTTTGAAATTCACAGCCTTACTTTTATTTAGCAAATGAAAAAACACACAGTTGTGCTCATGTTTGATTACCCAGGCAGGATTTGGAAGATGTGTACAATTCTTTAAAGAAAACATGAAGGGATAGGCGAAACACATTTGATTTGATTTAATGGGATTCAAATTAAACTGTCAAGCATTTCAGAAAAGCATTATCATTAAACAAAACATAACCATAAAGAAATGAGTGATGGTTGTTGTTCATTCATATTTAAAAAAAACAAAAACAATATTTCACAAATTCTGCCAGGCTATGTAAACTTAAGAGCACAACCGCACATACAGTATATGCAGTCATACATACCCCTGTCATATTGGAATGAAAGTGTAGGCTACACCTTTTTCATAACCTCTCAGTGGCGGTGACATTGGAATGAAAGTGTACAGATTTTTCATAACCGCTAGATGGCGGCAAACATTCATAAAATGTGAAAGCTTTTTCATTTTCCCCTACACCTATGTATAATGCGCACTATTGACTTTTGACAATTTTTGGGGGGGAAATGCGCATTATAGAAATTACGGTACCTGCATTTTAGCATTACACTTCAGCTGGGCCATGTTTATACCATCAGTTGATTGGCCCACACCAAGATAGGCATTCTGCTTTTCCCAGGTTATCCAGAAGCTATCCTGCAACATCATTTGCAAGTACAGTTCCAATCGGTGAAGAGTTGGTGTGTCGGAGAGAGGCACTTTTTTCATGGCTTAAGTGACAAGCTGCTTAGTTTTATTGTCAAGAATCACTTCATCAATGGAAGGAAACGTGGAGTTGTTTAATGTTTCCGACTCGTAAAAGCGCTCTTCTGTCTGGTTCGCGTCCATGCTACACGCAGGGATGCTATTTTAAGTCTGTCTAGTTTCCCAAAGTTTGTAGCGAATAGTGATGCACTCTGTTGTTAGTGCGTTTCCCTATGCTTGTTTGGATTCAGCGCAGACTAGTGGATCCTTTGTGCACATGTGCAGCAGCTATTTATGGCAGGTCCACTTGGACAAACCTGTTATCATATGCATTTTGGTATCGCCGTTTTTAAATTGATCACAACAAACACATGCATTACAACACGTTACATCACATTCAAATTGTGTTGTGGTTAATGAGATGCCTCATTGTCGCTCACTTGTGCTATCTGGTGACGCATGTTTGATATTCCTTCTAAAAGTAAAATTCATCTTCATCAAAACCACCATGCTTTTGTTTCGTCTGAATGGCATAGTATGCCTCAAAATCACTCATACAATTTAACCCGCTAGTGGGAGAGGTAGGTTTACCGGCCACTGCTGAAATCTAGCTGCAAATGGCTAGTTGGCGGGTTTTAACGTAAAGCCCTGGTTAAATGCAGGACATCATTGTATGTGAGTGTGAGTGCAAGCAACATGGAACATCACAAAGCTGAAAGTTGCAGGGAAGCACATGGTAACATAAACATTCACACTGTGCATGGTTCGTATCCAGGAGGAGTAATAAAATGTGTAACAAGTGCTATATAAGACACCAGAATTTAATTAAAAGCAATTAACCAGACATGTAGTAAAACAGACTAGCAGAGGCACACTCAGCCCTGAGGACAGGATTAAGGCTCACTCTATTGTACGCAACTAATTCCCATCTTAATTCAGACACTACACGTAAAATGTCAGTATGTCCATGAGTACCCATGTGGAAAATGGCCAAATAGGAACTTAAATTTAAGGTTTCATAGCGTGATATTTCAGTGTCTGATATCATTTGAAATGGGTGAGAGGCAAGTTGACTTTAGATTTACATGCATCAATTGAAATCAGAATTTTTAACATATGTCTTGACCCCCAATAACCAAGCGAGGACCTCAGTAGTGTCAAGAGTACTGTGTTCACCAATGTGACATGTTGCCAGATTTATTAAGGGTTTGCACGTGCAAAAATGGGCGCAAATGTGATTGCACACACAAACAGATGACTAACTAACAAACTTAGTGACTGACTGACTTACTTACTTTCTTACCCTCTATTTGTTTTTAGGCTTATCTGTTGAATTTAGCAGTTGTAGTGTATTGGCTGTGCATTGGCAGCGTGTTACTACTGTAATGCAGCATATAAACAGATATTGACAATCTTTTGGGGGGCTGGCTTGATCGCAGTAACGTGGAAACGGACTACTAACTGGGCGCAACTGGGATTGTATCTGCCGATTTCCACGCGGTGAATAACTATATACAAATAGATTAAGTTTCAGGTAGCTCTGTGGTTGGATTGTCAGTGTGAGTGTACGATGCAAACAAACATATTACTGAGTTACAGTAAGTAAATGGATCGCTTGGATCATTTTGGGGAAGCCAGCAACTGCATAATAATAATAATAATAATAATAATATCCATCCATCCATCCATCTTCTTCCGCTTATCCTAGGTTGGCTCGCGGGGGCAGTAGCTATAGCAGGGATGCCCAGACTTCCCTCTCCCCAGCCACTTTATCCAGCTCTTCCGGGGGCTTCCCAGGCCAACCGTGAGACGTAGTCTCTCCAGCATGTCCTGGGTCGTCCCCGGGGTACCCTCCAGGTGGGAAGTGCCCGGAACACCTCACCAGGGAGGCATCCGAATCAGATGCCCCAGCCACCTCTTCTGGCTCCTCTCAATGTGGATGAGCAGCGGCTCTACTCTGAGCCCCTCCCGGATGAGCAAGCTTCTCACCCTATCTCTAAAGGAGAGGCCGGACATCCTGCTGAGTGAACTCATTTCGGCCACTTGTATCCGGGATCTTGTTCTCGCATCTCGTGACCATAGCTGAGGGTAGGAACGTAGATCGGCCGGTAAATTGAGCTTTGACTTTCGGCTTAGCTCCTTCTTTACCACAACAGACCGATACAAAATCACTGCAGACGCTGCACCGATCCGCCTGTCGATCTCCTGTTCCATTTTTCCCTCACTTGTGAACAAGACCCCAAGATACCTGAACTCCACTTGGGGCAGGATCACATCCCTGACCTGGAGAGGGCACGCCACCCTTTTCCGACTGAGAACCATGGTCTCAGATTTGAAGGTGCTGATGTTCATCCCAGCCGCTTCACACTCGGCTGCAAACCGTTCCAGTGAGAGTTGGAGATCACGGCTTGATGAAGCCAACAGAACCACATCATCTGCAAAAAGCAGGCCACCAAACCGGACCCCCTCTACGCCTCGGCTGTGCCTAGAAATTCTGTCCATGAAAGTTATGAACAAAATCAGTGACAAAGGGCAGCCTTGGCGGAGTCCAACCCTCACCGGAAACGAGTCCGACTTACTGCCGGCAATGCGGACCAAACTCTGGCATCGGTCGTACAGGGAACGAACAGCCCGTATCAGGGGGTTCGGTACCCCATACTCCCGAAGCACCCCCCACAGGACTCCCCGAGGGACATGGTCGAAGACCTTCTCCAAGTCCACAAAACACATGTAGACTGGTTGGGCGAACTCCCATAGAGCTGGTCCACTGCTCCACGGCCAGGACGAAAACCACACTGGTCCTCCTGAATCTGAGATTCAACTTCCCGACGGACCCTCCTCTCAAGCACCCCTGTATATATATATATATATATATGGCCAGACAATTGTCATTTATCATTTACAAATAATCATTTTTTTCACCTATCTATGTCAGCAATGTATAGTGACAGACAGGACAATTAAAGGCACCTAATTCCATTCACTGGCAGAAGGTACAATAAACTTGCATCCACCTGTTGCCATTCATACAAAATGAGTCCCTGCAAGTATATCTGCTTTATGTTCAATTAAACAGGCACATTTTTCATATTGAATAAGTCAATTTGTGAGTAAATTGGGGTGAAATCGTCATTACTTCAGTATTCATACTCTTTGTAAGATCTGAGTTTGGTGGTGTGCCGTGATATTTTCTGAATGTAAAATGGGTGCCGCGGCTCCGAGAAGGTCGGGAAACACTGTACTATACTGTATATATCACTGTGCTGTAACTACACACGACTGCTGTTGTTGTGCCTGTCTTCATTTATTTCTCCATTCCATTGGATTGTCTCCTATTGCCACATTGCTCGTATCTGCTTGCCGAATGCACTTTTAGTTTGGATAGACACACAGTCAGTTGTGTTTGTAAAACCATTAAATACTGGGGTTTATTGTGCCGCAGTGTCGATCTCATACAGTTACAATAGTGTCATAAATATGGATTTGGTGCTGTATCTGAGGTACAGGTTAACATAATGCAATGTATTGCATATGTACAGATAGCGTTGTGAGCTCATCTCACAAACGGTGGGGAGTTCTTGAGCAATATATGCTATTGTATACAAAATGGAATGAATGAATAACTGCAGCGAAGGACGTTGGTGCTGCAGAGCGTCATGGAGGGAATGAGTCATTTGGTCAGTGATGTTTTTTCCTCACTGACTCAAACATCTCCAACATCAGACCTGTGCTGAGGAGCAGTAGGAGTGTAAAATACTCATGCATCCAGCTTCACTGCATTGTGTTTCTTGTCTCATCAATTGGTCCAAACGATTCTGTTCATATGGAACAGCCAACAATAACTAAAACTGCTATAATACAGTTTAATCCACCTATCGTTGGCAATTTCATTATGTAAAGAAGCACTGTAATTGGACAATTGTAAAATCTAGATGGGAAATTAATTTTACAAAGGGGTCAGTTAAATGGTTGTCCAGCACCACGGCAATATGCTAAGTCAGTTGTGTTCCATCTAGCCATCCATTTTCGGTACCGTTTATCCTCACTCGGGTCGCAGGTGAGGTGGAGCCAATCCTGAAATACAGTTCTTGCATAATGGGGAAAAACAAATATGCATAACGTTAAAGACATAAACGGCTTCATAAAAATCGTGTGAGTTGCACAATTTACATGCTGCACTTCAAACTCTGCAGCTACAAGTGCATATGTGATCCTAACTGCTCATTCAATCATTACAGTCTTGTCTTAATACAATCGTAGTGATGACAGACATGCAATTGTTATGACACTTTCAAGTTCAAACATACTCTGTCTCGATTAGGGTTTTCAAAGGCGAGGAAGGCAAGGCAAAAAATGTGGAGGACCCAAGTGCAGGGAACCAGGGAGGCAAGGCAGGAGTCTAAAAAAATACATTTAATCTCCAAAAAAGGAGAAAGCAAACTAAACAAAGTCCCACAACAGATAACCAAAGCAACAAAAAAAACACTTGAATAAACCTAAAACTGGAAACAAAATATGACCGGTAACTGAGACGCAGCTCACAGATACCTCTGCTGTATTGCAACAACATAATCCGGCTATCTCCAGTTGGAGATATTCCGAAAGAACAAGATCCCAGATACAAGCGGCCGAAATGAGTTTCCTCCGCAGGGTCTCCGGGCTCTCCCTCAGAGAGAGGGTGAGAAGCTCAGTCATCCGGGGGGATCTCAGAGTAGAGTCGCTGCGCCTCCGCATCGAGAGGGGCAAGATGAGGTGGCTGGGGCATGTGATGCGGATGCCTCACAGACACCTCCCTGGTGAGGTGTCCCGGGCACGTCCCACCGGGAGGAGACCCAGGGGACGACCTAGGCCACGCTGGAGAGACTAGGGAATGCCTCGGGATCCCCCCGGAAGAGCTGGATGAAGTGTCTGGGGAGAGGGAAGTCTGGGCGTTCCTGCTAGAGCTACTGCCCCCACGACCCGACCTCAGATAAGCGGTAGAAAATGGATGGATGGATTTATTTTTGTATACGGATTATAACCCGGGGGACGACCGGTTAGCACATCTGCCTCACAGTTCTGAGGACCCGGGTTGAACTCCGGCCTCGCCTATGTGGAGTTTACATGTTCTCCCCGTGCCCGTGTGGGTTTTCTCAGAGTCCTCCGGTTTCCTCCCACATCCCAAAAACATGCATTAATTGCCCGTAGGTGTGAATGTGAGTGCGAGTGGTTGTTGGTTTCTATGTGCCCTGCGATTGGCTGGCAAACCAGTTCAGGGTGTAGCCCGCCTCTCGCCCAGTCAGCGGGGATAGGCTCCAGTACGCCCGCCCCTCGTGAGAATAAGTGGGTCGGAAAATGGATGGATGGATTATAACCCTTCATGAGGGAAATCAACATACACTCTGGTGTATATTCTTTGTTGCACAGCATACAGTGAACCAGATCACACACATGCAGACATACAAGGAGCGATTTTAAAGTGACGGGATGCGCAAACAGTGGTGCACTTCTTCAGCTATGGTTACGGTTATGGGATCAGTGCCTCGCTCAAGGAAACCTCGACAGTTTCCAACAAGCAGACTTGCGTCTTTCCTCCAACGAGTTGCTTTCATTTTTTTGTCAGCAGTGTGACTCTCCGGTTCCACGTCCTTACAGATGAACTATTGCTGGCCCACATGGCAATGACACATTTTCCCATGCGTTTGGAAGGTTTTGTTCATGTCGCATGAAACCAAGGTTGAACTTTTGGGCCATAACTCCAAAAGGTATTTTTGGCGCATCAGCAAAAGAACACCATACCTACAGTGAAGCATGGTAGTACTATTTGCAGCATCATGCTTTGGGGCAGTTTCCCCCCCCCTCTTTCTGTTGGACCTGGGGCCTTAGACAAGGTAGAGGGAATCCAGTATATGCGCAACCTCCTTCCGCAATCGGCAAAACTGGTCAAAGCACTTCCTCGCAGTTCAGGTAAATGGCGAAGGGAGAACTTCTACAGTGTCTTTTTTTGTCATATCGTATTTGTATAAATATAGGATATAAATGTAATTACCTTTTGTCCAAAGACACCAGCCATAAAGAAAACAACATTTTAGAAAGTTTGCCTTCAAACAATTATGTAATCAAACCATGTCATACCAGTCATTAGCATATGCAGAAAGTCAGGTAACCGTTTTTTTCTGGGTTTGGTCATGTGACATTCCGCATATAGTGGACCAGTTTGAAATAGTAGTCAAGTGTCAGCAGAAAACCTTCAGGCGTCTGTTAGTGAGCACACACACACAAAAAGAGTGTCAATGGAAGAGCACAGGTTATAGGTCACATTATTGATGGAAAATGTTTTGAAATTAAACTGTTTCATTTTTCTGTATCACAAAGACATGGCGTTTGATCAGGGGTGCCTTGACTTTTCATATTCACTGTAAGTGCCTTGCATTATAGTTGGGAGATTCAACAATTGTATTGTATTGTATGAATTGGATTGCTTGTTGGAGGTTTACTTTGCCACTTTTGTCAACAACAGAATTTAAGTCACACTGTTCCTGTTGTGTATTATCAGCAGTGACTAACTTATTTGACTGTTGTATCACTTTTAACATTGTACTTCAAACATAGCCTGTAAAGTGCAATAATGTTTTATCATGGCAGCTATTTCACTGTGGAACAGATTCCATCCATCCATCCATTCATTTCCAAAACGCTTGCCCTCATTTTGGTCACGGATGTACAAAACTGACTTTGTCATGTTATAAATGAGAAGTTGTGCCCATACATACAGTAACTGGTACTGATATATTTGGTCTTTAACAAAATTCTACATTAATGCATATGTACATAATTCAGTCCTATTAAATGTAGTTTCCATGTACTCCGGCTGCATATATTCATCAGTCTACTGTCTTGTCATTTCAAAACAGAAAGGACATTTCAATGTCCAGTAGAACAGGTTTCAGGTTTGAACGTCTAAAGGGAACAGTTGTGTCCAAGTAGAGCCAATTAAAACAGACAAGTGCACAACGCTGTGTAATGCAGGCAGCTCATGGGAGAAATTCATGGCAGTGGTCCTTGGCTTTTCTACTATACTGTGAGCTGATTAACCGTTGGGTTGACATTCAGTAGTTGGGCTATATAGACAGCACTAGGAAATTACACAGGGAGTTTTGATCAATAGTGAAAACCACAGAATGTGCTCTGTGTTTGTTTTTCACTGCATGATTGTGTTGTGTGATGGCGCTGTCTTCAGGGATCCTTATACATGCAAACGTAAGTGGCTAGGCTTTAATGTCGTTTCAAGATTCTTGATTAGGGCCACAGGGTAGGATAACTGTCTGATTGTCGCCTCCTTTTCTGTAATCTGGGTGAACAAATCCTGCCATTGATCTTCACACCGCTGCAAGCAGAATAAGCACTGAGTAGACCCTGGGGAAATTCATCAGTTGACTGGAGAACAGAACTCATAAAGCAATAAGCTCCTCTCGTGACTGTGGCTCAGATCATGTACTCACAAGGGTGTAATATAATATCCTTGGTACTCGTAGCTGTTATTGTTACTTGTGCTAAAGTTCCCTTTGTATGGCTTCTCTTTCTATTGATTAACTGAAATTCCCTCGATAACCTCACGCTGTATTGCTGTCAGATTTCATTTGTTTTCCTTTGAAATGGGAACCAACTCGATCAAATAGTATTGAGACCTTTATTGATATTTGAGATGTTAAAATGAAAAGGAAATAATTAGACTACAAGGCAAAACTACCCCAAGTAACAAAGACTCTACAACCATGGTAGACATCCTTGGAAATGTTTGTGTATCCTTCACCTGATTGATACATTAGAACAGTAAGATCCCAGTAATGTTGTGGAAGCTCTCGAGAAAAATGTCACAAAAAAATAGCCCAACATTAGAATAGCCCAACATTGTTTGAGGTGAATCAGAGGAACTTTAAATGGCGGCAGGTGTGTGCTGGCTCTCATTTAACATGACTTTGAATGCGGTTAATTCTGAACACAGCCACATGAGGCTGTGCAGCTACATCACAGTTGTGTTTCAATGCCGTCTGTTTTTTTGTTTTTTATACATTGAGTTGTACAGGCCACATTGTTGCAAAAAAGCTTTTAACAGATTTATCTAGGTAACATTTTTTACATCACAAAAACATGGCATTCTATACTTTTTACATCCACTGTATCATTTGGTGTATGCGTCAGTGGGCTGTCAGTAAAAATAATTGAAATGTAAACATGAAATTGATGACTTGCAGAACATTGTAAATAGGCGATATGAAACATTTGGTGGTATGTTGTGTTGTTTCATAATTCACACTAATGTTCAGTCGATTTTAAAGGTTGCTACCAGAACCCTGTCACTTAAACAAGGACCTAAACAGTCTTCCAACAGCCATTTAGAGCTCCAGCAGTACTCGGTGTGCCTGCTGGCTTGAAGAGCACCGCATCTTCTGATGGAATTTGTATATTCAAATGACATTTTTGAAGCAGCTGACGTAGAAATGAACCAGGATCTGAAGCTATGTTCTCAAAACTAAACTTTTCTTTCCAAGTTGTGTATACGCTGACATTTTAAAGGATTATAAAATGATGGTCATGGGGTGGGTGGAGCTTGAGCTAATGGCTAATGCTAATCTGGTTGTAGCCTTTAATGAGAACCCTGGCAGCATATTTAAATGCCTGCAAGACAATCAAAGTGTCAGTAACTCTTAATTTGCAATACTATTATATATGACAATTTGCAAAGAAAAATAATTTAATTGCAAACAATTGCAAAATTCCTATTTTAATTATATTAACACAAAAGATTAGCAGTCATGAAATATTTAGACTAAGAAGATTGATTACATGCAGGGCAAAAAAGAAGCATAAAACCATCCTACCAATTCATATGCAGGCTAGAATAAATTAAAGGGTTTCATTTCTTACAGAATTACAGCAAACTACTCATGCTGTAAAAAAATGGCAGAAAAATATACATTTTTGCATTCAATGATTGACTGCAATTAAAAAAAAGAAGAAGTTTTTTTTCCTTATTCATCAAGACTCTAAATAGCAACCTCTAGTAATACCACTCAATGGATACATTTACATGGCCATCAATAACCTGACATACATAGGAATCAATTTCTTATTTAGTGTTCGTATCAGTTGCTATTTTTGCTAAACTATTCCAATTACAAGTGTTGTCCACGTGTTTGTTTCGTGTTATGGAAGATACATATTCAATTACTTATGTGGTCTAAAGCTTGGGCAGGCTATGGAAACATTTGGCATGTAGTCTTGGACTGCATTCCGCAGTCTTTGCAGCGAAGTAAACACCAACAACAGATACGACCAGAAGTCGAAAAAGGTGCTTCTCAAACAACAAATCTGTTCTTGGTGGTGGATCCACTTTTGGTTGCTGTGTCAGAGTGAGATTGGTAGCCAATAGTCATCTTCAAGGGGAGCCCCAAGCGCTCCTTGTAAACTCTCCTGTTGACAGGGAAAAAATAGATTAGAAGGATGACAGCGGGTATTTGTACAGACAAATATGAACACTTCTGCTGATTCAGAGGAAGTTCCTCACCCTATGTGTGTTACAGCATCTCGGTTTTCGTAGTCTGATGTCCAGATACCAATTTTATCTCCCTTTGTCCGGATGTTGACCACAGCGCCACAAACTTCGTCGCTGTAGTCGTCAAAGGCCTCTCCAATTAAGCACAGGAGCTGGAAAAGTGAGGTCAAGGAATAGTTACATAATGGGATGGCCACACTGTGCCGGGATGGCCACACTATGAAAGTGGCACTGTTGATATATTGTCTCCTATTCATCTTTTAATGTCAAACCCAAATGTTTTCGGCCTACATCCAAAATAAAGCAATTGACTTCGCTGTACCAATATCTAAATGTCCATTGTTATGTGTACCAAACAAAATTTCATGATTTGTAATCTTTTCTTAAGAGGTTAATAACATTTCTGGATATATAGTGGACCCCCGCATACTCGCGGTTCGGCACCCGTGGATTCACCTAGTCGCCGATTTTTACATTGGTATGTTTTATGTTGTTATAATACACCACAAGGATTTGTGATCTGAAGTGCCAAGATGTTCTCGCCATTCTGCATTAACACAGTAGCAGACAGCAAAATAAATGGTGTTATTTTAGAAATATGAAATATATATGAATTTGTAAAAGTGGTAGAACAATTGCATGTCTTTACTATTACAGTGAATGTATAAACAATGTGAATGTAATGGGTTTAATGTGTCTGCAGACAACTTCTACAACTCGTGGTTGCCATGAAGCGGTTTGTCGTCACCTATTATGCAAGAGGTGTATTTTAGCGGGCCACCATCATTTGCTCTGTCAATGGGTTCGAGAAAAAAAGCTTTTAGAAGCTTGCTCCCTCCCAAATCAAAAAATCCCAACGTATTCCCTCCCTTACAAAGAACCTCATGTTCCCACTCTCGAACTGTTCTATGGGGATCTACGTTCCTGTGGCCAGTTTTTATTGGACTGCTCATTAGTCTTCAACCTGCAACCGCTAAGTTGTCCCACCAATAAATCTAAAATAGTTTTTGTCATTAATTTCCTGCGCGGAAGAGCTGCTAGGTGGGCTACAGCTTTGTGGCATAGTTCCTCACCGGTGTTAGCATCCTTTGATTTGAACTTCGAACTCAACAAGGTTTTTGACCACCCCGTTAAGGGCAGGGAAGCCACTCGGCCACTTAATATTCTATTGATTTTAGGATTCTCGCTGGTGAGTGTGGGTGGGATGAAGCCGTTTGAAAAGGGTCTTTTCATTAAGGGATTGCTGAGCAGCTCAAGGATGAACTAACAGCTAGGGATGAGCCCACCTCACTAGAGGAATTAATCTCTTTATTAAATTAGATCAAAGGTTGCATGAAAGAGTTACGAGAGAGAGTGAGAGAGAGAGAGAGAGAGAGAGAGAGAGAGAGAGAGAGAGGGGTCAGAACGCGCAGTGTAGCACCTTCTCCGAGCACAGCCCTCCGGCAACCCCTGGCGCCTCCTCATCATCCCTTCACTAGACTGGAGGAGCCCATGCAACTTGGCAAGACCCGTCTAGATCCTCTGGAGCGACAGCGCCGCATCAGTCAACGCCGTTGCATTTATTGTGGGAGGCCTTCATCGCCTCCTGCCAACTGAAGCCAAAAGACGGGGCTCCCCACAAAGCGAGAGAGCAGTAGTGCGCCAGATCAAATTCTCCCCCCGCTGTCCCTCTCGCATGACCGTTTCTCCTTGCATCCTTGGACTCGACTCAATGGCACCTCTGTACAGTTATAGTTAACCCAGTCCCTCAGGATGCATCCCAAGTTTCATGTATCTCTGCTCAAGCCTGTCTCCACCATTGCTCTTAGCTCTCCAGCCGTACGCCCTCCACACCCCGTGTCATCGACAACCATCGCGCCTTCACTGTATCACGCATCCTGGATGGGAAGGGGGTTTCAGTTCCTTGTGGACTGGGAGGGTTATGGTCCGGAGCAACGTTCCTCGATCTCTCACAAGTTCATCTTGGATGACTCCCTCATGAGGGATTTTTATGCGGTCAACCCTGGAAAGACACCAGGGGGTGTCCGTTGAGGTGGAGGCACTGTTATCACCAATACCCTGAATCTCCTTTGCGGAGCGTGGGCGGCACTTTGTTCCTTTTTTCCCCTCCCTCCATCTCCAGCACTGACCACCTCCTCACCTACGCACCTGGGTTCAATCAGCACTCATCACTACCTGCATTTGAGCCTGGCAGTTCCCGTGTTCCACCGCCAGAGTATTCGCGCACCTCCGTGGTACATCGGCAGACTCTTTTTGATCAAACTCTTGCTTGTGAAAAAAGATTACTTGGTTCTTTGCATACGTACTTCTCCTCTTGTGTCCTCCTCCTTCCCGTGTCTCCTGCCTCAACCACGCCACCAAGCTCCCTCACCTGCTCACGCTCCCACCCCCACCACGCTCCCTGCTCGTACGGACCACCATCATGCCGTGGAATTCTAGACCTCGCGCAATCCGCAATAAAACCCTTACCAACTGCATCCTCCGTCTCAGTCTGCTTTTGGGTCAAGTCCAATACCGTTTGATTACAAACCGTGACAGTACCCCTGCTTTTACTGTTGCACTAAAATGCAATTTAGCTGATATCGTGTCTATTAAAGTCTTCCACCATTGCATAGAACGGTGTGAAAAAGTGTTTGTCCCCTTCCTGATTTCTTATTTTTATTTTGGGTCTTTAAATGTTTCCCATCATCAAAGAAATTTAAATATTAGTCAAAGACAACAAGTAAACGCAAAATGCAGTTTTTAAATGTTTTTTATTCTTAAGGGAGAAAAAAAATTTCCAAACCTACATAGGCCTGTGTGAAAAAGTGATTGCTCTCTTAACCTAATAACAGGTTGAGCCAAACCTTAGCAGCAACAACAACTGCAATAAAGCGTTTTGGATAACTTGCAATGAATCTCTGACAGCGCTGTGAAGGAATTTTGGCCCATTAATTTTTGCAGAATTGCTGTAATTCAGCCAGATTGGAGGGTTTTTGAGCATGAACCAACCGCCTTTTGAAGGTCATCCCACAGCATCTCAATAAGATTCAGGCCAGGACTTTGACTAGGCCACTCCAAAGTCTTCATTTTGTTTTTCTTCAGCCATTCAGAGGTGGGTTTGCTGGTGTGTTTTGGGTCACTGTGCTGCTGCAGAACTCAAGTTTGTTTCAGCTTGATGTCAAAAACAGACATTCTCCTCCAGGATTTTTTTGGTAGACAGCAAAATTCGTGGTTCCATTTATCACAGCAAGTTTTCCAGGTCCTGAAGGAGCAAAACAGCTCTGGAGCATCACACTATCCCCACCATAATTTACTGTTGGTATTGTGTTCTTTTGTCTAAAATGTGGTGTTACTTTTACGCCCGATGTAATGGGACACACACCTTCCAAAAAGTTCACAGAGTATTTTTCCAAAAGTCTTTGGGATCGAGGCAAGTGAGGCCTGCAGTTCTTTCGATGTTTTTGTGGAGTCTTTTGTGACCTCTTGGATGAGTCTTTGCTGTGCTCTTGGAGTAATTTTGGTCGGCCAGCCACTCCGAGGAAGGTTTACCACTTTTCTATGTTTTCGCCATTTGTGGATAATGGCTCTCATTTTTTCTCTCGTTTAATAATAAAAACCTTCACTTAAAAGATACATTTTGTGTTTACTTGTTTTGTCTTTGACTAATATTTCAATTAGTTTGATGATGGAAAACATTTAAGTGTGACAAACGTGGAAAATCAGGAAGGTGGGGGGGAACACTTTGCTGGTTGGTTGTTTAGACTAACTTAACTTACTGCAAGTAATTCAATCTTATTTCATTTATTAGGGCCTGAGCAGCAACCGCTGCATGGGACCTATTGTAATCGCAACTGAAATTGTATTTCTACAGGCAAAAAAATATTTAGGCCATGATTATTAGGTTTATTGTCATCCAATACACATTGCATATATTTTAATTAAAATATATTGATTTATTTTACAGAAAGTAATATTTGTGTAATTATTGTTGAGCGGAAGGTTGTTTCAATTACTTAAGGTACTACATTTTGATGCTATTTATTTGAACTTAATGTGCTAAACATTTACTAATCCAAGACTCAAAATATTTTTTTTTCTTTAAAGAGCGGTTTTGCTAATCATTTCCTCATTTGAGGAGTAACTTTGAAATTTTGAGGAGCAATTTCCATGCAGGTTTATCGCATAGGGCCCTGAAGCAGAGTTTTTATTAAACAATAAAAATACTACAATATGATAGGGGAATTGAATGTAGGGCTGCAACTATTGACTATTTTAGTACTCGGGTATCCTCCCGAAACTCTCTTCTGTTTGGGTACATAACCCATTTTACCCGTTATTCCTCTCTGACCTCATTTGCCACATTTTTCTCCTACATGACTCAAAGTGTACCAACTTACAGATCAGATGGTAGTATTCTGGCCATATGTCACATATGGACAAAACTGAGCAAAACTTTTAAGTAACGTCATTGTGGGGAAAGTTCTTCTTCTTCGTGAACTAGATGAAGAAATAATAATAAAAAAATAATTACTTCAGTTCATATTTTAAAATTTTTAACCTAGTTCACCGTTCCTAAAGTGAACTAGTTCATAGTTATTATTTCTTCTTCTCTCTCAATATGTTGCTGATGGGCTATAATGAGGAATTAAAACAAAAATGGGGCTTTTGTCCTTAATGTGAAAACAAAAACACACAACACAGTATGACAGGAACAATGGTATAAGGATATGATAACTTGACATTCTTTGCAGCTCTGGCTGACTATTAATAAAATATTTGATACAATCTATTCTCGTATAACAAAACAAATTCCATTTTATGACAGTCTGATCGTACAGGGTTTTATCTAAATCTTTCTGATATTTTTTTCCCCCTATTACTATATTTTTAACAATTATGTACTGTGTTACAAAAGAACACTCACTCCCATTTACGCAATGTCCCTGAATGCACTTCGCACACTCACCAGTTGCCATGTAAATATAAATGGCGGCAGCGGCCGCAATGAATCGGTTGCCAAAGATGGTGTTTATGATAAACGAAGACGCCGAGTATGACAGCTGAACCCCGGCTAAACACACTGCATACAAGCCTTCATGTGTCGGAGGATAACCAACATCCATGAGCCTTCATAAGGAAAAGCCCTGACATATGAAGGTTCGTATACAGCGGCTGAAATAAGTATTTAACACGTCACCATTTTTCTCACTAAATACACTTCCAATGGTGGTATTTACCTGAAGATTTCACCAAATGTTGGGCACAACCCAAGTAATCCATGCATTCAAAGCGAGTAGAACAAATTAGATCAGAAATTAAGTTGTGTGAAAGATGTGCAGTCTGACAAACTATCCTATTAGTTGCTGTTTGATCTCAAAATGACCGCTATGAAAAGGTCATTAGAACATCAATGCTAGTAGTGGAGAAGAATTTTGTACAGCACTGTATGTAATATATAATATAACAAACCATAATCCATAGCGCAAACTTACAGTTTCTAACCAGAATCGGTCCAGGTCTAATCTTCTCTGCTGCTTGCTGAGCATGATCAGCCAGCGTCCTCCGCGCTTGTTCCTCTCATCCTCCCACATGGGCTCAATACCATCCTACAGCAACAGTTCACATTATTTATACTCATAGTTTAACACTGAACTCAAATGTCAACACACACTGTCAAAAAAGTTGACGAGTGGCATAACAAGCAGCATGTCTTTTCAAAATGTTATACATCTGATTCAGGGGGGTTTGAATGCTAATCCACTCTAAAAGATTTTTACGCAAAAAGAACATTTCTAGAGTTACAATGTCTTTACTTACACTCAACATTAAGCTATTAATTACTGGTTCGTAAAAACCTTGAACATGTAAAAAACAACAACAACAAAAATCATAATTAAGGTTGCAACAACAAATCAATGAAATCAATAATTAAAATAGTTGGCAACGAATTTCATTATTGATTCGTTGTGCCGCACGAGTATTACATCAGTCACCCGCTCAGTTGATGTGTTGCACACACAGAGCAGCCGATTCTGCAGCGGACCCAGAGTACTCTCAAAACCAATGAATATGCTGAATTCAGATGATGTCAGTACAGCTGGTTAATGATTGGATCCTGATTAACCAATAAACCTAACCTCTTTATTTTTTATATAGTTTGTACACAATGCTCCTTTAGTCTCTAAAGTCAAAGACTTCCTTGAACGTTTGATTGGAGAGTTATCTGAACTTGACTCCTCAAATTCAGAAAATGAGTAGCATGATGAGATAAAAGGTAAGTTTTGAGTGTTACTTTTTATAAGTATGGTTTGATCAAGTTAATGTTTTATATGTAAGATCTAGATGTTTATATTTCATCAATTTAATGTGGTATATGTAAGACCAGGAGTGAGAATGTGATTATTTCACAAAGAGAGCTAGTGGTTAGGGTAAGGGCACACAAAATCTCAATGTGGTAGATGAGACTGAGGAGGCAGACAATGTGGTGACAAATGATGGGGGGGGGGGAAATTAAAAAAAACTCTATTTTTAGCACATATTGTATACACACCTATGTTTTTGTGTGGTTGGTCCATAACCTATTAAAAAAGCTATAAAGTTATTGGACATCAACATTTAATTATTGTTTTTAAATCACAATTTTTTACTTTAAGAGCTCTGGGATGGTCATGCAGCAACTTGTTTGTGCATTTTTCTGCACTGCCAATTTGAAATGATGTGCCATTTTTTCAATGAAGGGATGAATTTAAAAAAAAAAACAGATTATTCGATTAATTAAAAGAATAAATAAATAAATTCAGCCGACTAATTGACTACTAGAATAATCACTAGTTGCAGTCTTAAATCATAATTTAAGCACTCAACAGGTAAAACCTTATACTTGGCTGAAGAGATTATCAAGATCATGATACACATTTGATCATTTCTATGGTTCTAGTTTTCTGTGATCTAACTTAAAAAGTAAACTTAAACACATTACACACATTCATAGTATGACGTCATGCAGGATATGCGTACTGTATATGAACGATCAAACAAACCTTAAAAAGGGAGTAATCACAGCCTGACATGAGATTGCTTGACAACTGGATATGGTTGTACAGACTGGGAAGAAAGGGCATAGTCGTAAAAGAAGCTTATTTTAATTAGAAGTTAAGTAAAAGAGAGTAGATGAGCTCTACTGAAGAGATTTAATGCGACTTACGCCCAGAAATCTTCGACTGTGTCAAATTTAGAGATGAGTCGCAAGTTCGCCTGCCATGTTTTGCTCTTGTCATTCTTGAAGAACCACAGCGACCATCTGTTGGGGTGAAAATCGAAAAATTAATTTGCATAAATGTAAGGAAGAGCCTGATTAGAAAAGGAGGTGCATAAGAGTCAAAGAAAGGCACTGAGCTCAACATAAAGGAAGTCAGAATGCAATTGGATGCTGCCAGTACTGTTCAGTAAATCATCTGCTGTGATTTGTAGTCCAATTAATCCTGACATTGTGGGCCTTGATAGACTATGCCAGAGCTGATTAGGATTTTTTTAAATTTGTATTTTTTAAATATATTATCAATGGGTTGCTAAGGTCCTCAAGTTGGTGTTAAATTACACATTCACAAACAAATTGCACACGCTGTTACAGTGGGCATATTGCGAGTGATGTACTGCACTGTACTCAGATTGGGGCGCACTATTTTGAAAGACGGTTTGCGCTTAAGGTAGTGTGATGGTTGTCTACATGGAAAATCTGTGAGAACAGCAGAAGCGCAAAATGAATTTGGAATTGATTGAATTACAAGTGCTTCGAGGAGAGGCAGCCAAACACATATTACTGCATTACAGAAAAGGAATCTGATTAGAACCAGAAGAAAAGCTATATGGAAGAGATAGTCAATGCAGTGGGTAAAACAGGAACACCAAAAGAGATAAAGATGATGGGATACAGTGGGTATGGAAAGTATTCCGACCCCCTTAAATTTTTCACTTGCATTCATGTACACACATCACCCCATATTGACAGAAAAAAAAATGAATTGGGCAAATTTTTGCAGATTTATTAAAAAAGAAAAACTGAAATATCGCACAGCCATAAGTATTGAGACATTCAGACAGTATTCAGACACTCATATTGAACATTCATTGGAGTCCAGCTGTGTTTGATTATACTGATCGGACTTCATTAGGAAAGCCACACACCTGTCTATATAAGACCTTACAGCTCACAGTGCATGTCAGGGCAAATGATGAGGTCAAAGGAACTGCCTGAAGAGCTCAAAGACAGAATTGTGGCAAGGCACAGATCTGGCCAAGGTTAGAAAAAGATTTCTGCTGCACTTAAGGTTCCTAAGAGAACAGTGGCCTCCATAATACTTAAATGGAAGATGTTTGGGACGACCAGAACCCTTCCTAGAGCTGGCCGTCCGGCCAAAACGAGCAATCTGGGGAGATGAGCTTTTGTGAGAGAGGTAAAGAAGAACCCAAAGATCACTGTGCCTGAGCTTCAGTGATGCAGTCGGGAGATGGGAGAAAGTTTTAGAAAGTCAACCATCACTGCAGCCCTCCACCAGTCAGGGGTTTATGGCAGAGTGGCCCGATGGAAGCCTCTCCTCAGTGCAAGATACATGAAATCCCGCATAGAGTTTGCTAAAAAACACCTGAAGGACTCCAAGAGGGTGAGAAATAATATTCACTGGTCTGATGAGACCGAGACAGAACATTTTGGCCTTAATTCTAAGCGGAATGTGTGGAGAAAACCAGGCACTGCGCATCACCTGTACTATACAGTCACAACAGTAAAGCATGGTGGTGGAAACATCACGTTGTGGGGGTGTTTTTCAGCAGGGACAGGGCGACTGGTTGCAATCGAAGGAAAGATGAATCCGGCCAAGTACAGGGATATCCTTGACGAAAACCTTCTGCAGAGTGCTCAGGACCTCAGACCGGGCCAAAAGTTCCCCTTCCAACAAGACAATGACCCTAAGCACGCAGCTAAAATAACGAAGGAGTGGCTTCAGAACAACTCCGCGACTGTTCTTGAATGGCCCAGCCAGAGCCCCAAATTCAGTATCTCTGGAGAGACCTGAAAATGGCTGTCCACCAACGTTCACCGTCCAACCTGACAGAACTGGAGAGGATCTGCAATGAGGAATAGCCGAGGATCCACAAATCCAGGTGTGAAAAACTTGTTGCATCATTCCCAAAAGACTCATGGCTGTATTACCTCAAACGGGTGCTTCTACTAAATACAGAGTAAAGGGTCTGAATACTTATGTCTGTGTGATATTTCAGTTTTTCTTTTTTAATCTGCAAAAATTTCAACAATTCTGTATTTTTCCTTAAATATGGGGTACTGTGTGTACAACCCCTATTCCAATGAAGTTGGGACGTCGTGTTAAACATAAAAACAGAAAACAATGAGTTGCAAATCATGTTCAAACAATATTTAATTAAATACACTACAAAGACAATATATTTAATGTTCAAACTGATCAACTTTATTGTTTTCAGAAAATAATCATTAACTTCGAATTTTATGGCTGTAACACATTCCAAAAAAGATGGGACAGGTGGCAAAAAAGACTGAGAAAGTTGAGGAATGCTCATCAAACACCTTTTTGGAACACCCTACAGGTGAACAGGCTAATTGGGAACACGTTGGTGCCATGATTGGGTAGAAAAGGCTCAGTCATTCACGAGCAAAGATGGGGCAAGGTTCACCTCTTTGTGAACAAGTATTGGCCCCTTTCTCAAATGTTGATATTTTTGCATAGTTTCCCCACATTAATGTTTAAGATCATCAAACAATTGTAAATATCAGACTATTATAACCCAAGTGAACTTAAAATGCTGTTTTTAAATGGGGATTTCATTTATTTAGGAAATAAAACTATTCAGTTACCTGACCTGTGTGAAAAAGTAAGTATCCCCCTGTTAAATCATGAATTAATTGTGAATCGTCACAATTTTTGGATACTTTACACTGATCACACACAATCCTGATTACCTCCAGACCTGTTCAATCAAGAAAGCACTTAAAACTGAACCCGTCTGACAAAATCAAGTTGGACAAAAGGTGCAACAAAACGACACAATCCAAAGACATTCCAGAACAGTCGAGAAATAAAGTAATTGACATTGATCAGTCTGGAAAGGGTTAAAAAAAAGAACGCTTTTAAGATCCCAGCAAACCATAGGGGCAGCCATTATCCTCCCAGGGAGAAAATATGGAACAGCGGTGAACATTACCAGGAGAGGCCGGCCGACAAAGATTACCCCAAGAGAATAGCAATAACTCATACAAGAGGCCACAAAGGAACTCAGGACAACTTGAAAAGAACTCCAGTCCCCCCTTGCCTCAGTTAAGGTTAGTGTTCATGACAACAATAAGGAAAAGACTGGGCAAAAATGGTATCCATGACAGAGTTCCAAGGTGAAAACCATTGCTGACCAAAAAGAACAAAGGCTCATCTTACTTTTGCAAAAAAAAAAAAAAAAAAAAGACTTTTGGGACAATATTATATTGACTGACTAGGTGAAAGTGGAGCTTTTTTGAAGGTGTGTGTCGTGCTACATCTGGCATAAATGTAGCACATCATTTCCGAAAAAGAATAACATACCAACAGTTAAACATGGTGGTGGTAGTGTGATGGTCTTGGGCTGCTTTGGTCCTTCAGGACCTGAACAACTTGCCGTGATTAATGGAACCATGAATTCTGCTGTTGAGCAGATAATCCTGAAGGAGAATGTTCAGCCATTGGTTTGTGACCTCAAGCTGAAGCGTACTTGGGTTCTATAATAGGATAACAATCCAAAACACACCAGCAAGTCCACTTCTAAATGGCTTAAAAAACAATTAAATGAAAATTTTTTTTTAAGGTTTTGGAGTGGACTGGTCAAAGTCCGGACTTGAATCCAATTGAAATCAACCTTAAAAAGGCCGTTCATGCTCTAAAACGTTCAATTTTTGCTACATTCAAACAATTCTGCAAGGAAGAGTGGGCCAAAAATATCTACACAGATGTGAAAGACTAATTGTCAGTTATAGAAAACACTTTATTTCAGTTGTTGCTGCTGAGGATTGCCCAACAAGTTTTTAGGTTTAGGGGGCAATTACTTTTTCACACAGGGCCAGGTAACATTGAATAGCCTTTTTTCCTTAATAAATGGAATCACGATGTACAACCCCAATTCCAATGAAGCTGGGACGTTGTGTTAAACAAAAATAAAAACAGAATACAATGATTTGCAAATCATGTTCAACCTATATTTTATTGAATAAACTACGAAGACAAGATATTTAATGTTCAAAATGATAAACTTTATTGTTTTCAGCAAATTATCGTTAACTTAGAATTTTATGGCTGCAACATGTTCCAAAAAATATGGGCCAGCTGGCAAAAAAGACTGAGAAAGTTGAGTAATGCTCATCAAACACCTGTTTGGAACATCCCACAGGTGGACAGGCTAATTGGGAACAGGTGGGTGCCATGATTGGGTATAAAAAGAGAAAAGATGGGGCGAGGCTCGCCTCATTGTGAACAAGTGCGTGAGAAAATAGTAGAACAGTTTAAGGACTATGTTCCTCAATGTACAATTGCAAGGAATTTCATCATCTACGGTCCATAATATCATCAAAAGGCTCAGAGAATCTGGAGAAATCACTGCATCTAAGGGGCGAAGCCGAAAACCAACATTTAATGCCTGTGACCTTCGATCCATCAGGCGTCACTGCATCGAAAACCGACATCAATGTTGGCGCTATATCTGTAAGTGCAACTTGAAACTCTACTATGCAAAGCAAAATCCATTTATCAACAACACCCAGAAATGCCGCCGACTTCTCTGGGCCCGAGCTCATCTAATATGGACTGATGCAAAGTGGAAAAGTGTTCTGTGGAATCCACATTTCAAATTGTTTTTGGAAATTGTGGACGTCGTGTCCTCTGGGCCAAAGAGGAAAAGAACCATCCGGACTGTTATCGACGCAAAGTTCAAAAGCCAGCATCCGTGATGGTATGTGGTTGTGTTAGTGGCAATGGCATGGGTAACTTACACATCTGTGAAGGTACCATTAATGCTGAAATGTACATACACGTTTTGGAGAAACATATGCTGCCATCCAAGCAATGTCTTTTTCATGGACACCCCTGCTTATTTCCGTAAGACAAAGCCAAACCACATTCTGCATGTGTTACAACAGTGTGGATTCGTAGTAAAAGAGTGCGGGTACCAGACTGGCCTGCCTGCAGTCCAGACCTGTCTCCCATTGAAAATGTATGGCGCATTATGAAGCATAAAATATGACAACGGAGACCCCGGACTGTTGAACAGTTGACGCTGTACATCAAGTAAGAATGGGAAAGAATTCCACCTAAAACGCTTCAACAATTAGTGTCCTCAGTTCCCAATCGTTTATTAAATGTTAAAAGAAAAGGAAACAACAATATCATTTATCATGATAGTTTTGGGGAAAATATATATTTTTTACAATGTGTTATCGTGACAGGCCTACTTGGCTCAATAAATGTTGGCAAACACTGTGCTGCAATATGCTGAGCAATTTAAATGTCAGTGTTTGTGTGTGTTTTCAACACTTTGCCTTTTCTTCAAAATATGTTGGTCGTTATGGATACGTTTTCAACTGTGCTGTAGAGCCTTGCCTGTTCTGTAGGTGGTGTTTGATGTAGGCTTCTGGGCTCACAATTTCCTGCCCAGTCTCTCCTGCCTCTTCAGCTCCATCCTCTCCTGGAAGGGGTGGACTTAGGTTTGTTTCCTAAAACAACAAGGAGGGACAGGGAACTTTACTTGCCAGTTTATTAGGGACACTTGATAAACTTAGGGATTTTAATTGTGTGGTTAAGGATATAATTTGTGACAAGTATGATATTTTACAACACATCTGTATGGTGAATGGTAAATGGAGACCTCTTACTTTATCTACAGTACACCCCTACCGTGTTTAAAGCGCTATACAGCGGCTCGTATTCATCCATTCACGCACACATTCATACGCCAATGAAAGGGCTGCTGCTGTCGTGCAAAGCACTGGCTGGGAGCAAATTAGGTTTTATGGGTCTTGCCCAGGAACACTTTCAGAGCCGGGACTCAAGCCGTCGACACTTCGGTCACTGAACGGCCGGCTCTACCAATCTCATCCTCAGCTGTCCATTCATATTCATGAGAGGAAAAAAGGTGGGAAGACCTCAAAACTATTTTTTTTTTCAATTTTGTTCAGTCTTGAACCCATATGTGATAACAGTAGGGCTGCAACTGATGATTATTTTAGTTATCAATTAATCAGTCAATTATTTTTTTCAATTAATCTCATAATTGTATTCAAAAACAGGACATTATTTCAAATTGGCAGTGCAGAAAATGCACAAACTTATTAAATAAGTAGTTTGGGCAGTAATATCACAAAATAATGTTGAACATTGTTTTCCGAAGTAAGAGATGTTTGTAAATGTCCAATGTTGATTAAACACAAAAATAATCAGTCTGCTTTCACGACGGACTACAGAAGGTTTTACTGTTGAGAGGGTGAAATTCTGAGAATTTGGACCATTTCAAGTTGAACAATTTAAAGGATTAGTCAATTATCAAAAATTATGATTATTATCCATCGATTTGATAATCAGTTGATTGCTGTTGAATCGATTAATTGTTGCACCTGTAGATCACTGCCTACATGACATTACATGTAACTGCAGCTGACAGGGACAAACCAAGATTATGTCCAAATCAATACATTTAGAATTTTTATTGAGTAAATACGGTTAAAATTAAATATGGCCAACACATGAAATACTGTATCGGTTGTATTATAACCATTACGTCATTCAATTCTACCCTTTTTAAATACAACGTGAGTCACTGAAATGGAAATCGTCGACTCAAAGACCTTGTAACTATTTCTACAACTGAGCACCAAATTGGGTTTAATGTAAAGTATTTGACACGCCGAAGTCAAGTGCGTGATTCAAGTGTGGAATTTTCGTTTGCCATCGGCGTATTTTCTTGAGCTTTAAGCCCAGAAAAGTTAAGTTTTAGGGCACGATGACCGACTTGTTTTAGGCAAAGCGGACAGCGAGTGCTCAACGTCAGCTTAAAAGTTGTGAGGTCTCCATACTGCTTTGACGTTAACGCTTAGGTCGTAGGGAAGCACACAAATTTGAAGCCGAAAACAACGTAAGTAAGTAGGCCAGCAATCCGTATACGTTTCGTGACAACTGCTTAGACGTGTAAATGGCACGGTTTACGTTAAAACGGTACCACTACGAGTGTTTTGAAGTTTTTCGAGAAAGTGCTCACCGGTTCGGCAGTCGCCATCTTCCAAATCTGTGGTCGGAAAGTGTCCGTTGATTGGAGCACACGGAGCAGCGTGACCGTCCGCCGCGGGGCGGACATGCGCGGTGCACTGCATCCGGCTGGCTGCTTCCCCGGCCCAGGGACGACTCCACCCCTCCGGCAGACGAAGGCATGGCGAACACAGAGGAGCGAAGGGAGTGCGAGACGGAGAGCTGCAGCAAAGATGCCAAACTTCAGTGTCCCACGTGTATCAAGCTTGGCATTCAAGGCTCCTATTTCTGTTCCCAGGTAAAGCTTCTCTGTGCTTTCGTCAAGTTGGCAAAGCGTAGCAACGGGCCCTTGGATTGTCACGAGGCTGCTATGTAGCTGTCATGCTACATAGCAAGCTACGTGTATGTGCTCGCTTTCAAACCTCATATTTGTGGAAAGTTTGAGAATGCCCTCGTGATATAAAGATAGTTGAGGATGCGTGCATAATTCTGCTGACCGTTGTAAGTGAGGTTAAGTCCGTATCATTTGGTAGTGGGGTGCCTAACTCCCTAGTTAACTCCTGACTGCTTGGCCAAAGTGGGTCATTTCACTATTATGATTGAAATGTTGAATTGTGTGCATAAATATGTGAGTTTGGAGCATGCACCAAAAAAAAAAAAAAAAAAACCTTTTAATTTGCATTGCTTTTTCTTTCTTAATATAAATTCACTGCTTGCGAAGTTAATAAACGCGATATCTTACTCTGTGCCTCCATGGTCCCACTCATTCAAAAAATGGGGACGTGCTCAAGTCTCAGCCCCTAAATGTGTTAGGATATCATTAAGAACACACTGCAAAATTGTGAATTGTTCCTGCAATACTTAGTTGCTCAAGTCCTTTGAAATTTGATTTTCAGGAATTTTGTAATTTTTTTTTATATAGAACTGGGAACATTTAAGAACGCACGGACAGAAAATAAAATAAAATTTAATATAGTTTTTAATAACAAAGGCACTGTGGTAGTGTGGCAAACAGCATAATACCAAGTATATTACATCATAGAAAGAAGCAACTGTCATGCTTGTATGACAGAATGTGGAAATACATCTTGAACAGTTTGAATGATCTTGAAACTTGTCATGCTTTTATGAATGATTGTTGAACTCAAGCTATAGTGCTATAGCATAAAATCCAACCATTTTCTGTGCCGCTTATCCTTACTAGGGTTGTAGAATGCTGGAGCCTATTCGAGCTATCTTCGGGCGAGAGGCGTGGTACACCCTGAACCAGTCGCCAGCCAATCGCAGGGCACATAGAAACAAACAACCAATTGCACTCACATTCACACCTTTGGACAATTTAGAGTCTTCAATCAACCTACCACGCGTGTTTTTGTGGTGTGGGAAGCACCCGGAGAAAACCCACACTGGCACGGGGAGAACATGCAAACTCCATACAGGCGGGGCTGGGATTTGAACCCCGGTCTTCAGACTAACTAGTCGTCCGTCATAGCATAAAGTAATTCATGAAATACAGCTTTGGTGATGAGTAACTACTGTCACTCATAGTCTGCTCTTTCTTGCATCAGGGAATCAGATCCGATGGTCCTGGAAAACCTGCATTATGTTATTGGTCAACAAGGAGTTATCCTCCTCGATGAGAGCGACACCCTTTCATCCAAATCATTGACAACCTTCAGGCTGTGTGTGATTGAACATGCAGTCTTGTAGGCATCTCAGGAGTTCCACATATCGGAGTCAGTTTAGGGTGTTTTGGTCAAAAACTATGTCAGATACGCTTGTTGGATAGTTTTGATGGTGATTTGTATGTGTTTTGGGCCTTTTTCTGAGCTGGCGTCTGCTTCCGCTCCAACAGTGGCTTGATTCATTTCCCCAATAATTGATATACATTGTGACTGCATGGTCAACCAAGGTCCACTGCTGCCATGAGCACACATTATGTAACGATAATACATGTTAATACAATGCATCACATAATATGGAACAAATCCTGAATAATATGCATAGTATACGTGTGTAAAAACGTCAAAGGTCTTGAGCACCCTCTAAATATTTATCAACATTGATACAATTTTGCCCCAATTGTTTCTTAATTTATTCAAACCTATTGCTGAGTTGCAAGCATGAACTTTTAAAAGATAAAAAAAATAAAGACCCCCCTAATAACAAGCTCACGTAATGCAATGGGCGGCACGGTGACCGACTGGTTAGAGCGTCTGCCTCACAGTTCTGAGGACCTGGGTTCAATCCCCGGCCCCGTCTGTGTGGACTTTACATGTTCTCCCCGTGCCTGCATGTTTTTTTTTGAATGGTTGTTGGTTTGTATGTGCCCTGTGATTGGCTGGCAACCAGTTCAGGGTGAACCCCGCCTCCTGCGCGAAGATAGCTGGGACAAGCTCCAGCACGCCCGCGACCCTAGTGAGGAGAAGCGGCTCAGAAAATGGATGGATGTAATGCAATGGTATTTGACCCTTTGGCCAATGCTGTCTTTTATTTTTATTTATTTTTTTGGCCCTCCCTGTCAGCCGTCCATTTAAATGGCTTTTTATCGACATCAAGACAGAAAACTGTAGATGTGGCAGCGTGTTTGAATGAAAACGGCGTTTTAAAGTCTTACACAAACTAAACTACGCCCAAGAGTGTAATCTTTGCGAAGTAATTTAGTTAAGTGGCTGTCGTAAAGAAGATGGCATGACAAGCTCGAGTTAGCGGCAGCTGTCCCTGTTTGTATGTCTTGGTTCCTGCGGAACGAAAGTAAATGAAGAGTTAATGGAAGCTTGGTATTCTCTGCACAGGAACGTAGCATTTTTTAATTATTTTTATTTTAAAGAGAGTGTGCCAAAGCAGATATGAGGAAGCTATTTGCTGGTAGATGCTATTGACCCATTTACCTCACTTTTGGGACTTTTTGCTCTCTTTTTTTTGTCTCCAGGAATGTTTCAAAGGGAGCTGGGCATCTCACAAGTTGCTGCACAAAAAAGCAAGTAAGTACCAGTGGTCAGTGTCAGTAGTTTGTTTTAAGAAACTACTCACAGTGATTTGCACAGTAATTCGTGTAAAGCTACAGCAAGCAGTTAATTTCGCTACACTTGCAGTTGAAACATTGATTTGGCTAGCACACAGGGGTGTGTGTATATGCAGGACATAGTACAACTTTGTGTTGCTACTTTTGCTGGTCTCTTGTATTAAACTACAAAATTACATCACCTTACCTACATAACACACCTCATCAATCCTAAAAATCCATCCATTCATCTTCTATACTGCTTATCCTCACAAGGGTTGCGGGTGTGCGCCGTGCATCGTGAGTCAAACATGGTTTGGGCACTGTGATGGTGTAGATAAAGCGCTATATAAGTGCAGTCCATTTACCATGATGGATCCCAGATTGAAACCACCAACCTCAGAACTGTGAGGCTGATGTGCTAACCTCTTATTCACTGCACCACCCAATCCTAAATACATATAACATAGAAATATATAATCAATGAACTAAATCTGCCAAGGGAAAACTAAGAACATAACAGTTCAATGTGCTGACATAATATTTTCACAAGTACAAAATAAATAAATAAATCCCCTCTGGTCATCCCCATACTTCTTTGTTGCATTGTTTTGTCTCCCATTTACATTCCTGTTCTCTGTTGACCAATCAGCATATTGCAGTGTGTATAGCTCCACTATCCCACAAGCTTCCCCCAAAGGAATAAAAACTACAAAATTAGCTGACCGTGGTTTAATAGTGCAGTTACATTAGTCTGGTGTTTTAGACTAATTATGTAAGATTATCAAAGACAACTGTGAAATGACACTGCTACCAGGTCCTTTACAGACCATGTATTGTTTCATCAGAGGAGGACAAGAACCAGAATGAATGTAAGAACTGTGTGGAGAAAGACATCAACACAGACCCATGGCCTGGCTACCGCTACACGGGGAAACTCCGCCCCTACTACCCATTGGTGAGTTGTCTCATTAAGAACTAAATTTTTATTACTATATGGCCAATATATGATGGCTCGAGTACAGCTGTGCAGGCTCATTGTCACTGGTTTTACATTTTCTAAATGTGTTCTTCCACAGATACAAATTTGGTTTGCACTATTTTGCTACTGTAATCAAAAATGTGCGTCCCCCACCCAAAAAAACAAATGCACATTTTAAAAACTAGGGTCAACATCCAACTTTGGACCTTCATGCTATGCACTATAACAATCCCTGTGTTTGTGCATTCAAAGCATGCTCCAATGTCAGTGTTTCCCACAGGACCCGAATCTATTTGTGGTGGTGGGTATCCGGCAGATGGACGGGAGTTTGGGGTTGGCGGGTGTTAAAGTTAAATGAACACTTACCGAACATCTTACAATGAATTAAAATATTTCAATAAAAAAAATACAATTGCTAAAATACATAAATACATGAATACAAAGAAATGTAAAATCAAACACTTACAGGGATCTACACTAGGCTTTACACGATCAGGAGTTTTGGGGCCGATCACAGATCGAGTTAAAAAAAAAAATCACTGATGATGCAATGTGTCTATTTAAATGACTTGTTCATTTTCGGTTTATACTTGTATACTGAGTATCTTCAAAAATATTCTCTATTCAGGACTATTCTCATGAGTCAGGTCAAACCAACACTACAACATGACAGAAATAATGGGTGCTAACTTACTGTAATTAAATGAATGTAATTAAATTACTTGATTCAACAGAACACCAGCATGTTTATGTGCAACAGAACGTTTTTTTGGCTGCTTGTGTTCCGTATCGTTTTAAACGTACGCGAACATACCTCAAGCAATCCTTGAATGAATGTCTTCTCCTGCGCACCGGTGACCTCCACCACCACACCTTTTTCCCCATTTTGTTCTTTTGACCAACACAATACACGCATGATCCATTGTTTTTGTCGTGGCCGTGGTAACGAGTGTATCCGGTCGCGTTTGATTTGACAAGCCCAGCGATCGTAAATGACGTCAAAAGACACGCTAAAAATAAGCAAGCTTTTGGATTCAAATATACTGTATACGACGGCGACACAGAGTAAATATCTTTTACGGAGCCGATCAATGACGTCATTGATTGGATCGGCGAATTATGACAAAGCCAATCAGCATAAAATGCTATTTATTGGCTGATACCGATCAAGCCGATCAGAACGGTGTAAAGTCAACTTTACACTAACCTTTCCATTGGTAGTACTGGACCATGCATGATATGTGTAGTCTAACGTAATTAGCATACCATCGCTTTGTACACAAAGAAAATGACTTGAGTTTTATCTGCAAAATATTTTACTGTGAATATGAAGTTTGTCTGCAAGAAGCAGTGACTGACTAAATAGGTCATTTATTTTATATAATTTTAAAAGACATAAAGGAAACATATTTATGTACGCTTGGATTACTAAAGGAATGGTACTACCCAGTTTGTTTGAGGGAGCAGGCCAATTTAGGATAAAGTATACTTGTAAAATACCTACATTTTGTTGACGTGTAAAAGCCCCATCACACTGCACTTAGCATAGGGCAGCAGGCCGTTGACCAACCCAGTCATTGTGTCTGTGCTGCTGCTGTGCAAAGGCGCAATGCCCTGCCACGGAATTTGGCGGCGCGCGGGGTTGGCATCTGCCTCTGCATTGTGACAACATCTCGGTGCAACCGATTGGAGATGGTGGTGGAGTGATTTCAGAGTGAAAATACAAGACATTTTGGCAGACAGTGAAAACAGTATGGAGGAGAAAATTGAGGAATCAGTAATGAATGCAGTGTCCCTGTGTCCCGAGCTCTGGGACACAAGACAGATGAGGTACCGTGACGTGCTAAAAAAGAAAGTGCTCCCTGCTCAGCCTAAAGTACACCTCGAAGCGGTCTTCATAGTGTTGTACCTCAGGGACGAGCCTAAAATCTTCCAGACTCTGCCATGCGATTAGAATTGGATAAACCCATACACCACTTTAAAAAACACAAACCTGTTTTTAAGCTGCTGCTCGTCTCTTCCTCATAAGTAAATCCAGACCTTTTTGTTAAAATGGTGACAAATACATTTTGTCAAACTGCAGTCTACTTTACATCCAAAGCAGTGGGAAACGACAACATGGCTACTTCCTGTTTGGTCGCTTTGCGTGCCAAACATGGGCAAGCTTGTCCCTGTGTCCATAGATTTGAAGATTAGATACGCCAGCATGCTGTAGCACCCAGGCTCACCGATGTGCCTACGTGGTGGCCATGTTGGGTAGGTCAACGTTCCCGTCAAAGGCAATGCATAGACATTGAAATAAAACCATAACTTGCTAATTTCTCAACTGATTTTCATGAGGTTTACTTTTTTGTCAATGCCAAAGCGTGTGCTATAAATACAGACCATTTGAAAACAAAGCAAAAAAGCCAGAGAAATGTGCAGCGATGTCCTCAACGATATGCACCACAATGTACCTCCATCCTTTTTGGTTTTCTTGCTGTCCACACACACGGAATGCGTTGACGACTTTGAACCTAATAGCTTAGCGTCATCGTAGGCACACAGCTCAAAAGGGGCGTGTCGTATCTATCTAATCATATCTGTGCCTGTTCCATTGTCCGCACGGTGGGCACCGTCTGTGAACCTAGTGCGGTGTCTAAGTGCCTTCAGTGTGCTGGACAAAGTAGGGGAGCCCAAAGAAATATGGGGGGAAAAATGTCAACAGAAGATTGTGTTATGTTTTGTATGTGCTGAAATAAAATGTGTTAAAAAATAATAATAATATAAGGTGATTTTAAAAAAAAAAGAGATAAATTATATTATTACTTATATTATGCCCCCTTTTCTCTTTAGACACCTTTACGGCCTGTACCCAATGAAATCCAAAGACCTGACTATGCTGATCATCCTAGAGGTAACAAAGGTTCTCATCTGAAGAATGTCTTTTATAAGAATTTAATAGTTTTGAGAGGGGGTGGGGGTGTGTGAAGAAAAGCTTTCAATATTTTGTAACTCAAAACTATTCAAAGGAAGAAAATGTAAAAAAAAAAAAAAAAAAGTATGAAAATATTTGTTGTTCGGAGTCTTTCTGGTGGCATTTGTTTTAGCTGAAACGTATGTGTTCCTGACAAAATATCCAAAATGTTCCTGTGAGGTGATTGGCATCTTTGCTTTCCCTATTGACTCACGTTAAAAGTTTGACATGCGCAGTAAGTTCCTCTGGAATGCAAGCAATAGGAGGACCAAGGTGGGCTGTGACATTCCAACGCCCTTCACTCTCACGTCACTTTTGATTGTCCACAGCTCAGATGCCACAAAACAGATGCCAGTTTTATATCTCAACGTACCTCTGCAAATTTGAAGTTAAATTTGCTAACATTGGCTGCTAGATTATTCTCAAGACTTGGTGTGGTTGTGCTGATTCAGTATTTGGCTACAAAAAGAGTGAAGACTCACTCAACGGTCTGATTAAAATGTTAGTAATGTATTCATCTGTGTGGCTGTTGTTTATTGTGAAACAAACATTTTATTAAGTTGTGTGTTTTATCAAGTTGAACAGTTACCACCTCACGCTCTGCTCATTAGCCTCAATGCCTCCCGTCCAGGAGGCATCCTAACCTGATATCCAAGCAACCTCATCTGGCTCCTCTCGATGCAGAGGAGCAGCGGCTCGACTCTGAGCCCCTCCCAGATGACCAAACATCTCACCTTATCTCTAAGGGAGAGCCCGGATACCATGCGAAGGAAACTCATTTCAGCCACTTGTATCCGCCATCTTGTTGTTTCGGTCGCGACTCACACCTCCTGACTATAGGTGAGAGTAGGAACGTAGATCAACTGGTAAATTGAGAGCTTTGCCTTTCGGCTCAGCTCCTTCTTCACCATGACAGACCGATCTGCATCACCGCAGACACTGCACCAATCCGCCTGTCGATCTCCCGCTCCATTCTTCCCTCACTTATGAACAAGACCCAGAGATGGCGAACTCCTCCATTTGGGGAAGGATCTCCTCCCTGACCCGGAGAGGGCACTCCAGCCTTTTCCAACTCAGGACCATGACCTCAGATTGGAGGTGCTGATATTCATCCCAGTCACTTCACACTCTGCTGCGAACCATTCCAGTGAGTGTTTCAGATTACGGCTTTATAAAGCCATCAGAACCACCGCATCTGCAAAAAGCAGCGACATGATATGGATGTCATCAAACCGGACCCCCTCAACACCATGGTTACGCGTAGAATTCTGTCCATAAAGGTAATGAACAGAATCGATAAGAAAGCCAAGCCTTGGCTGAGTCCAATTCTCACTGGAAACAAATCCGACTTACTGCTGGCAATGCGGACCAAACTCGGACACCGGTCGTACATGGACCGAACAGCCCATATCAGGGAGTCCTAGGGTTGGGCATTATTTGAATTTGAGCGATTCCGATTCCGGTTCCAAACGATTCTTGATTCCAATTCTTTTCGGGGGATGGGTAAAAAAAAATTGGAATGGTTTAAATAAAGGGTGTCGAAATTATGAACATGCATTTTCTTAACAGCCCGCAGCATAGTCTAAAATTAACATTTGACTCGGGGTTCTTTATAACCAGTATCAATATCAAACCTATCACTAAATGACAATGTGTGTGGAACTAACCCAAATGACTTAATATTCATGAATTAATGTTTCAGCTAAAAGTTAAATATAGCGTTGTTAAAATTATTTGGGACTGTTTCATCACGGGCGGCACGGTGAGCGACTGGTTAACACGTCTGCCTCACAGTCCTGAGGACCGGGGTTCAATCCCCGGCCCCACCTGTGTGGAGTTTGCATGTTCTCCCCGTGCCTGCACAGGTTTTCTCCGGGCACACCGGTGTCCTCCCACATCCCAAAAACATGCATTAATTGAACACTCTAAATTGCCCGTAGGTGTGAATGTGATTGCGAGTGGTTGTTGGTTTCTATGTGCCCTGCGATTGGCTGGCGACCAGTTCAGGACGTACCCCACCTCTCGCCCGAAGATAGCTGGGATAGGCTCCAGCACGCCTGCGACCCTAATGAGGATAAGTGGAACAGAAGATGAATGAATTAATGTTTCATCACGACAAATGGTTTTTATGTGCAAGTTTTAACTTGACTTCCTGTTTTAAGCTTGTAGCCTTTTATTTTGAAGTGTACGCACCGGAACTCAGCACTTTGACACAAAAAGTAACTTCACACGGCACCGACTATTTATTTATTTATCCAGCTATTTATCTATTTATTTATTTATTTTTATGGATGGAACCAAATGCTATAAAACACTGATTTCTGTACCGATTTTCACAGATGAGGCACAAGGTTAGTGTTTGTCATACGGTGAGACGTTATTGAATTTTGTCCCAATTCATTGTGATGTAAAGTTGCTACGGTAAGGTTTTAGCTCAATGTTAGGCTTTTATTATTTTTTTTCAGTTATCGGCTCTTACGTTAGGTAGAAAACTAAAATAAACGCTAAAAACCATCAGTGCAATAGTGCAACCAACCGTTAACCTTGTTAGCTGTCTCAATGTTGGCATAGACGTATTTTCTTGTTTAACTCACCAAGTTGACAGAGTTGACTTCGCTGAAGCTCCGCGCGGTGAAGGCTGAGGCTCGGACCGCGTCAGATGCTAGACATTGTAAAAGCCTCCTTTGCACAATGTAATCATATTCCAAGTGTTGCACTGAGGCGACTGCTCATTAATTTTAACAAAGTTAAGACACACTTTTGTTCGCTGCCGCCGCCGTTGGGCACAAGCGCGTCTTCATGCCGTTGGTTTTCGCCACTTCTTCAGGGTGGCCGGATTGTAGGCATCGAAACTGGGAAATTAAATTTTTTAATTAGAACGATTCTGGGGGAACCGGAACATTAGTCCCGTTTCCAATGGGTTCTCGATGCCCAACCCTAGGAAGTCCGGTACCCCATACTCCCGGAGCACCCTTCACAGGGGTCCCTGAGGGACACAGTTGAACGCCTTCTCCAAATCCACAAAACACATGTAGATTGGTTGCGAACTCCCATGCACCCTTGATGACCCTCCCAATCATGCCC
Organism: Phycodurus eques; assembly: GCF_024500275.1. NCBI lineage: Eukaryota > Metazoa > Chordata > Actinopteri > Syngnathiformes > Syngnathidae > Phycodurus > Phycodurus eques. The sequence continues at coordinate 20,632,158 of NC_084538.1, read as the reverse complement.
TTCCAAGTTTCACTGTCATTGCCCATGTGCAGAGGTGGGTAGTAACGCGCTACATTTACTCCGTTACATTGACTGAAGTAACATTTTCGATAAACTGTACTTGTCAGAGTACTTAAAATGCACTGTACTTTTTACTTGAGTATTCATGTGAAGAACAATCGATACTTTTACTGTTACAATGACCGACATCCCATTCGCTACTTTTATTTATCCATTCTTGCGTGTGCGCATCTATTTTTGACTCCATTTTTGACTTCTGCATAGGGCGCCGTTGTGGCCAATTCGTGATCACTATTATCATTTGACTCCAATTCACCAATCAGACCACACAAACCAGGCACATGAATGTGCACGAGCCAATCAATATCACAATTTGTTTTGCGGGGGGAAAAAAAGAAAAAATCGTGCGAGGGTGTTTACAGACTAAAAAACAACAGCTTTTTCATGCAGCGCTTAAATTGTGACTGCCCAACCTTGGAAATTTAAGCCCACTTCTAATTTGATAAAACATCTTGCGGTACATTGCAGATGTTTCTATTGTTGTTTTGGCAGTGGATAGGGCAACATTAGGCCTGTCCTATGTAACGTCGACTTCAAACATTTTCTCCATTGAGCATTTTCACTCAAGCAAACACAAAAATTTCTGAATGAGTTAATCTGTTAAACAGTTTACTGAGACCCATGCATATTCTGCTCCCTCTGAGGTTGAACGCAATTCATTCTGGGACACTGGTCTTTTTTTTCCTTCCGAATTTGAAAACACGTTTTCATATAAGGAGTAATTGAAATTAAGTTAGCCTCTTTCATCGTCAGACTGTCACCATTAGACAAACTGGGCAGGCAATGTTTGTCCGTGGTGACTGTGATAACTGCTTGCGCTTAGGAGGTGAGTCTCTTTACATAAAGACGACATGCAGCTTGCTCTGTGATATGGTGAAACAGGTTGTGAACCAACAATTTCAATTACTGTAGTATATTTTCTTTCAATTTTTTGACATCATTAATCCCATATTTAGCGGCCCTGAGAGTAGTGGTTGTGTTTCGCCTGCTTCCTTGCGATGGTGCCACAACAGCAAACAAAACAGAAACAAGGCAATGCAAAACATAGAAAATGACAGACAAAAAAAGTACATGCCTCAAACAGCGAAGATTAATAAGTGACACAGAAAATTGTTGTTTTTATAAAAAATAAAATAAAAAAAAGTATTCCACTCTTTTATTATTGATGTTGCCTTATTGTTGAGCGATCTCTATTGTACTGAGCGGCAAGGGCAAAGCCACATATTGAAGGTTTTTCTCAGAAATGGCTTACCTGTTAAGTGGCGGAAGAATACTTGCACTGCATACATACTGCACAGCACTTAACTTGCTTTTCCTTCTCTGTGCAGAATACATGCTTTCACAATTAACATTGAGAAATATATTTCAAACATACATGTCTACACTATGTAGATCTACTTCACTTGCTTGCGCCAGTAATTTTATTCACTAACGTAAGTATTTGTTCCTTTTTTTTCCTGTATGATTACTTGCAACTTATTAGCTTCTAACTTAAAATAAGTAAATCAGCAACTCTTACATCTGCTGCAATTTAGATTTTTGTGTAATAATGATCTCGTTCCAATCCTAACCTGTCTTCTCTTGGCAATTCATTCATTGTTACCATGGCAACATTCTCTTCCCTGTCATCTGCCTGGATAGATCTTTACTCAGGTAGCCATGGTTACAATCTCTTTTCCTTCTTTGATACTTTTACAGGGAATGACACACACCAATGCTTCTTACAATAGCACTGATATTGAGCTGGTAAAAAAATCCTTTTTACACTAATATTAAATGTCTGTTTCCACTTTTATGCATGTACTGAAGTGATTCTTACCATTATGAAAATATTGAGGATTTTCATCTTTTCGTGAGCTGCTCTCTTAATGCGTAAGTAAGGTTTAATTGATTATTGCAATCACACTGTGGACACTTTGGGTTAAAAGGGGACTGGACTGTGCAGAACCTAAAGTCGAAAATCACTGTTGCCAAGCAACTGTTGATGTTCTTACAGCAATCATCTTGTTGATTTAATAAATTATTGATCATTAAATCCCTGATGACTCCAGTGCTTTTAACCAAACAAGACACTTTAGTGCCCTCGGTATCGTTTTCTGTTATGAAACCTTGAGTCATTCAACGTTTTGTCTAAAGTGTCGAATATGTTGCCAACCCAAAGTTGACTGACTGCACTGTCACACTCTTCTTCAGTCTAGTCCTACATTCTTGCTTTGTTCACCGAGTCGCCAGCATTAGTGCCATCCTTTCCTGTAGTGAAGTCTCTGAAGTGTAGCACCGCCCATGGCTTTTAGGGTGCTTTGTGTTATATTTCATTTTTTGCAAGAACAGCTAATAACAGACTAGAAGAATCTTAGTCATTACATAAATCGTTAAGAGTTCTGTCAATCTAGCCCCCTATAAAACAATGCCATAATTTCCCTTGATGTGACAAGAAGCAGCAACAATAACAACATTGCATATCCTAGTCAAAGCAAAGTTTGGTCATCTTTAACTCGTACACAACTCTCGTGATGTTGGGGAGCACCTTCAGGATTTTACATTCTATTACAGCTGACTGTTTTAAAACCAAGGCTAAATGCAATGGGATGTCTCTTTCAAAATTGGTCAAAGTGTTTTTGGGCCAAACGGAAATTAAACCAGTCGAGTGAATGTTAATTTCCTTCAATGTCCACATATGTACATAGAAGTGAATGCCAGATAGTTTTGTTTTTAGAAGAAATGGCTTGCATGGTGTTTTCTATGATTAAAAACGGTTTCCACGAAAACCTTGCGCAGGAAAAAACACGTAAAATGGCAGATATACTTAGGTGCATATTTAGAAATTAATTAACTTTTTTTGTTTGTGTGTGGGTCAAACGCGCAAAAGAATGTTATATCCAACTATGATTGCCAGTTAATGTACTGGAAATGTTGAGCCACAGCACTATTGCAAGTTCTTTTAGTCAGTTTATCGGTCTGGATCAACATGTGAAAGATTGTACTTACCTTTCCACAGGTATGTCTGAATCAGAACAGTTTCTGAAGGGAACATCACAGATCAAGATCCTCCCTACTGAGGACATCGAAGGCATGAGAGTGGTATGCAAGGTAACATGAAATGTTCCTTTGAGTTACATACATTGACAGCCCTTGTTGTCATGGGTCCCCTTTCATTTATTATGCTTTGGGACTGGCAATTGCAGCTGGCACGAGAAGTCCTGGATATCGCAGCTGTAATGGTGAAACCTGGCGTTACAACAGAAGAAATTGACCATGCAGTACATCTGGTACAGACACACACAGCCACGCACACATGCACAAATAAATTATCTTTCAGCTAGTGGTGGACGGATCGATTCAAATATCGATAGTATTGATACCAAGTCAGTATATGTATCAGATCAATACTAGCGTGTTGATATCGATACATTAGTTTCAGTTTCGCTGTTGCGATTTTGTCAAACAGGAGACAGACATGTTGTCAGACTCGCCACTTCTGTTTTTGGCTTTGAGTATTCTCATTCAACCAGGTAATTTCATTCTCAGGGCATTGAATCCATCACAACAGTGCTGTGCATGAATTGATGAAGGCTGCTTGGATTAGAGGCGAAACATCATCTAGGACAAACAGAACAGTCCAGTTGCAATTGATGCACTTCTGTCTGAGCACAGAGCAGGCACACTTTACTCCCCCCCCCCGCCCTCTTGTATTTCAGAATCAGAAACATATTTATTTGCCAAGTATGTCAAATACACAAGGAATTTGCCTCCGGTAGTTGGAGCCGCTCTAGTACGACAACAGACTGTCATTTGACAGAAAATACTTTGATACAAAAAAAAAACAGTATGGAGAGTCGCTGAGCAATGAAAGGCAGTTTGAAATGACTAATAGAGTGATTATCTGGTACAGTGACCATTGTGCAAATTATAAGTATAATAAAATTATACTTTTATATGACCTCTTAGGGAAACTGTACCTGCAATGCGGCCTATGTCACTTTTGACACTCCAAACCTACATTATATTTAATGTTGTCCCCCCTAATTGTATCCATATTTGTATTTTTATTGTATCCATCTTCTAAGGCTTGTACTACAAGAAACTGCTACCCTTCTCCTCTTAACTATTACAACTTCCCCAAATCCTCCTGCACATCTGTCAATGAAGTCATCTGCCATGGAATCCCGGACAGAAGACCACTACAAGATGGCGATTTGCTTAATGGTATGCTCGATTGAATTTTGTGTGTTCCTAGTACCTATTCATGGTCCCCTTTATACAAGTCTCAATTGCCAGTCTATCTGCTTCCAACTCTTTAGAAAGTCTATCAATTTGTCTCTTGTCTGTCTATCTCTCTCTCTAAAAATGTTCTCAACTAATTTTCTTCCAATTTGAGGTATCAAGCCCAAAATCTAAACAGGTTCTGGTCAGCCTTCTGCTTGTTGAATCAATTTTTCCTTACTTTGAATCAAACTGCTTTAAAAATACTACTACGCATTTCTAAAGTACCACTCTTGCATAGAGCACGCAATGCAATTTGTGTGAATGTTTGCAAAGGCAAATGTTTGAATTAGGCGCACATGCTTGTATATGTATGTGTGTGCTCTGTATGATGAATAGCAGTACTTGCATTCTGAAATGATGTCAGCAAGACTCCAGTTTGAACCGCTTGATGAATATTCTTATTCAACCAATCTCTTCCATCAGACACTCCACTCATGTTGTCTGATGGACTTGCCATCAAGTGATCAGCATGGTCCCACAAGAAAAATGATGTCATTAACCTTTCACAGTGGTGCTCCTCCCTGCCCTCTATTTCTCAAAACTCTATTTCTCCCACTCACAATTACAACTTCATCAGCGTGGAAAACAGGTGTCTGTTATACCCACTCACAATCACTTGGCCCAGCTGCTGCTTTGTGACATGATGAAATAGATGTTTTGTCATTTTAATCAGTTTAACATTCTCTCTCGTTCCTTACGTAGTGGACATCACCGTCTACCACAATGGTTTCCATGGTGACCTTAATGAGACCTTCTATGTTGGGGAAGTGGATGAAGGAGCAAAGAAACTGGTTCAGACTACATATGAATGCCTTATGCAAGCTATAGACTCTGGTAAGGGCTGGAATCTTCTTTTTACTTGCCTCGCTTTTGGCTTTATTATAGCCTACTTGTATACATTGGATTTATATATATATCATCTGGCATTGCTCTGGCAGTCTGTGAAAAAATTTACATGGACGAAATTGTTGGTACACAACTGTTAATGAAAGAGAGAAACACAATAGTCACTAGGCTTTACACAATCAGGATTTTTGGGGCCGATCACCGATAAAAAAACGATAACCGATCCGATCACAAGATGGCGCAATGTGTCCATTCACATGACTTGTTCATTTATTGTGCAACCCCAATTCCAATGAAGTTGGGACGTTGTGTTAAACATAAATAAAAACGGAATACAATGATTTGCAAATCATGTTCAACCTATATTTAATTAAATACACTACAAAGACAAGATATTGAATGTTCAAACTGATAAACTTTATTGTTTTTAGGAACATCCCACAGGTAAATTGGGAACAGGTGGGTGCCATGATTGGGTATAAAAGGAGCTTCCCTGAATTGCTCAGTCATTCACAAGCAAATTTGGGGCGAGGTTCACCTCTTTGTGAACAAGTGTGTGAGAAAATAGTCGAACAGTTTAAGGACAATGTTCCTCAATGTACAATTGCAAGGAATTTAGGGATTTCATCATCTAGGGTCCATAATATCATCAAATGTTTCAGAGAATCTAGAGAAATCACTGCAAGGCCGAAAACCAACATTGAATGCCCGTGACCTTCGGTCCGTCAGGTGGCACTGCATCAAAAACCGACATCAATGTGTAAAGGATATCACCACATGGGCTCAGGAACACTTCAGAAAACCAATGTCAGTAAATACAGATCGGCCCTACATCCGTAAGTGCAACTTGAAACTCTACTA